>NC_041395.2:114508322-114867822 GCF_900747795.2 Erpetoichthys calabaricus | reverse complement strand
TCAACGCGTGGCATCATGACATCCGACAACATATAAGATGGCAGCACACAGCTGCTTACATCTATGTTTTTGGGATAAAATAATATCAAATGCCAAGTGAAGATTTTGGTAAGATTCCTCGGTATCATTTTGCCTTGAAACCTTTTGCTTTTGTTTTTGATACTCAAACCTTGTTTTTGCAAATTTGGTAGGTTTTTTTAGTCTTCTGATAACAACTGTACCCTGTTTCCTAATGTTCCTTTGGGTTAGCCTCTGAAATTTTGCCTTTTTATTTCCTGACCCCCTTGTTCTTATTTTGAAATCATTTTGGAGTTTCCCTTGTTTCTTTTTTGGGCAAGTAATGCCCATACGTTTGATGTCTCTTTCAAAATGTCAATGTAATGTTCAGTACCTTATAAAATTATTCAGACCCCAATTTAGATATTACCTGATTATAAATTATACTATACTAGGGGGCTTACCCCCTGCTCGCTTCATTCGCCAACCCCCCTTGCCTGTGCTATGCGCCAGCCACTTCACGTCTCTGCCGCTCATGTTGTGAAAGGGGGGGGCTGAACACACCCCAAGGAGATGCGGTCGCTCCTCTGAAACCCCCTCTTAAATGGTGATACAATGGGAAAAAAATACAGTGTTTTTTTTTTACCACCTCTTTGCTTGATCAGCTGCTGGCTTGCTGCTGCTGCCGTGTCGCGTGATCTGCATCTCGCACGGTGCTTCGAACATTTAAAAGCCTGTACAACATCTGTCCTGCTCTTTGTGTTTTATTTCTGGCCCCAGGTGTGGTTAAAGTCTCGTCTTGGTGGGATGTGAGTTCTTGATATTTTTTAGTTTATAATTTAAACACAGAATAAGAATCTGAAAATCTAACAACATCACATTAAAGTTCGATAAATTCTGAAAAGAACGATACCAAACATGGTTTTAAAATAAGCCCAATGTAAAGCGTGACAAAAAACGTGACATTAAAAACGTCCCATAAAATCGTTGCACAAAATCGTTGCACTTTTAGGCTTTGGATTATATATATAGAGAGTAGATATCTTGTTAAATGTATAATTAGGTATTAGTCAATCGAAGCCTTATGCAAAATCAAAGCTCTAAGTAGCTGTATGCTTGATTATTTAACCCACAACTTATTATTAAGTTGAGTCCCCTTTTTCCACAGTAACAACTTTAAGTCTTTTCTAGTTGGCATCTACTGACTTTGCACACTGATTAGCTGTGATTTTTGCTCATTCCTCTTGCCAATGTGGCCAAGCTCAGCCTAGGTGCCAGCTCTTTTTGTGCAACAAACACTTGATGAGAATGATATTGGGACTTTAACAGAACGTTTTCTTGTTTAATCCTAAATCAGTTTAATGATGCTTTGGCCCTGTGCTTGGGGACATTACACCATTGACAGGTGAATTTTCTACCATTATTTGGTTTTGGCTTACTCAAACAAATACCCTTGTAGTACTTTTTGCTCCTCTACTCTATCGATTTACCTTCAGCTTTAACAAATTGTTCCATCTGTTTCTATGAGAAGCATTTTAGTGAAACTATTTTGGGCAGTGTTATGTTTTGGACAAAAATAAAATTTTGAATTTGGCTAAAAAGCTCATTCTGACCATAAGACCTTTTCTCAAAGTTCAGCCTGCACACTTGTGTGTTTTCTGGCCACTAAAAGACAGATAAGTCTTATGATTGTTTTTTTTCTTAGTAGAATGCCTTCCATACAGGTGTGTGTTGTAGTGGATTGTTCTTCTAGAGAGATTACCCAATGGCAGGTAGATTTGGGGTATGCTGGCAGGATGATATCATGAAACTGCCTCAGAATTTACCTGGAGGGTCTAAAGAACTGTTGCTGGAATAAAGAAGTCAGGTCTGACTTGCTCAGCCTGTTACTACCATGACTCTTACCAAGAGAAGCAAATGGACACGAATCAAATGAAGGATTGATGAAATTTAGAAAAGGCAAAAAGCTGGATTTGAGCAGCTTGAGCTTATATAGTGCATGGGACAAGAATTCTAAGAAAGATCAATGTGCTTAATTAGGAAAGTAAAAAAAAAATACATAAAAATCTAATATGCCTTTTCTTAAACATAGAAATAATCTAATATTTTATTGCATCAAAAAAAGAAATTGAAGAACCTAATATCAGAAGATGGTAACCAAGTGGACAGTGCTGGGCTGTGAAACACTAAACGTATAAGTGATATACTGTATTACATGGTGTTTCCAATTATTATGCAATGTACGCATCAGAAGGATTTCAGTTAAATAAATATTTGGTTTTTAGTTTTTCAATTAAAGTTCTTGCTTGTTTTGTGTCTCCTGTCTTTTTAGATAACTGGGAACAATCTCAGAGAGATTTGCTAGGTGAGCTTAATTAATGGGAAATCTACTTAAGGAAGTTGCTCAACATTATTAAGCAAGTCAGATGACAGATGACATGCAATATGGGGAGAAAGAAAGATCTTTATGAAAATGAAAAACATGAAATAGTTCAACGTCTTACAAAAGGCAGGAAAACAATTGAAATTTCAAGAAAACTGAAGAGAGATCATCAAACTGTGAAAAGATTTGTGTGTGGGTCACAGCGTGGACGAATTCAGTCAGATCAAGGCTTATTAATGAAAGTTTCTTCCAGGCAAATAAATAGTATTAAAAGAGCAGTTATTAAAAAGCCACTGATAAGCAAAAACACCATTGACTTGTTGGTCACGGGTTTTCAGTAGAGTTGAGGTCAGGGGATGATGGTAAAAAGACAAGAGACGCAAAACAAGCAAGAACTTTCATGGGAAAACTAAAAACCAAATATTTATTTAACTGAAACCCTACTGATACGTCACTTGCATAATAATTTGGAACACAGTGTATTTACTTGTTACACTGTGCCATCTACCAGTAATTACACTTTAAAAAACGGTATCTCTTGTCAGGTCCAATACTTCATTTTTGGGAGATGGTTTTAGATGTTTTTCACTAAGAAAAGTACTATTTAAAGTAACCACTGTTTGACTGACTAGCTCCTGTGATATGTCTTCAACAGTCTGGGCACCGTCTCTGAGTTATAGTGATATTTGTTCAGCTATGCCAGTTTCTTTCCACATTCCAAAGCTGGACAGGTTAGGCTCATTAGTGACGCAAACTAGGCCTAAATGTATGAATGTGTGTCCTGAAAAAGACTGGCATCTCAGAGAGATGAAGCCTTGAACCGAACAATGCAAGATCTCAGAGATCCTAGCAAAATAATTGTTTTACTCGCAGGAGATTTTCATCAAACATTACCAGTTACTCCACGAGGGACACCTGCAGATGAACTCAACGCATGTTTAAAATCCATGCTACTCCCACGGTCAGTTATAAGTCGCATGTTCTCGGGTAGGTACACCAAAAAATGTATACATTCATGCACGTAATGGGCAAACAAAAATGTAGTATACCCGAAAGCATTGCAGTAGTACTCAATGTATCTTTACTTCTTAAATGTTAATGTTTTACTGTTTAGTAATTTAAACGCTTTTTATATGTTGTTCAAATTCTTTTATCAAAATACCAGTAACGGTGCACTGTGAATACACTTGACTTGAGCATTCATAGTATTCATCTTCTTTCTCTGTACGTTTAGCATTCATTTGCTCAGAGGTTGATGTGCTTGCTGCTTCCTGAGCAGCTCTTCTTTACTCCACCCTAGCGGCCCGCTGCTTCCCTTTCGTCGGCATCTTTTCACGTTAAAACTGATTAAGTTAGTTTTTGTATTGCAATTACTTAGTACGTTTTCTTTAACATTTCACTTAATCTAGCACTTAAGTCTTCAATTTGCCTCAAGAATGATTAGCAAAGGTGGTAGGGAATGAGAACGGCGCCCGTACGCATTCGCGCACAGCCGCCCTGCTGCGCGCTGCTGAGAGTTGATTCTAAAATAAAATAAAATAAAAATAAAAAGAGTGATAAAATCATCATCCCAAAAGCAGATAGTAGACATCTCGTAGTGTATGTGTACCAAATTTCAAGTCAATAGGTGAAACGGTTTGCGAGCTACAGGTGATTTAAATTCCTGGACAGACAAACGAACAGCCACGGTAGCGTATTATAGAAGAAGATTTTACTGTTTAATAATTTGATTTATCTGCAATGTGCATCTTATATATTACTTCATATTCTCATATGATAAAGATGTTAATAATGTTGTTTATATTGATTTCTATGTTATTGTAAATGGTCTTTATTTGTTGAAAAATAAAATTGGCAATTAACAAACTTATCTTATAAATACTACATTTTATTTTTTTCCCTTGCACTCAGTGAGCGAAGCCACGGGGTAATCAGCTAGTATATATATATAAATGCAAAGTTGATTGATTCATTCACTTACTGTATTCACAAAGTCTTCTTTTTCTTCTATCGTCTCCTCCCATTAGGGGTTGCCACAGTGGATCATCTTCTTCCATGTCTTTCTGTCCTCGTCATCTTGCTCTGTTACACCCATCACTTGCATGTTCTCTCTCACCACATCCATAAACCTTCTCTTAGGCCTTCCTCTTTTCCTCTTTCCTGGCAGCTCTATCATTAACATTCTTCTCCCAATTTACCCAGCATCTTTCCTCTGCACATGTCCAAACCAACGCAATCTCACCTCTCTGACTTTGTCTCACAACCGTCCAACCTGAGCCGACCCTCTAATGTACTCATTTCTAATCCTGTCCATCTTCATCACACCCAGTGCAAATCTTAGCATCTTTAACTCTGCTACCTCCAGCTCTGTCTCCTGCTTTCTGGTCAGCGCCACCATCTCCAACCCATATAACATAGCTGGTCACACTACTGTCCTGTAGACCTTCCCTTCTATCATATGTTTTCTCCAGATCCACAAAGACGCAATGCAACTCCTTCTGAGCTTCTCTGTACTTCTCCATCAACATCCTCTGAGCAAACATTGCATCTGTGGTGCTCTTTCCTGGCATGAAACCATACTGCTGCTCACTAATCATCACCTCACTTCTTAACCTAGCTTCCACTACTCTTTCCCATAACTTCATGCTGTGGCTCATTAATTTTATCCCCCTGTAGTTACTACAGCTCTGCACATCCCCCTTATTCTTACAAATCGGTACCAGTACACTTCTTCTCCACTCCTCAGGCATCCTCTCACTTTCCAAGATTCTATTAGATAATCTGGTTAAAAACTCCACTGCCATCTCTCCTAAACACCTCCACGCTTCCACAGGTATGACATCCAGACCAATGGCCTCTCTGTTTTTCATCCTCTTCATAGCTGTCCTTACTTCCTCCTTGCTAATCCATTGGACTTCCTGATTCACTATCCCCACCTCATCCAACCTTCTCTCTCTCTCATTCTCTTCATTCATCAGCCTCTCAAAGTACTCTTTCCATCTGCTCAACACACTCTCCTCACTTGTGAGTATGTTTCCATCTTTATCCTTTATGACCCTAACTAGCTGCACATCTTTCCCAGCTCAGCCGCTCTGTCTAGCCAATCAGTACAGGTCCTTTTCTCCCTCCTTAGTGTCCAGCCTCTCATACAACTCATCATATGCCTTTTCTTTAGCCTTCGCCACCTCTCTCTTAACCTTGTGCCTTATCTCCTTGTACTCTTGTCTACTTTCTGCATTTCTCTGACTATTCCACTTCTTCTTCGCCATCCTCTTCCTCTATATACTCTCCTGTATTTCCTCATTCCACCACCAGGTTTCCTTTTCCTCCTTCCACTATCCAGATGTCATGCCAAGCACCCTTCTTGCTGTCAGTCTTACTACTTCTGCTGTAGTTGCCCAGCTGTCTGGTAACTCTTTATTACCACCCAGTGCCTGTCTCACCTTCACCCTAAACTCAACCTTGCAGTCTTCCTTTTTCAACTTCCACCATTGATCCTTGACTCTGCCCTTACTCTCTTCCTCTTCTTGATATCCAATGTCACCCTACAGACCACCATCCTATGCTACTTAACTACACTTTCCTCTGCCACCATTTTACAGTCTTCAATCTCCTTCAGATTGACTCTTCTGCATAGGATATAATCTACCTGTGTGAATCTTCCTCCACTCTTGTACGTCACCCTATGTTCCTCCCTCTTCTTAAAATATGTATTCACCACAGCCACGCCCATCCTTTTTGCAAACTCCACTATCCTCTGACCTTCTTCATTCCTCTCCTTGACACCATACCTAGCCATCACCTCCTCAACTCCTCTGTTCCCTTCACCAACATGTCCGTTGAAATCTGCTCCAATCACCACTTTCTGTCCCTTGGGTACACTGTCCATCACCTCATCCAACTCACTCCAGAAATCTTCTTTCTCATCCATTGAACACCCAACTTGCGGGGCATATGCATTAACAACATTCATCATCACACCTCCAATTTCCAGCTTCATTATCATTACTGTCTGACATTCTTTTCACCTCCAAATCACTCTTGACATACTGCTCCTTTAGAATAATCCCTACCCCATTTCTCCTCCTATCCACATCATGATAGAACAATTTGAATCCACCTCCGATCCACCTGGCATTACTCTCCTTCCATTTAGTCTGTTGTACGCACAATATATCAACCTTCCTTCTCTCCATCATGTCGGTTAACTCTCTTCCATTACGGGTCATACAGCCAACAGTTAAAGTTCCTACCCTCAGTTCCACTCTTTTTGCATTCCTCCTGTCCATCTGCCTCCGAATATGTCTCCCCCGTCTTCTTCTCCTTCTTCTGCCAACAGTAACCTAATTTCCTCCAGCACCCTGTTGGCTAACAGTATTGGTGGCAGCCGTTGTTAACAATGGGCCTTGACTGATCTGGTATGGATATTTGTATCATTGTCCACATATTGATCTGGCAAAATTTTACAACGGATGCCCTTTCTGACATAACCCTCCCCATTTATCCGGGCTTGGGACCAGCACGAAGAAACACACTGGTTTGTGCATCCCCTGTGGCTGGGTAAATTACTGTAATCACACAGTCATCAACAAAAACACTATTTTCCGTTTAGTTAAAAAGCTGAAATTTGGCTGGATGGTGCACCTAAAGCACTAGGTATCCACTAAGAAAATGCATTTTGATATATCAATGTTTAGGGGTGACCCACACAATAGAAAAACTAAATACTCCCAAAATCTCAAAGATGCTCTGACAGATTTTGATTGCGATTTCGTGATGTTATAGAAAAAGGAAAATAGCCAACACATGTTTTTTTTTTTTGTTTGTAGATAAGTATTAATTTTATGCTAACTTCCATGCACTGCACTGACAGAATTTGTTATGCAAATGAAGCATGCAGCAAAATCAATTGACAGGCCACACAAATAGCACCTCTAGCCAACAGGAGGATGGATAACTGAAGATGGGACATTCTCCTGGACAGTTAAAAAGAGATTTGATCATGTTGTGAAATGGAAAGAGAAAGCTTGCCAAAGCCCAGGGAAGAATGAATGCTTGGTGGTTAACAAACACTGTTTTTCTGCGGTTCACTACCAGCTTGGATATCTTTTCTGCTCTGTCAACATCCAGGCCCTGGTCACAGCACTGAAACAGCACTGTGGCTGATCACAGTTCGATCACAATGCTGGAAACACCAGTGGAGTGGCATACCTCTGCTCTTAAATTATGTAATACCCAAGTGTCAGCCTTAGATAGTGGCACTTCAATTTCTAATGGGAAAGCCACATAAATTATGTCATTACTCTTGACGTTACTAATCCACACGCCTCACTCTTCACATTAATACATCAGTGTAACACATAGAGGACAAGCACTTATTTTTATCCACTTCAAGCACGGCTTTGTACAGTACTGTATATACTACATTCACATCTGTAGAATTAAAAGGTAGATTACATAAAACTGATGAAAAACACAAAACGAAATACTGTACTTGAGTGAATGATGTAAACAAATGAAAACTGTAAACATTTAATAATTGTAATTCTATATACTCACATTTCACCTTACTTATTAACTGTTTCATTTCAAATGAATACACTTTTATTGTGTTTTGCAATAACGATCAACAATAGCCAAGTCACTAGGAAAGGAAGAAAAAAACAGGCATTAATCTAATGCAAGAATGTGATACTCATGTACAATTATGTATAGAATGTTCAAAAGTAAGCAGCTTCTGTGACCTAATATTATCATTATCACTTATTATTGGACTGATGCCTTTATCAAAGGTGACTTACACCATTTGAGATACAATTCATTACATTTGTTTTTCCAATTGGAGCACAAGCAGGTGAAGAGACTTGCTCCTCATCATACAAGTGTCAGTAGCAGGATCTGAACTCACAACTTCATAAGACTATCGCCTTAGTCTTAGCCACTACAACACACTGCATGCCAATAATATTAACCATTGGATAAAAAAAAACTACAAATATTTTATATTGTACAAAAAAGCATGTAGTTATTTACGTAGTACTTCTAATATACCTGGTTAACAGATGACATTATAACTGAGGCCCATTGTAACACAGTCAGTTATACACACACACACACACACACACACACACACACACACACACACACACACACACATATATATATATATATATATATATATATACAGTACTGTATACACAAGTCAAAACAAGGGGAACTATAGCCTTTTACAGAAGCTCAGTAAATAAATCCATGTTAGATAGATAGATAGATAGATAGATAAATAAATAGATAGATAGATAGATAGATAGATAGATAGATACATAGATAGATAGATACTTTATTAATCCCCAAGGGGGAATTCACATACTCCAGCAGCAGCATACTGATAAAAACAATATTAATTAAAGAGCAATAAAAACGCAGTGCAAGTTAAAAGGTGGATAGTGCAAGGCAGGTATAATAGACAATAATCTTGTATAATGTTAACAGAATTGGAGTGTCACATACTGTGGGGGAGGAACGATCTCCTCAGTCTGTCAGTGGAGCAGGACATTGACAGCAGTCTGTTGCTGAAGCTGCTCCTCTGTCTGGAGATGAAACTGTTTAGTGGATGCAGTGGATTCTCCATGATTGACAGGAGCCTGCTCAGTGCCCGTTGCTCTGCCACAGATGTCAAACTGTCCTCTTCCATGCCTACAATAGAGCCTACCTTCCTCACCAGTTTGTCCAGGTGTGAGGTGTCCCTCTTCTTTACGCTGCCTCCCCAGTACACCACTGCGTAGAAGAGTGCGCTCATCACAACCGTCTGACAGAACATCTGCAGCATCTTATTGCAGATTTTGAAGGACGCTAGCCTTCTAAGGAAGTATAGTCGGCTCTGTCCTGTCTTGCACAGAGCATCAGTATTGGCAGTCCAGTCAAATTTATCATCCAGCTGCACTCCCAGGTATTTATAGGTCTGTACCCTCTGCACACAGTCACCTCTGATGATCACGGGGTCCATGAGGGGTCTGGGCCTCCTAAAATCCACTACCAGCTCCTTGGTTTTGCTGGTGTTCAGTTGTAGGTGGTTTGAGTCGCACCATTTAACAAAGTCCTTGATTAAGTTCCTATACTCCTCCTCCTGATGCAGCCCACGATAGCAGTGTTGTCAGTGAACTTTTGCACGTGGCAGGACTCCGAGTTGTATTGGAAGTCCGATGTACTGTATATAGGCTGAACAGGACCAGAGAAAGCACAGTCCCCTGCGGCGCTCCTGTGTTGCTGACCACAATGTCAGACCTGCAGTTCCCGAGACGCACATACTGAGGTCTGTCTGTAAGATAGTCCACGATCCATGTCACCATATATGAATCTACTCCCATCTCTGTCAGCTTGTCACTAAGGAGCTGAGGTTGGATGGTGTTGAAGGCACTAGAGAAGTCCAGAAACATAATTCTTACAGCACCACTGCCTCTGTCCAAGTGGGAGAGGGATCGGTGTAGCATTTAGACGATGGCATCTTCCACTCCCACCTTCTCCTGGTATGCGAACTGCAGAGGGTCGAGGGTGTGGTGGACCTGTGGCCTCAGCTGGTGAAGCAGCAGCCGCTCCATGGTCTTCATCACATGTGACGTCAGAGCGACAGGCCAGAAGTTATTCAGCTCACTAGGATGTGATACCTTTGGGACTGGGGTGATACAAGATGTTTTCCAAAGCCTCGGGACTCTCCCCTGTTCCAGGCTCAAGTTGAAGATGCGCTGTAGAGGACTCCCCAGCTCCAACACACAGGCCTTCAGCAGTCGTGGCGATACTCCATCTGGACCCACTGCTTTGCTGGCCTGAAGTCTCCTCAGTTCTCTGCTTACCTGGGCTGCTGTAATTGTGGGTTGGGGTAAACTCTCTCCTATGCTGGTATCAGCAGAAGGATTGGTAGATGGTGCAGTACTCTGAGGTGAGAGTGGGTTAGGGTGGTCAAACCTGTTAAAGAAGTTGTTCAATGGGTTCGCTCTCTCCACGTCTCTCTTGATGGTGGCACCCCGCTTCGAGCTGCAGCCAGTGATGATCTTCATCCCATCCCACACTTCCTTCAAGCTGTTAATCTACAACTTCTGCTCCAGCTTTCTCCTGTACTGCTCCTTCACCTTCCTGAGCTGGACTTGGAGTTCCTTCTGCACGTGCCTGAGCTCATGCTGATCACTGCCTTTAAAAGCCCTTTTCTTCTGGTTCAAAAGGCCCTTGATGTCACTTGTAATCCATGGCTTGTTGTTAGCATAGCAGCGTACTGTTCTTGCTGGAACTACAATGTCCATACAGAAGCTGATGTAGTCAGTTGTGCAGTCAACAACCTCCTCAATGTTCTCACTATGTGACCCCTGCAGGATATCCCAGTCCATACTTCCAAAGCAGTCTCTCAGAGCCTACTCAGCCTCAGGGGACCACTTCCTGAATGAGCGTGTGGTTGTAGGCAGCTCCCTCACTCTTGGTTTGTAGTGAGGCTGAAGAAGAACCAGGTTATGATCTGCTTTCCCAAGCGCAGGCAGCGGGGTGACACTGTATGCGTCTTTAATGTTGGCATACGTTACCTGGGCAGTAAATCAATAGTCCTATTTCCCCGGGTGTTACAATCCGCATACTGGGAGAAGGCAGGTAATGTTGATTAGCACAAGTGCCTCAGGGTGCTGTGTTTGTAGTTTAGCAACATCAGAATGGATGATGTCACATGCCATCTCCACGTCCGCCGAAGGAGGGATGTAAACAATAACAACAATGACGTGTCAAAACTATTATAACAAACAACAACCCTCCTTATATACACAGCAGAATTGCTAACATTAACTCCTGACATGACTAAATATAAAAGAGGCAGTCACAGTTAAAGTGAGGCGTTATGCAGGCATATTGTTGTTGGTATAAAGGAGCCCCAGAAGCTTTTCCTGACACATAATTATTTTGCTGAAAGTATTTAATGTCACTGTGTCAGAGAGGATGTGCAGCAATGTTCATAATGGCAATCAGTTTTGTTTTCATTGTCACCACTGCCCTTACGTACATACAGAATGTAGAGCGTGCCTCCAATAACTGAGCCTGCCATCTTTATTAGCTTATTTATTTGGTGGGCCACTTTTGAAGTGATGCTACCAGCCTGGCACACCACACTAGAAAACCGCACTGGCCGTCACTGAATTGTAGAAGATCTGAATGATGTCACTATTCTTGTTAAAGGAAAGCAGCACCTAAGAAAAAAGAGCTTGTTCTGCCCTTTCATACAGTGCATCCAGAAAGTATTCACAGCGCATCACTTTTTCCACATTTTGTTATGTTACAGCCTTATTCCAAAATGAATTAAATTAATTTTTTCCTCAGAATTCTACACACAACACCCCATAATGACAATGTGAAAAAAGTTTACTTGAGGTTTTTGCAAATTTATTAAAAATAAAAAAAACTGAGAAATCACATGTACATAAGTATTCATCTGTGTTACAAGACCAGTACAGCCTGCCAAGTACTTGTAGCAGTGCACCCCCTCCACATTCTCTCCCTAAATAGTGACCAGTGGTAGAAGCAGTTTGGTGCAGCAAAAGTCAGCAACTGGTTCCTTGGTTTTGTTGAAGATAAGTTGCACTCAGTTATTTTCACAGCAAGAAACAAAGTTCTCCAACTGTGCCTTATATTCTGTCTCATTCCTTGTCAATATACCCCATAAGTGCAGAATCATCAGAACATTTCTGCAAGTGACATGACCTGGTCTTATAATAATAGTTGTGGTGTATAGGCTGCAAAGAAAAGGATTGTTATAAACTGCTTTCTAGACGGTAAGGTATCGAATGCAGTAATAGGTGGTTTCATGTTGAAGTTCCTGCGTATTGTCTCATGTACAGGATACACTGAAATTTCTAGCGAAAAAAATTACCAATTTTGTATGTGCTGAAGACAGAGCTCCAATAACAAAGTGAATCTCCACCACATATGCAAAACCGCAAAGCATTCTCAAATTATTTAATTTACACCCTGCACCAAGGTACTAACAAATACCCCAAATATATTATATTAGATCTAATGTCATCTCCAAGTACCTACTATGTATATGTTGGAATGACATTAATAACATGCCCATATTAGCCAGCATGTGCTACTCCTATGTACCTGATTATAACACAGTAGCTGAATTGTAATACATGAGTTGTAGATATGTGAAAACATGCTCTGGCTGTCACCTGAAAACTACTATTTACAGTAAATATCACTGTATTTTACATGAAGTTAAAAAGTAAGCAAAACATAAAAAGAGTTGTTATTAGAATCATTGCTTTGCAAGATCAAAGAAAAGACATACTGCAATTGTAAAAAGGAAAAAATGTTTTCTTCTAAAGTTCAAATTCAAATAATAAAAAAATAATATTATATATCACCTTTCTATTGTGAAAACCCAGGCATGCCCTAACCAGCTTGTTTAATAGATCCCTAATTAGAAAGGCTCAACTGTTTTTGGTTACAACAGGAAGAAGTCAGCTTTAGTCTCATAATATGCACACATGTTATGCTCATAACTACACAGCTGAAAATATAAAGGTCGTCATGACTGCTTTTGTACCGATTCACCTTCTGTGCAGCTTCACTGAGGGTGAATGCCAAAAAAAAAAAAATCTTTCACTGACCTACTTTCCTCAACTACTCCACGTGGAGAGCACAGTGCAGCTAGGGTTTCAAAAAATCCAATATTCACGTGCTATGATCTGACAGAGAACTCCAGTCAGAAATGAAAAGTGACATTTGATGCTTTGTATTCTTCTAAAGACTCTGACCTGAACATGTCTCTGATAGGCACTTAATCTAAGATTTAGCCACAAACACTTTTACTTATCACTTATTTAATAACATTTATATTCCAGCAGTTAAAGGGTTACATTTAAAACTATGATATCAAAAATAAAACTTGCCCAACTGGTCTACTGTGGCAACTACTATGCCTTTAATTTATACTATCTACATTATGAAGACAGGTAATACAATAAATGTAAAAATATTAATATCTCTTGCCTCATGTGTACCCTCTGCATTTCTCCTACCAGTTCCTTGGAATCCTCATGTGTCTCAAGTTCTCCTGTCCATTGCTTCTTCTCTGAGAAGTGTTGCATTTCAGACTCTGTCATTTCAAAGTGCCGTACTTGCCTCCTGTCTCCTTTATGACTAGCAGCAATGGTAGATTGGCCCCACTACCCACTGTGAAAACATCATGTGTATTCTTGTGAATACTTCTTAGATAGATAGATAGATAGATAGATAGATAGATAGATAGATAGATAGATAGATAGATAGATAGATAGATAGATAGATAGATAGATAGATAGATAGATAGATAGATAGATAGATAGATAGATACTTTATTAATCCCAATGGGAAATTCACAAATTCTTGTTTTTGAAGGCGACTTGGATTGGACTTTGTTAGTAGTATTTAGCAACCCAACGTGGCTCAGGACATTACTTGCCTTGTTGTCATTGAAACTGCCAATTTTCCTCATTTATTACAAAAAAAGAGGGTCATGGTCAGGAATTGAACTTCATACCTCTATCATATTATGACATCGTCCCTACCACTTAGCCACCAAAATCAAACTGACCAAACAGAATGCTTGTGAGGACCAGACATACACAGATAGTAATGTTTTATTATATAGTAGATTAGTTAGATAGCACCCTCCTCTAGTGAACAGTAATCCAAGACACCTTGTAATTACATATAGTGCAAATGTTTACATGTACTTTTTATGGTTGTAGCACAGCTAAGCTAAATGTTCACCCTGTGGTGGGGATTCAGCCATTTACTTTAGCTGGTATAGTCCAATGACTTAACCACTGGACAACAATGCCATGAAAGTGGCTGCATCATATAAGAGAAACATTTATACTGCTGTTATGATGCTTCCTGAAAGCTCCTCTGAGGTAATAATGTCACACTATAAAGCATTATAAATAATATCAAGAAAGTCTTAATTAGCATAAGCTGCCCTAATTCAGGGAGTTCATAAGAAATGTAATGATTTACTTCATGAGGTAGAAATACATAATAAACAAGAATAGTTGCTTCAGATAACATTCAGATAGCATTCCTAGTTTTTATACTCTTTCTCTGTACGTTTAGCATTCGTTTGCTCAGAGGTTGATGCGCTTCATATTTCCTGAGCAGCTCTTCTTTTCTCCACCCTAACGGCCCGCTTCTTCTCTTCTTTTGTCAGCATATAATTTTTCACTTAAGCTGGCACTTAAGTCCTCAATCAGCCTCAAGAATGATTTAAGATATGAAGTGGTAGGGGAAGTGATGGCGAAGGTGGTAGGGATGAGAACGGCGGCTGTACGCATGTGCCGCATGGCCACCCTGGTGGCCGCTGTTGAGAGTTGATTCTACAATAAAATAAAAATAAAAAGAGGAATAACCTTGGAGGTCAATCATCACCCCGAATCCAGATAGTAGACGTCAGTAGTATATGTGTACCAAATTTCAGGTCAATAGGTCAAACGGTTTGCGAGCTACAGGCTATTTAAAATCCTGGACGGACAAACAAACAGCCACGGTATCATCTATATATATAATTCACTAAGCCAGAAGACAAGTAGCCAACCATGGATAGCACTCCGGAAGAGGCGTGGATTCACTAAGCCGCCGACAAGTAAGACACCCATGGCGCACGCAGGAAGGAGCCACGCCCACCAACTCTAAGACCATTGGATGCGACGACAACTCACAGAGCCACGCCCACCAACTTGGACGCGACGACACAGAAAAAACGGCGTCATTTATATTCGTCTGTGGTAGAGGCCACATGCACCTCCGAGCCACGTTGACTGTTCATAGAGGCATGTTTCTCGCGGTGGTGAATCACCATATGCAGCGTGTAAAACGGTTTGCGAGGGGTATCCCATGGGATCCTTAAAACAATCCTTTACAACTGAGGTTAAAACACAATGAAGTAAGCAGTCTTTAAAAACCAATACGCCCTGTGCCTCTGTTTCATTAGCGTCGGCGGTCCTCCAATTGTAAGTCACGGACAATTGTATGTTTCCCTCTCAAAACACAATGAAGGAAGCAGTCTTTAAAAATCAATAAGCCCTGTGCCTCTGTTTCATTAGCGTCTCACCTGCTTCATCCAATGGTCTTAAAGTTGGTGGCCGGGGCTCCTTGAGTTGCTCTTGCGAGCGGGCACATGACCAGGGAGTGTGTAAGCTTAGAGAACGAGGGTGGAGGGGGGAGGACCAGGTAAGAAGAGGCATGTTTGTCGCAAAACTGAATCGCTGAATGACCGTGCGACGACGGTCGGCTGGCAAAAACTGGCCGACAAATTAAACGTGTCTGCATTGTACTTACTGAAAGCAGCGTTACGGATTTTGCAAATGTTCATTTTTCTCCCTCCTTTTAGACAACTGTGTCTTTCCGGAAGTGTTCAGCAATCAATATATTATTTTTGCGGCGTTTGCCTACAGGACCACGTGCAGCGAGAGAGCGAGAGCATGTGACACACACACACACACACACACGCACGTGCGCTGGACACATAGGAATAATAATACTTCGTTACATTGATATAGAGGTGTTCTCAGTATTCAAAGCACTATCCACACAGGAAGGAACCGGGAAGTGAACACACAATCTTCCAGAGTCTCCTTACCGCAAAGCAGCAACACTACTACAGCCCCACAAGGCAGTTAAAAAATACACGGGGCTCAAATTTGTTTTAACTTTTGTAGATAGCATTGTTGCAATTTTACTTTTCTTCGTGGCTTATTACATTACAGATGTTTCACATGTTCATTGTTTCCCCTGTGCTAAAAAGACATTAAAAAAGTGTTTCTCAACTGTGACTACAAGTACTGACAACTGTGTCGTTCAGGAAGTGGTCACCCATCAATACATAATTATGCGGCGTATGCTACGCCGTGGGTTGGCTAGTATTATATATAAAGATAATAATAGAAATTTGATATTTTTATGGACAAGCTATGGAATTCCACAGAGTGCTAAATTTCTAATAAAGGATCAAAAATAACATAATATTCATAATCACTTCCCTTGAAATAGTTTAAAATGATACCCCACATGCTTATATTTGAAACTTCTCATTTTTAACCTTCTGGGAATGGCTCGTAGAGGAGTAGCACCACTAGGAAAAATCAAATATCAAAAATATTATCGTAGTTGTAATCACCAACCACAAAACAGCATTAAACTTGACTTCTCGTATCCCATTAGAGCTTGGATATCAAACTCTGGTGCTGGAGGCCCGCAGTGGCTGCAGGTTTCCATTCTAACCATCTTCTTAATTAGTGACCAGTTTTTGCTGCTAATTAACTTCTTTTGCTTCAGTATTAATTAACGTGACCCAGGCCTCTTAGTTCTTTTTCCTTAATTAGCAGCCAAACAATAATGAGAAACAAAATAAGCCACCACATGACCAGCTCATCTGTGCCCAACACAATATCTGAAAATAAAGAAAGGTGAAGGTCTCAGTAAGGTTGATCTCTCAGCTCACCAAAACATTTTGTCTGTGTTCTTAGAAAAAAACAGAAAATCAACAGTTTTGGAAATGTCTTCTGTGGCAGAATGAGAGCAGCAACAAGCCACGGAATTAAATAACAGGCTTAATTAACAGCAAGAATTGGCTTCTCATTAAGAAACTGGTTGGAATGAAATTGGTAGGAGTTTAAAGACCCAATTTAGCTGGTCATCTGTTGCGTCTTTTCACGTCTCATTTCTGTTTGGCTGTCATTTAATGAAGAAAAGAATCAATTCACAGGACTTAATCCTTAAAACAGGGCTATTAAAATGAAGGGAAAAGAAGTTAATTAGCAGTGAAAACTGGTCACTGATTAGGAAAAGGGTTAGAATGAAAACCTAAAGCCACTGTGGCTCTCCAGGCCTGGAGTTTGACACCACTGCATTAGGGGATGAACCCCTTGGACCGGATGAGGTGGCATGCACAACTTCAAGTTTTTATGATCATGCTGGGGACACTTGTTGCTTTACTCTTTATCATATGGGTTTAATTTCCTGTATGAAATACAGAATGTTGAAAATAAAATGGGCTAAACAGGAGGGTGTTTTGAGTCTAGAGGGCTAAAAATAGATGGGAACCCCAAAGAGCTTGACACCTTGCATAACTAGACACCAAGACGAGTCAAACAGTATATCACTAGGGGGCTCCGCCCCCTGCTCGCCAACCCCTGGTGTTGGGAATGACAAAGAGCGTGATGTATGAATGAGATATAGAATAGTGTGACGGTGTAGATGATGCAAATAGAAAGCAAACAATAAAGTGTGTGGCACAGTGTAAAGGTTTATTTGAAAATTTCTTTGTACACGTCGTTTAAGTGTAAAAGGTAATTCCAGCTCAGAACTTGTAAGGTCATTTAAGATGGTTATTGTTGTGATCAGAGTCAAGTTTGTCAGAGCTTAGAAAGAGTTGTGTCTTTCCAGGAAGTAATGGAATGACTTGGGTATTTATGTTTTCCACATTAATATTTTTTGGACATAATATAGTGCGTTGTGTTAAAAAGGGCATTTGGTCTAATGAGATTGCTGTTCCAAATCTCTCTGTAACTAAGTCGTCGCAGATAAAGGCTTGAGGAATTGTAATAATATGTGGGTGAAGTCCATCTGTATTGGTGAGTGTACCATCTCTCAGTTGTAATAAGCAATTGTTATGATCTGGTTCTGGACATCGTATCTTTTTTACTAACTGTATCTTTTTAAAGCAATGCCAATTGTCTGCGTATTTTAAGGTGCACTGAACAATAGCTGAGTGCATGGTATCTGGAAGAATAGCTAATCACTGTCTAAAATCTCCTCCTCATAAAAGTACCTTTCCTCCAAATCGAATATTATTATTCATAAACGTTTGTTCATGCCATTGAACATTCATCAATAAACATTTTTTCAAGATGGATGTCACGTGCAGTGCCACCGTTAATGTTCATAGTGGATTCCGATTTGTAGGATCTAATGTAGTTGATAAAGATTTCACTTTCAGGTACATCGTCAGTTATAAGCTTCTGTAGATATTCAGTATATGAATGTAAAGAAGGCAGTCTAATTTGACCCTTTTGACAACAACGTGTAAATGTATAACTTGTATTGCCAGTTGTTTCTTCAGGGAAGTGAACTGAATGACAATGATTGCAAATGACATTCATTAATCCGAATGAATTTTCCTGGTGTATGTTTTGCTTGTGCCGTTTGAGAGGCGCGTTGTTGCATGTGTAGTATTTGGGACGTGTTGTTTTGGAGCTGTAATCGATTTGCCTGTGCTGTGTGAGAAGCCCGTTGTAGCCTTCCTTGCCGTTAACGTATGTCTGAGACGGGAGGTGTTTCGTTTTGAATCCGTGCCTGTTGCGATGCAGCACTTTGATTGATAGTTTGCGTCATGTGGATCTAGGATGTAGATTTGTGCATATTAAATGAAGTATTGTAGGATCTAATGCAGTTCATAAAGGTTTTACTTTTAGGTACATCGTTAGTTAGAAGCTTTAGTTGAGCTTTGCGTTTTTGGAGTCGAGTCATTTTTTCTTTTAGAAATATGGATAAGTAATAAGGAGTATTGCACTCACTGTTAATATGGAGCCTTTTCTGCGGTTTAACGGTTAATAGTGCCTTATTGTAATGAGATCCATCTATGCTGCATAGCCGTCTATTTTGTTGTTTCTTTCGTGTTCGTGTGTTTGTTCCTGTTATCCTTTCCTTTTCATTTTATACCCGTGACCGTGTATTCATGACTTGTTTCTTTCTCAGCATGCGAAATATGGATAAGTAATAAGGAGGATCGCAGTCACTGTTAATATGTTTCCTTTTCTGCAGTTGAACGGTTAATAGTGCTTTATTGTAAGGAGATACACCAATGCTGACACCTATGCTGTCTAGTGTGAAGGTGTTGATGTTCACTTTAGAATATGTGGCTTTGGGTGTCACTTCTTATGGATGTGTGTGTGTGGGGGGGGGGGGGGGGTTGACGATTGTTGTCGCGCGAGTGTCTTCTTTCTTTTTGTGTTCCTGTGTCTTGTTGAATCCCCCTCTTTGTGTGTGTCCCGTCCCTTGCTTGTAGGGTCTGTGGGGTGGTTTTGTGTTCTTTTTTTTGTGTTCCATGGGCTTGTTGAATCCCCCTCTTGGTGTGTGTCCCGTCCGGTGCCTGTAGGGGGGGGGGGGGGGGGTGCCTTGCTGTTTTGGGCGGGCCTCTTTTTTTTTTTTTTTTTTTTTTTGGGTCTAGTTTCGTGTGCAATGTGTTTCGTGCTTTGCCTGCGTTTCCTCATTTCTCCATTTTTCCTGTGCTCACTCCTTTTTTCTGTGGTCTTGTCCGCCTCTCGCGGCCCCTCATCCGCCTCTCTCGCCCTCTTTTGTCCGCCTTTCTCGGCTCCTCAGCCGACTCTCGCGGACTCTTTTTGCGCCTGCGCAGTATGTCTTTTTGCAGCTACGGCCCATTGCCGGATGTGCCTGCGTCCATCATCCGGTTTAGCATTCTCGGTTAGTAATATGGATATGTGGGATTTTCTCTAACTGGTGAATCAGGAGGTGCCAGACAGAAAAACTGGAAACAATTTCAAAGCGTTCATAGGTTATTCTTATGAACCCAATAAATATAAAATATAGCGTTTATTAGGTAAGCATATCTGATGAAAGATATACTGCTGAAACATTTGCAAATGTATCTCCTTTCCTTTTCAGCATGGAAATAACACACTTTTTTTCCTTTCCAGATGCATGCTGATGTAGCGCTACGCTAACTTCATTAAATATACAGGTTATATTGGCAAATAAAAGGTATAGTTGAATGGGCGCTAGTTGCTGAGAGTTTCCAGCACACTCCCTCCTATTAAGTCTCTGTATTACCCAGTGTGTGTCATTTAACCTAGCAGTACTCCAGTTGTACATGTATTTCCTTAAACTTTGTGACTCTGAATATTTGAGTTGTGCAAGTAATAAACCATGGCTTATGTTTCGTTGAATTGTCTCTTTTTTGATGCTAATCTTTTCTTCTAAATTAAACTCATATGCCCCCCAATATGCCTTGGATTAGCACATTAGATTACAAGCAATAATTTTATTAGTAAGTGGGGTCCAGGAGTTCACTCACATGATAGCTATATATTGCCCGCATTCAGCCCACTATACTCCTCTATTCTTTTTTTATTTTCATGCCACTAAACACACTGCTGCTAGTTGGCCTTTGTGACCTTATTTCTACAACACACACGGCAGCCCCCCTTCTCTACCCATTTCGTTCATCATGTGAAAAGAGAGTGATAGGGCGGTGTTGTTAGAATCTACATACTCCCCGCCTATTCCACGCCTATTTAATCTGCTTTTAACCAATCACAACGTGTATTGGACCCCATATGGCTAGAGGTTTTTCGAGTAAACACGTACCGCGCATGAAATAGCCAATAGGCGCTGCTCCTCGACAACCATGTGATTCAACACTAAACACATACTGACTCGGCAGCATTTACGGCAGTCAGTGAGAGACAAACCGAAATAACGAGGGAAGTGTGGGAGGGAGTTTGCGTTTTATTTTCAATCGTGGTTCTGGGGAGGTTGGTAGGCAGAAGCCTCCATAAACATTTTACATTTATTTTTTTCTTCTTTAAAGCGTCGCAAAGGAGACCTTCGGCCTTAGTACATTTTAAGCTACTGTGCAATCTGTTTAGTCATTTTGCTCTCAAGCATCGCAACCTTTAACTTCTCAAGTCTGCAGGGGTGGATAAGAATGAGAGAGAATGAGCCAGCGCGATACTCTTGTGCATCTGTTTGCTGGAGGGTAGGTATGACATATCCGGATGTGGAGGATGAGCTGGGAAGAATGCAAACATATTCCAAAATTGACTTTTTGTTACCTTATAATCTAACCGTGCCATTCGGAAATTTGCCCTTTTCGTAGTTCCAGGGCCTGGATGTTCACATTTTCCTTTGAATCGGCGTTCAATGAGATTATATTTTCCTTCTCATTTAAGAATATTGCATTGTTTTTAAGTGCTTGTAACATGCATTTCAGGAGAAGCGTTTTAATTCTTGTTATCTGTGATGTATTTCCATCCAGTTAAAGGTAGCAAAAAATCTCTAGATCTAGAAAAATCTGCGTGGAATGACAGGCTATAAGGTCGACTGTCGTCTCATCATGAGGTCACTCTTTAAAGAGATCATAGTTTCAGTGTTCCCCGTAAATGAAACGCGTCAATGCAACCGAGGTTTTGGATGGACATTGCTGTTTCACCCTAGATTACTGCACTCTGCAAACAGCATTTGAAAGTGTACGTTTTTGTTATTTACCTAACGTAGCCTTCCGCTTTCAGTGAGTATAATAGATGAATTTGTAGTTTCAAATTGCATTATTTCGGTAACCGTTAGATATAAAACATGTTGGTTAATAGTCCGATGCAGGCCTTCAGAAACCAGGATCTTTCCTGTAAACGGTGCCCGTAAACGCTGCACGCTGACTCCGCGCAAGTGTGTAAAGAAGGGCGCCTGCGCTTAAAATATTTCAGCCGGACGATTTATTTGCAGGAATGTTTTCTTTGTGTTTAACCTAGTGAAAACGCTATGTTTTATAATCACATTTTTTTTAACTGACCGATTGCTCTACTTTACATACTGCTTGTATCCAAGGATATGTGTGGAAATTTACAGCCACGTGAGCTAGGGTTCATTTTTTGTAGTCTCTAATACACTTCAATAGTAGGAGTGAATACTTGTTGCTATCATGGTTCAGTTGTTTAGTACAAACTTTAGTTTTATACATTTTTATAAATGCTTTTATGTGCCCGTTGTTACGGGCGTGGGCCCAGACTTTTCAATATCAAGTGTGCCAAATGGAGTTTGATTAAGCATTGCGCGTATGTATATTTGTGTGTGTGTGTGTTTGTACGCGCGCGCGTACGTATACACAAACTGTATATATAGTTCATAATATCCTTATTTTTTAGTTTATGTGCGTATATTGTAGTACCAAATTGCAATATGTTTAGTAGTCCAATTGCCGATTTTTGTGTATGTGCGACCATACAGAAATACTTTACACCACACATATGCTGGGTGTCTTTCTATAGTGCCTTACAGCATCAGTGCAAAACACGATTAAACAGCTGACTTTGGAAAAACACCTGAATGTAGTAAATATCATGGGGAAACGGCATGGTTATGTTTACACGCTTATTTAAACAAACTACATTATATGAAAAGAGATGTGTGAAAGTTTGGTGAAGCCATTCCTCAGTGGTTTACTGTACTTAGCTTTCTGAAGAGGAACACTTAACTTGCTGAATAATTACATTTATTTTATATTGAATTTGTCGTGTCTGTTTGTTATCCCAATTGAAATTAATCAACCAGACTTAAGTATGTGTTCCAGTCATGTCTTACAAGAAATTTGTGACTACTCTGGGGTAAAAAAGGAATTTAATTGGTTGGTCTTAATAAATCGATTAGTTTTTTACACTGGTTTTGGCAACGTAAGTAATTAGATGATTAAATAAGTGTTCAGCGTTTTCCTTGCTATTTTCTGTAGATGGAGTTGTGAGTAGTCAGATATATAGCTGAAGCTCGCTCTTTTGTAGAAACTAAAAATAAAAATTGATCAATACAAAAATTATAAATATATTATTGCTTACACAATGGATTCAGAAAGTATTCAGACCCTTTCAGTTCTTCACATTTTGCCTTGTTGCAGCCTAGTGCTAAAATCATTTGGATTCATTTTCCTCCCTATGTCAGCTACCACCCAGTACTCTAGAATGACAAAGCAAAAAGAGGATTTTAGACAGTTTAGTTTTTATTTTTGAAAAGTTTGCAAAAACATCTCACTGATACGATTATTTGGAGCATTTGCTATGACACTTGAAATATTGCTCTGGTGCATCCCATTCAATTGATCATTGGTGAGATGTTTCTACACTTTGTTTGGAGGCCACCCTTGGTAATTTCAATTGATTGCACATGAGTAGGAAAGGCATGCACCTGTCTTTATAAGTTCCCACTGTTATGTAATGTATATCGGAGCATAAAACAACCCATGAAGTTGAACAAATTCCCTGCAGAGCTGAGAGACATGATTGTGTGAAGGCACAGATGTAGAGAGGGCTACAAAAATGAATTCAGTATTAAAGATTAGAAAAATGATGACTTCCTTGAGCTGGCCAAACTGAGCAGCTGTGATAGGAGGGCCAAAGTAAGAGAGGTGACCAAGAACCCAATGGTCACTTTGGCTGAGCTCAGGAGAACCTTTGTACAGAAGAAGAAAAACTTCCAGAAGGATAACGCTCCACCAATTTAGATTTTAAGACCAAGTTGCCATACAGAAGCCTCTCCTCTGTGAAAGACATATAGGCACCCATTTGGCTTTGCAAAAAGGCCCCTTAAGGATTTTCAGGCTGTGAGCTAGAAGATCTTGTCTGATGAAATTAAGATTGTTTCCCAGTGGCAGGGACTGGGAAACGGGATAGGGTTGAGGGAAAACTGAACAGAAAGTACAAACCTATCCTTAATGAAAACCTGCTCCAGAATGCTGTAGACCTCAGACAGGGCTGAAGGTTCACCTTCCAACAGAACAGTGACCCTACACATAAAACAAAGACAACACAGGAGTGCCTTACAGGAGGTGTAATTCTGGAAATAACCTTCAGTGATCCAGGTAGAGTCAGGACTTGAACCCAAACAAGCATCTCTGGTGAGACCTGATCATAGATGTCTAATAATGGTCTCCATCCTGATAGATCTTGAGAGGATCTGCAGAGAAGAATGGCAAGAAAAATTCTTAGAATCAGGTGTGCAAAGCTTATGTCTACTCAAGAAGACTCCGGGCTGTAAATGCTTCCAAAGGGGCTTCAACTAAGTACTGAGAAGAGTCTGAATATTTGTGCCAGAAGTGTAACTTTAATATAATTTTGATAAATTTGCAAAAATTCTTGAAATCCTGTTTTCACTTAGTCATTCTAGGGTATTGAGTTATGTTTCATGTGGGGGAAAAATTAATATAAATGATTTTAGCACAAGGCTAAAACATAAGTGAAGGGGTCTGAATACTTTTCCACTGTATACCAAAATAAAAGATGTGGCGCAGACCAGACGCATACTTCTAACACAGAACTGACTGGTTGTCCTGTGTTTGTTTAAAAGTATTCTGAATTTTCATCCTTTTTTGTTGTTCTGCATTTCACTTTTGGAATTTTAGACTGATGTCAATAGTCAGCTGGCCCTTGCTCTGATGTACAGCCATGGTCAGGAATTAACTATGTTGCCACGTTTTGTTTACAGATTAGTTAAGTGTATTACAGTTGGAAAGTTACTTGACACAGTTAATGAACTTGTTGTACAGTAACAGTCAAACATGAGAGAACTTCCTTGGTTGGCTATTTACTCAGATTTTTTAATTTTTTTGCCACTTATAAGCAGTTTTATCGTACTAGGCCTTTAAGGATGATGGTTGATTCTGTAGGTTAAATAAGGAACTTTACTTATGGTACAAAACACCCATCCAGTGCGTTTACATGTACTTCAATAACCTGGTAATTCACAGAAACCTGTTTCTAAAATTCATTGTAAACCCATTTTCTGGTTAGAGAAACCGGGTTAACACGACATGGATTTCTCTGCAAGTAACCCGGTTATTTGGCCTGGTAAAACCTTAACAGTGTTATACCTAAGTATTTTGTGGTCTGTGCATATCTGCTGCACTCTGTTCGCCTGTGCGCATCTTCACTTTGCACACGTTTCCAGTAGCCACGGGTATAAGCATCAACAAGATACATTTCCTGAGACAAATACTTGGATGATTTCATTATTTCTTCACCTGGTTGAAATAATTGGTCTCTGTATCTTAGAAATTGCTAAATTTATTTTGAGCTGAACATACAATGCTAAGCTTAGCAGCACTGTCTCAGGAGTAGTGTTGGTGTAACACGTTAAAAGCATTACTTTGTCCAATTACTTTTTAAACCTAGTGCAATGCTTATTTTATTGAAGGAAAAATACCTGTGTCATTGTTATCCAAAGACCACTGGGTGTAGGGCAAGAAGCAAACAAACCAGTGTGCTGCTGCTGCTCCTGTTCGTAAAGTTCATTCGCATAGCCAAGCAGTGTGTGCTGTGTTCAGTGCGGTAACAGAAACCAATTAATAAATTGTCAGTTTAGATTTTATCCAGCTATTTGCTACAGGTATATTGAAACAGTGTGAGTGATGAAACAGTCAGCGTTCTTATTTCAAATCTTTGGGGACTCGTGTCAAGGATGTAAAAAGAGGATGAATGTTATTTACTTCAGGGCACTTAAAGGACTAAACATATTTACAAAATGCAATCATCACAAACTTCATGCTTGTTTTCAGATTTGTGGTGGCTGATGGAAAGGTGTTTTTTTTTTTTTTTTTTTGCAGCTTAATAACGTAAGAGCATTAAGCTAAAGGAGATTTTCGTAAGATTACTTGCACATATAAATATGGATTTTTAAGAAACCTGAGGTCAGATTTCTAAAACTTTGAGTGGATTCCAGCGTTAACATACACTCATACCAATAAATAGGAAAATGCATACAAGTAAAAATAGAATTAAACCTGTCAAACACATTTCTATGTAATTTACCTTTATAAATCAATGTAGTAAATGTGTGTACATTAACATGTCTCAAACCTTGCTAAGTTGCCACCCAGGATCATCCATATATGTAAAATACTAATGAACTTCATACATACAGTGCATCTGGAAAGTATTCACAGCACATCACTTTTTCCACATTTTGTTGTTACAGCCTTATTCCAAAATGGATTAAATTAATTTTTTTCCTCAGAATTCTACACGCAACACCCCATAATGACAACATGAAAAAAAGTTTACGTGAGGGTTTTGCAAATTTATTAAAAATAAAAAAACTGAGAAATAACATGTGCATAAGTATTCACAGCCTTTGCTCAATACTTTGTCGATGCACCTTTGGCAGCAATTACAGCCTCAAGTCTTTTTGAATATGATGTCACAAGCTTGGCACACCTATCCTTGGCCAGTTTCGCCCATTCCTCTTTGCAGCACCTATCAAGCTCCGTCAGGTTGGATGGGAAGCGTTGGTGCACAGCTATTTTAAGATCTCTCCAGAGATGTTCAATCGGATTCAAGTCTGGGCTCTGGCTGGGCCACTCAAGGACATCACAGAGTTGTCCTGAAGCCACTCCTTTGATATCTTGGCTGTGTGCTTAGGGTCGTTGTCCTGCTAAAAGATGAACCGTTGCCCTAGTCTGAGGTCAAGAGCGCTCTGGAGCAGGTTTTCATCCAGGATGTCTCTGTACATTGCTGCAGTCATCTTTCCCTTTATCCTGACTAGTCTCCCAGTCCCTACCCCTGAAAAACATCCCTAAAGCATGATGCTGCCACCACCATGCTTCAATGTAGGGATGGTATTGGCCTGGTGATGAGCGGTGCCTGGTTTCCTCCAAATGTGACACCTGGCATTCACACCAGAGAGTTCAATCTTTGTCTCATCAGACCAGAGAATTTTCTTTCTCATGGTCTGAGAGTCCTTCAGGTGCCTTTTGGCAAACTCCAGGCGGGCTGCCATGTGCCTTTTACTAAGGAGTGGTTTCCGTCTGGCCACTCTACCATACAGGCCTGTTTGGTGGAATGCTGCAGAGATGGTTGTCCTTCTGGAAGGTTCTCCTCTCTCCACAGAGGACCTCTGGAGCTCTGACAGAGTGACCATCGGGTTCTTGGTCACCTCCCTGACTAAGGCCCTTCTCCCCCCGATCGCTCAGTTTAGATGGCCGGCCAGCTCTAGGAAGAGGCCTGGTAGTTTCGAACTTCTTCCATTTACGGATGATGGAGGCCACTGTGCTCATTGGGACCTTCAAAGCAGCAGAAATTTTTCTGTAACCTTCCCCAGATTTGTGCCTTGAGACAATCCTGCCTCGGAGGTCTACAGACAATTCTTTTGAGTTCATGCTTGGTTTGTGCTCTGACATGAACTGTCTGCTGTGAGACCTTATATAGACAGGTGTGTGCCTTTCCAAATCATGTCCAATCAACTGAATTTACCACAGGTGGACTCCAATTAAGCTGCAGAAACATCTCAAGGATGATCAGGGGAAACAGGATGCACCTGAGCTCAATTTTGAGCTTCATGGCAAAGGCTGTGAATACTTATGTACACGTGCTTTCTCAATTTTTTTATTTTTAATAAATTTGCAAAAATCTCAAGTAAACTTTTTTCACGTTGTCATTATGGGGTGTTGTGTGTAGAATTCTGAGGAAAAAAAATGAATTTAATCCATTTTGGAATAAGGCTGTAACATAGCAAAATGTGGAAAAAGTGATGCGCTGTGAGTACTTGCCGGATGCACTGTATGTAATCATAATTCTTCAGATGTTCATTGGCTGGAAGAGCAGCCTCCCACCTGATGCATCTAGCCACCACTAATTGTAACTGAAGAGTTCTGTGCTGCTCTCCACACTGTATTGAAGCGCTGCTCCTCTGCATTCTGGTGGTAAGGGAAAGGCACCAGCATCTGAGCAGATAGCCACTATCACCTGGCACATGCAATGAGATGATTGTTGTTGCAGTGATTAGTAGACACTGAGGGTTCATCCAGTTACTAACAAGCCAATCATGATGTAAGCACCTTCAGCAAGTCATCTGATCAACACCATTTGGCATCAAACTAACTTATTCATGGCTTTTGTCAGCCTCATCTTGGCATCACAGGTGACTTGTGCATTAATGGAATGCTGTTGCCCTGGTTAATAAAAGCTGTGTCGTTCTTGCTAGGTGTACTTATGCAATGTGAATGTTGTCTATTATCTTGATTACATTAGGAGAATCAGACAGTGCTGCATATTTTTTTTTTTATGCTGACATTTACAACCAAACCATGCAAAAACTGAGTGTAGCACCCAATCAGTCATTCATGACTTCCAGCACAGTGGGCATGATGGATCTGAAGCTGGCCTGAGATATTCCTAATCTGTTGGCCAGTTTGCTCTGGTAGGTGCTTACTGCTAGAATGCCTACTTAATGAATGCATAGGAATAGGTGCAATCTGATTTTGAGCAGTCTGCCTTTCTAATGCGAGTGCCAACATAGCACACAGTTCCATGAGAAGGTCTCTTGAAAGTCTAAATTGGCTCATAAGCCAGTCCTCATGGGTTAACAAAATAAAAAGCAAAATCAGACTGTTTGCTACAAGCTCGTTTCCTTCTTTGTGACCATTTGCATACGCTTCAAGCATCACCAAACAAGCCATTTTGTGTCCGAGCATTAGGCTGTAATAACCTAGAGTGTGTCTTGACTAGATTATGAGATTTAGAGCTTTCTCTCTGTTGCAACGGAATCCTATCTGTGCTTTTACTGAACTTTGGTTTTTAACCCTTAGAAGTGAAAACAGGTAGCTGATACAAACTGACGAAAAACTAAAAAAGGTTCTTCAGTGGAAATATGCAGCTTTCGCCCTTTTGAAAAGGGTACTACAATTGAGTTTGTATATCGTATTCATAACTTTTGAGGCTTAAGTTTGTCACATCAACGCACATTGTTATAGCTTAGTGATATGAATTATACGCAAGTTGTCATTTAGCTTGTTTGGCTACATTTTCATACATGGTCAAGGGTGTTGTCATTTCCTGGTTTCTTCAAAATGTTGCATATGGATGGACCATAGTTGCCATGAACAACATTTGAAGTAGGGCTGCACGATAACAGAAAAAATGATTATCACGATTATTTTGCTCAAAATTTTTATCACGATTAATAATGACGATTATTCCTTTGGTAAATGAAGTCTGTGACCAAAGCAGTGTAGCCTCGGCCAGTTATTCACAGATGCTGCCCTAATCATATTAGCTGCGTTGTCCGTTGTGATGCACACAAGTCTTTCTTCCACCAAGCCCCAAGCGGACATCGCTTCTTTCCACTACAATAAACTCCGCTGTATGGTCTTGTGGGAAAAACGAATGTTGCAAAAACTTGCTTTTCATCTCAAACTCGCTGTCAATAAAATGAACTGTCAAGCTCAAATACGGTTCCGCAGTTCTGCTTGACCATAAGTCGGTCGTGGCAGCAAAATATTCAAGGCTGAGCCTGAGAATTTCTCTTTCTATTTCTTTTCGGCATTTCGCATACAGCGAGGGCAGCGCAACATTGGAAAAATGGTTGCGTGAGGGAATGCTATATCTTTTATCAAGTGTTGCGATCATTTTGTTAAACCCCTCACTGCTCACGGTGGTTATTGGACACATATCCTTGGCTATATGGTACGTGATCGCCTCTGTTATTTCCCGGTGTCTTTGCGAGCTAGGCACAGGGCCGCTGCTGGCCAAATGGGTGCCCTAAGCAGAAATTTACTTTTGTGCCCCCTCCCCCAAATATTACGGAAGTAAAAATAAAATAATAAAAAAAACACCTACTATAGGGGCCAAAATAGAACTTTATTCAAATAAAAGTAAATACATAAATAAATTGAATCATTTATAAATTACAATTGTAGCTCTACAGCAAAAATACAAACTAAAATTACACTTTAAATAAAACATTTATAATAAATAAAATAAACAATAATAAACTGAAATAAAATCAACACTGTCATCTGCTGGAGCTTTCCAAAGTTCAAAATTTACAAAGGCACACTTCTGCTTTTTCTTGAGGCAAAGTCGTAAATGAGCTCTTCATATGATAAAGTCTTTGCTAATTCAGAGTTGATGCTGACAATTGCCAGACCACTCATGCGCTCTTGTGCCATAGATGAGCGCAAGTACGTTTTGATGAGCTTCATTTTAGAAAAACTTCGCTCAGCAGAGGCAACAGTTACAGGGAGCGTCACTGCTATGCGCAGAGCAATCCAGAGATTTCGGTACAGAGGTGAGGGCGCGCGCGCGTCATCACGTGTGCTTAGCCTACTCTGTGTTCACCGTAAAATGCAATATATACGTTTATATTTTTGTTTATTTGTATATGTATATTATTAATATTAATTTATTATTATAATATATAAAAACGATTTTTTTGAGCAGCTGGGATGGTGCCCCCCTGGGAGTTGGTGCCCTACGCAGACTGCGTACTCTGCGTATAGGGAGCGGTGGTACTGGCTAGGCAGATATGGTATTGCGTTGAACAATGTCCCTGATATTGTTGTCTGTGTTGTGGATGGCTGGTAATTTTTTGTTGTTGCTGTTTGTGCCTTCAGTCGTTGAAATTCTTGATAGTGTACTTTGTGGTGGCTTTTAAGGTGGTTGATGAGGTTTGTTGTGTTACCTTGGGACGTTTGGACGGAACAGGAGCAAAGTTTGCACAAGACTCGTACCTGATCAACATCACATTCCTCGAAATCGAAATAGTTCCAGACAACTGAGTATGACCCCTTTTTAGGAACTAACGATCGCACTTCTGCACGTTGCTCCGTCATCATATGTTTATTCTGACTGACTGTTATTGCTGCTATTGACTTCTACTGCTTCAGAAAGCGCTTGCAATCTAGACGCAGTAACGTCATAGTGACGCAGTCCAATCCGTAAACTCAGCCCATAAAAAACAGTTTGGTCTTTATACTGTAAAATCGCGACGATATTTATTAACTGATCGTGGGTCATAAATATCGTTATCATGAGAAAAAAAAGATTAATCGTGCAGCCCTAATTTGAAGCATTTTTTTTTTTTTTTTTGCATGCATGTATGTTTTATTAATCTGACCACCGGGTTCTGCCTTAACTGAGTTGTGGGTGCATGTAAACACACTCCTTGTATATGCCATGTGTTTTTTTTTTTTTTGTTTGTTTTTCCATGTTATGATGGTCTCCTTAGAACACCTTTTAGCTCTTTGCCATGGGTTCTGTCACTTTGTAAGGGAAAATTGTCTGTTTTATATACAAAGGAATAGGTGCAGAATTGTCCACCTTGAAGCCAAGCTTCTTCTCAGTTCTCCCAGACTTGGTTCAGTCACTTTCACAGGCTTTTAGCTTGGAAGATGGATCAGAGAGCTGGCAATCCATTGTCAAGAGTATTTCAAAGTATTCCACTATAACAGCTCAGTCAAGAGTAGCTTAATGCTTCAAAGTGAATGAAGAGGTGCATGCACCTAGTTTTAAAGGGAGATGTAGCCACACGTATATTTGGATTACTGTTCCTTCCAGTTACAGACACTGTGCCTGATTTTAGGTATGTTATTTTTTCCATCAGAGTGAAAAGGGATCAGTTGTGTACAAGTTTTAAAATTAAAGCTCTTTTAGTTGGTTATGATGGCTGGGTGGGGAAAAGACAGCTATGGTTCTACATCTGTCAGTCTGTCCTTTTCTATAGAGAAAGCTTTGAACACCACTGAAGCCTAATAAAACCAGGTGATTCCCACTCTATCCTATTTCAGAAATATATTTCACATTTATTAGCAGAAATGGCACTTGTTTCTTCTTTTTGCGCATGCTGTTATGACATACAGTATGTACATTTGTATCAAGTCTGCACAGACAGGTTTGTGTATGTCAGTGTACAAAATTAGGGCATACATTTTAAGGTTTATACTTGTATACACTGCTGCTAGTATTAATTTATTTGAAGTGTGTAATAATATTTGAAATATACAGTGATCCCTCCTCCATCGCGGGGGTTACGTTCCAGAGCCCCCCGCGAAAGGTGAAAATCCGTGAAGTAAAAACCACATGTTTATATGGTTATTTTTATATTGTCACGCTTGGGTCACAGATTTGCACAGAAACACAGGAGGTTGTAGAGAGACAGGAACTTTATTCAAACACTGCAAACAAACATTTGTCTCTTTTTCAAAAGTTTAAAGTGCTCCGTGACAAGACAGAGATGACAGTTCCGTCTCACAATTAAAAGAATGCAACCATATCTTCCTCTTCAAAGGAGTGCACGTTAGGACCAGAGAATGTCAGAGAGAGTGAAAAGCAAACAATCAAAAATCAATAGGTGCTGTTGTAGCTTTTAAGTATGCGAAGCACCGTGTGGGAAGCATATCGCTTGACAAAGCAGCTGCAAGTTAGCCCAGCAAGGAAGGGAACAATGTGAAGGTAGTGTTTCATTATTTTTTAGATGAGTGTCCGTATCCTCTAGGGGTGTAAACCGCCCCCCCTCTGTCAGGAGCAGAGAATGTCAGAGCAAGAGAGAGAGAGAAAAGCAAACAAAAATCAATAGGTGCTGTTTGGGCTTTTAAGTATGCAAAGCACTGTGCGGGAAGCATATCGCACAAAAAAGCAGCCGCAAGGAAGGGAGCAATGTGAAGGTAGTCTTTCAGTGTTTTTTGAGGAGCGTCCGTATCCTCTAGGGGTGCGAACAGCCCCCCTGCTCACAATATATTTGAGGAGTTTTATTTAACTCTTTTAGGGCGGATGTCGACTTTTGTCGACAGGAGGGGTTGAAGGCGAATGTCGACAAAAGTCGACATCCAGGGATAGGGGGCGACAATCAGCTGTTAATGGCGACAAATCTCACTGTCACGTCACAGGCATTCCCTCTGTGCTTGGAGGAATGCTAGACTCGTTGACTCGGCAAATAAACATTGCGTGTGCGTGAGTTGCGAAATGTAAACAAAGGCAAGATGGCACCGACATGTGAAAAGGCAGCGAAGCAATTGCAGAAAAGAAAACACTCGGCAGATGATGTTTTGCGCATTATCGCGGAGTCGGACTCTTGATTTTTCAGAATCGGACTTTATTGGCAGTGATCAGGAGATCGAGCAAGAGAGTTAGAAGCAGGCATCAGCTGATCAGACACCAGCCGATGCCGCGCCAGCGGAGCTGCTGCCAGTTGAGTGCCTTCGCGCAGCCGATGCATCTACGGCAAGGTTCGCATGGGATAAATACACAGACATTGATCCGTTGAGAGCCGATCTGGCTACCGGAGTTTACAAGATGGCATGGCTTGCTGTTGGACAGGACAGATCACCAGCTGCTGTACTTCAGGCTGCTCTCTCCTGATGCTGCTTTTCAGCTACTGTCAGACGAGACAAACAGGTAGGCAGAGATTTTTTTTGAATCGCGGGCTGCGTTTGCATCGCATTCTCGTTTTTCAAAGTGGAAACCTACAACGAAAGACGAGATGAAGCGCGCTGTGGCATTACAGATAGAGATGGGACAGAACTGGTGATATAACTTCAGGGAGCATTGGTCCAAACGTGTTTTGTCCCCTAGTGGCTTAGGTACATGCTGCTGCAAAGTTTTATTCACTTCTGTAATAAACAGAAGCAAATCCCATGGGGTGAGCCAGGCTATAATGCCATACATAAAGTTCATAAAGTTTCAGAAGATGAAAAGAGGTGACAATACGGTTTTCATGCAGGCAGAAAACTTGGTGGCAGTGGCATGGCACGATGGCAAATGGGTGACTTGTCTCTCTACAGTACACACTAACAATATATGTGAGAAAGTGCAGCGACAGACGATTGAAAAATAGGCACCAAAGCAACACATATTGTAAGGAGTGCAATGTGGCAATGACTGAAATTGGCTGCTTTGAGCGAGATCAGACTTTGCTGTGTAAAATGTATGTGAAATCATAGAGTATGCAGGCTCATACAACATGCAAGACAGTAACATTTGTCAAAAGTAAATATTTTTTGTTGATTTGATATGTTAAACAATTGCTTTGTGTTCTTTTTTAAAAAATGTTATTTTTTGGAAAAATATTCAGCCCTGGGAGAAAAGAAACAAAAAAAAAAATTAGCCCTAAAAGAGTTAATATGTAATACATGCTCTGGTTGGGTAGCTTCTCAGCCATCTGCCAATAGCGTCCCTTGTATGAAATCAACTAGGCAAACCAACTGAGGAAACATGTACCAGAAATTAAAAGACCCATTGTCCACTGAAACCCACGAACCAGCAAAAAATCCGCGTTATATCTATATAAATAAAAATGTTCGTTTGTTCAAAATCTTAAATCTCCGAAAGTTCTTCACCGATTGCTTTGAAATTTTGACACAACATTGCATTCAAATATGCGCGTGTTTTTATATACCTAAATTATATAGATGTCACACCTGTGACAGGTAAAAACATGCTTTTTTTGAAAAACAGCGCCATCTGTTGGACGTAAAAGCAACACACGCTATACTAAATATTAAAAGAAGTGATAGGAATGTGGTCATACATGTCGATGAAATTGCACAGTATCAGGCTGGAAGATACATAAGCAGCAATGAAGCTGTATGGCGAATTCTTTCATTTCCCATACATGAACAAAGTTCAGCCGTTGTTCACTTAGCAGTACATGTAGAAAATGGACAACGCGTTTATTTCACAGCTGCAAATGTGCAACAAATAGCCCTGAATCCACCGGCTACAATGTTAACTGCTTTCTTCACGTTATGTCAAAATGACACGTTTGCTAAACACTGCTGTATTCGGAAGTGCATACGTATTACACATGGAATACGAGTAGAAAATCATTTGAACGACGCAAACGAGAGCGAGTCGACGGACAACCTGGCATATTCAAAGAAACTACGATAGGCAGACTGTAAACCGTGCATCCCAATCAAGATGAATGCTTCTTTCTTCGCATGCTGTTGGTAAATGTGCCCGGTCCAACGTCTTTCCAGCAATTGAGAATTGTCAACGGCGTTACACATGCCACTTTCCGCTGTGCATGTCAAGCTCTGAATTTATTGGAGAACGACCGACACTGGGATGTATGCATTAATGACGCGTGCAACACGTCACATCCAAATCAAATTCGTGCATTGTTTGCAATCATATTGACCGCCTGCTCTCCTTCATCTCCAACAGAGTTATGGGAGAAATATAAATCGCACATGGCTGAAGATATTTTCCGTCTAATACGCAAGGAAAATTCAAATATGAACATGGATTTCACAGCAGAAATCTACAACAAAGTGTTGATAATGATTGAAGATTTGTGCTTAGAAATCGCGAACAAAGTTCTCAATCAATTGGGAATGCCATCACCGAATTGATCTGCTGCTGCTTCGTTCGATGTAGAATTGTGTCGTGAACAAAATTACAACACGGGTGATCTTTTGTCGTATGTGCAATCAAATATTCCTAAGCTAACGCTTGAGCAAAAAGGCATTTACGATCAAATAATGCAAACTGTCAATAGCGGGGTTGGAGAAGTCTTCTTCTTAGATGCGCCAGTCGGAACTGGTAAAACGTTCCTAATTAGGTTGATTCTGGCAGCAATTCGATCCCAAAATGACATAGCCTTAGCTCTTACGTCTTCCGGAATAGCTGCGACATTGCTACCAGGTGGAAGAACTGATCATTCTGCTTTGAAATTACCATTGAATATGCAATTCATTGTAACTCCCACGTGCAACATTTCCAAAGCATCCAGCATGGGAAAAGTATTGCAGAAATGCAAACTTATTGTTTGGGATGAATGCACAATGGCGCACAAAAAATCGCTCGAGGCTCTTGATCGATCATTGCAGGATTTGCGTGGAAACATCAGACCATTTGGGAACGCATTAATATTGCTTGCAGGAGATTTCAGGCAAACATTACCTGTAATTCCTTTATCGACACCAGCGGACGAAATGAATGCTTGCCTGAAATACTCTACTTTGTGGCGACACCTAAAGACGTTAGAATTAACTACAAATATGCGAGTCCAGCTGCAAAACGATCGATCAGCTGAGATATTCTCGCATCAATTGCTGGAAATTGGGAACGTAAAGGTGGCGGTTGATCTGACCTCAGGACGAATTTCATTGCCTCATAACTTCTGCAATTTAGTGACGTCAAAAGAAGAATTGGTTGAAAAAGTATTTCCCAATATTCAAACCAATGATAAGAATCACGATTGGCTGAGTGAATGAGCTATTCTTGCGGCCAAGAACAAAGACGTCTACGAACTTAACAATATTATTCAGTCTAACATTCAAAGCGAGGCAGTCACATACAAGTCCGTCGACACCGTTGTGGAAGCAGATGAAGCGGTTAATTATCCAACAGAATTATTGAATTCACTCGATCTGCTAGGGATGCCACCGCACGTACTACAATTGAAAATCAGCGTGCCAATTATGTTGCAAAATATCAACCAGCCAAAGCTTTGCAACGGCACATGGCGTGCAGTAAAAAAATTAATGAGAAACGTCGTAGAAGCAACAATCTTGACAGGACCTTTCAAAGCTGAAGATGTCCTCATTCCTCGCATTCCTATGATTCCAACGGATATGCCATTTCAATTTAAGAGATTGCAATTCCCAATTCGATTGCCGTTTGCAATCACCATCAACAAAGCTCAGGGCCAATCTTTAGAACTAGGGGGCTCCGCCCCCTGCTCGCTTCGCTCGCCAACCCCTGGCGTTGGGACATGAGAAAGAGTCAGATGTATGAATTAGATATAGAATAGTGTGCAGCTTTGGATGATGCCCATAGAAATAACAAATAGAGTGTTTGTCATATATTAATGTTTTATTGGAATATTTCTTTGTATACAACATTAGTAGTAAAGATGGTGTCTTGTCCTTGAATGAGTCTTCCTTGGCATGGATTATTTATAATTTTAACTTTAACGTCAGATGAACGGCGAACACGTGAGAAGGCAACATAAAGTTGTCCATGTCCAAAAACGGGTTCAGAGAGGTAGATGCCAACCTTGTCCATGGTTTGTCCTTGTGATTTGTTGATGGTCATGGCAAATGCAGGTTTAATGGGGAACTGTCGGCGTTTCAATGTAAAAGGTAATTCTAGCTCAGAACTCGTAAGGTCAATTCTAGGAATGAGAACAGTATTGTTAGCATGTGATCCTGTAAGAACTGTCGCTTGAATAACATTGCGTGTCATGGTGTTGACGACTAACCGTGTGCCATTGCATAAACCCTGTTTTGTGTTAAGGTTTCTTAATAGCATGATTATTGTTCCGTTTTTAAGGGCAAGGTCGTGTTGTGGTAATCCGGCAGGGTTAATAGTGTTCAAATATTCTAAGGGGAAATTTATATGTTCATTGTCGTCATCAGAGTCAACTTTGTCTGAGCTTAGAAAGATCTGTGTCTCTCCAGGAAGTAATGAAATGACTTGGTTATTAATGTGATTAACATTAATATTTTTTGGACATAATATAGTGCGTTGTGTTAACAGGGGTATTTGGTCTAATGTGATTGCTGTTCCAAATATCTCTTTTACTAAGTCGTCTGAGATAAAGGATTGTGGAATGGAAATAATATCTGGGTGAAGTCCATCTGTATTTGTGAGTGTACCATTTCCCAGTTGTATTAGCCAACTGTTATATTCTGGATCTGGACATCGCATGTTTTGTACCAACTGTATTGTTTTAAAGCAATGCCAATTGTCTGCGTATTTTAAGGTGGACTGAACAATAGCTGAGCGCATGGCATGTGGAACAATAGCTAAGCATTGTCTAAAATCTCCTCCTAATAAAAGAACTTTTCCTCCAAAGGGAATATTATTATTCATCAACGTTTGTAGAAGTTTATCAATGGTGTTGAGTAAGTGACTGGATGCCATTGTACATTCATCAATAATTATCAGTTTTGCAAGACGGATGTCTCGGGCATTGCTACTGTGAATGTTCATAGTGGATACTGATGTCTCTGTGATTGGGACCGGTATTTTGAATTTTGAGTGACATGTACGACCATTTATTAACAGATTTGCTGCCACTCCGGAGGATCGCAGTCACTGTTAATATGTTTCCTTTTCTGCAGTTGAACGGTTAATAGTGCTTTATTGTAAGGAGATCCACCTATGCTGACACCTATGCTGTCTAGTGTGAAGGTGTTGACGTTCACTTTAGAATATGTGGCTTTGGGTGTCACTTCTTATGGATATGTGTGTGTGTGTGGGGGGGGGGGTGAGGATTGTTGTTGCGCGAGCGTCTTCTTTCTTTTTGTGTTCCTGTGTCTTGTTTGAATCCCCCTCTTTGTGTGTGTCCCGTCCGTTGCTTGTAGGGTCTGTGGGGTGGGCTTCGCTCGCCAACCCCTGGTGTTGGGAATGACAAAGAGCGTGATGTATGAATGAGATATAGAATAGTGTGACGGTGTAGATGATGCAAATAGAAATCAAACAATAAAGTGTGTGGCACAGTGTAAAGGTTTATTTGATAATTTCTTTGTACACGCCGTTTAAGTGTAAAAGGTAATTCCAGCTCAGAACTTGTAAGGTCATTTAAGATGGTTATTGTTGTGATCAGAGTCAAGTTTGTCAGAGCTTAGAAAGAGTTGTGTCTCTCCAGGAAGTAATGGAATGACTTGGGTATTTATGTTTTCCACATTAATATTTTTTGGACATAATATAGTGCGTTGTGTTAAAAGGGGCATTTGGTCTAATGAGATTGCTGTTCCAAATGTCTCTGTAACTAAGTCGTCGCAGATAAAGGCTTGAGGAATTGTAATAATATGTGGCTGAAGTCCATCTGTATTGGTGAGTGTACCATCTCTCAGTTGTAATAAGCAATTGTTATGATCTGGTTCTGGACATCGTATCTTTTTTACTAACTGTATCTTTTGAAAGTAATGCCAATTGTCTGCGTATTTTAAGGTGCACTGAACAATAGCTGAGTGCATGGCATCTGGAAGAATAGCTAATCACTGTCTAAAATCTCCTCCTCATAAAAGTACCTTTCCTCCAAATCGAATATTATTATTTATAAACGTTTGTAGAAGTTTATGAATGGTGTTGAGTAAGTGACTTCATGTCATTGAACATTCATCAATAAACAACATTTTTGCAAGACGGATGTCACGTGCAGTGCCACCGTTAATGTTCATAGTGGATACCGATTTGTAGGATCTAATGTAGTTGATAAAGATTTAACTTTCAGGTACATCGTCAGTTATAAGCTTCTGTAGATATTCAGTATATGAATGTAAAGAAGGCAGTCTAATTTGACCCTTTTGACAACAACGTGTAAATGTATAACTTGTATTGCCAGTTGTTTCTTCAGGGAAGTGAACTGAATGACAATGATTGCAAATGGCATTCATTAATCCGAATGAATTTTCCTGGTGTATGTTTTCCTTGTGCCGTTTGAGAGGCGCGTTGTTGCATGTGTAGTATTTGGGACGTGTTGTTATGGAGCTGTAATCGATTTGCCTGTGCTGTGTGAGAAGCCCGTTGTAGCCTTCGCTGCCATTAACGTATGTCTGAGACGGGAGGTGTTTCGTTTTGAATCCGTGCCTGTTGCGATGCAACACTTTGATTGATAGATTGCGTAATGTGGATCTAGGATGTAGATTTGTGCATATTTGCGTTGTTGATTTGTTTCAGGGTGCACTGTTCCAATGCGATGCAGTATTTGTGCACATATGCGAAAGCAGTATGGGCCATTGCCTTTTGGTGGCCTGATATTTACTCCGGTAGATGCAACAGGAAATGAACTATTGTAGGATCTAATGCAGTTCATAAAGTTTTTACTTTTAGGTACATCGTTAGTTAGAAGCTTTAGTTGAGCTTTGCGTTTTTGGAGTCGAGACATTTTTTCTTATGGATGTGTGGGGGGGATCGTTGTTGCGCAAGCGTTTTGTTTCTTTTTGTGTTCCTGTGTCTTGTTTGAATCCCCCTCTTTGTGTGTGTCCCGTCCCTTGCTTGTAGGGTCTGTGGGGTGGTTTTGTGTTCTTTTTTTTGGTCTTCCATGGGCTTGTTGAATCCCCCTCTTGGTGTGTGTCCCGTCCCGTCCCGTGCCTGTAGGGTGGGGGGGGGGGTGGGGGTGGGGGGGGGGGGGTTTGGTATGGTCGTGCCTTGCTATTGTGCGCTCGTCTGTTCTTTTTTTTTTGGTGTGTTTAGTTTCGTGTGCAATGTGTTTCGTGCTTTCCCCTCGTTTGAGTACTCTTTAATGTTTTTTTTCCTTATTTTGGTGCTTGTTGAGCCTCATTTTTGTGACTCCTTTCTGTATGTGCTCACTCCTGTTTTCTGTGCTCTTGTCGGACTCTTTTTGCGCCTGCGTCTCTCGCGGCCCCTCATCCGCCTCTCTCGCCCTCTTTTGTCCGCCTTTCTCGGGTCCTCAGCCGACTCTCGCGGACTGTTTGTTGCGCCGGCGCAGTACATCTTTTTGCAGCTACGGCCCATGGCCGGATGTGCCTGCGTCCATCATCCGGTTTAGCATTCTCGGTTAGTAATATGGATTGTGCGGTTTAGATCTAGACACGGATTGCTTCTCACATGGATAATTATATGTTGCGTGTTCTAGAGTCAGCAAACCAGACAATCTCTATATCTGCACAGACAATGGAACAACAAAAAATATTGTATACCCACAAGCATTGTGAAATTAAACATACTAGAAACGTGCGCTTTCTGTTTTCGTTCTTTTCCATTTAATCAGACTAAGCCACAGCATGGCCGGGGTACAGCTAGTATTTAAATATGCTTACATATAAAATCCATGATAGAGTGAAGCTGCGAAAGTCGAAGCACGATATAACGAGGGATTACTGTAGTCCTTTTTAAACCCCGTTTCATGAGCAAACCAACTGATTTGGTTAATAAAAAAGAACCCAGAACTCAAAGAACACTAATACCAGCCAAGTAAATAGAAGGAAAATGATTTATTGCAGAAAAGGTAATGTGCTCTGGGAGGTAACAATGGAGGGAGCTACCCTACAAAATAATACAACAAACTCCATGTCTTCTAGGCCTTACTGAATAATGTCGGGCTAACTATACAACTGACCAAATGCCTTCTTGCCTCCCAGCTCGCTGTGCTGACCTATTTCTCCTCATCCAATGAACCCTTGTCATGGACCCCTCTCCCAATTCTAAGCTTCTCTGTCTAAGGGCTTTGAGGCTCTTATAGTGCTGGGCAGTATGACCAAAATTCTATATCACGGTATTTTTCAAAATTACACCAGTTTCACAGTATTGGACAGTATTTTTTTCCCCATGCATGAGTGGATGTTCACCACATTTTCCACTGCAATTACTGGCTAAGAATAACCTATTCCACTGTCATGAGAATTGTACATTGTACAAAAAAAACATTTAAATGTGCATACAAGTATTAATACAGGTTTGCATGGACCCATAAAGTGATAGTTTTCAAGGGGGTGGCACTAATGAAGAGAAGGAATCACTTTGTATGACAGATGCAGTGAAAATATAGAGCCTTTTTATTGAACAAAGTTTGCAAACTACTTAAACTAAAATTTTCGCAACATATTTTCAACCATCCAAAGAGGCCTTTAGACTTAGTAAAATATCCAAAAGTTGTATTGCACTGAACATGTCTTAGAAAAGGAATAAATAGTAAATGTTTTTTGTAAACCAACTACACTTTGTTAATGCTAACAATCTCTGTCCACTGACACGTTAGTGACTTTTTAAACAACTTTACCATCATTAAACTGCATAATATTTAAACTAAAAATAATAATACAATAAATAATAGTGCAACTTCCAGTAATACTATTACTTCCAAGACTTCAAAGCCCAGGTGCATTACACAGTATGCACCAAATTAAAATAAAGTAAAACAAGTGCAATTTGGTGATGACATCTTTACCAACTGAACCATCATTAAGGCAAACTGCATTAATATGGACCTTGCTTCAAGCTAAGCTATACTGTATACATAAATAATAAAACTGCAACTTGCATTTATAATACTATTTGTGGTATGGTCCTACGGAAGCGTATTAGGGCCACGGTGAAGAAAAAAAAATATGGACACAGTGAAGGGAAAAAAAAAAAAACTGTCCATTAAAGTCGACATTTCCACTTTATTGTCATAGTTTATTTTGTCATTAAAGTAGAATGTCGTAAACTAAACTTCATCCTAAAATCAATGTTTAATTTACTAGATATTCTCAAACCCTGTCATAAGTTAATCTAGCACATTAAATGCTTTGTGTTAAGTGTTCCCCGACACAGTTGTTAATCGCTATGCGCTTCTTAAACAGACTTCTTCTGCACTAAGAGGAGGCGCAGGCAGCGATCACTGCACAGAATACATTCACTTCATGATATTCCTCCTCTCTGAAAATGTAGAATGCTAAGGTAAATTTTCATGATGAAATGCATTAAAGCAGGTATTAAACATGCATGGTAGTGTTGCTTCCTCGCAGTAAGGGATCCCCAGGTGTACGTTCAGTATAGAGAACTTTATGGCAGGTGTGACGAGGCTCCAAAAAACTGGATGTATGAATGGGTATCTCACTGGTTTAACTGAAATATTGGGTTTGTGATCTGGTGGTTGGAGACACAAACACAGAATTCAATGGATGTTATTGCATGCGTGCTGTCTCTGTCTGATGTACCAAACCTGCAGTTCCTATCTTTCCTTTTTCTTTCTCCACATAACCAATCACCACACAATTAACGTCTTTGTGAAATTAAATGGTTATAAACTTAGACCACGGAGTGTTCAGAATTATGCCAGCCCATTCAATGTTGCACCCATCCCAGTAAGCATTGTGTGTGAGGCAAGAGCAAATCCTGAACGTGCCGCCAGCACATTGCAGGGTGAATACGAGCAATACATACACTAGCAGGGTCAACATAGCATAACAAAACCCGACATCCTACATGACTTTGAAAGGAAACTGAAGCACACCAAGTAAACTCACTAGAAAAACATGCAAATTCAAAGCGGGGAACACCCAGGACACACAAATTGCTGCGAGACAGCAGTGCAACCTCCACGCCACCATGCCCCCACGTGATTAATACATGCTTTAATGCATTTCATCATGAAAATTATATCAAATATTTACCTTGGCATTCTAAATGTTCAGGGAGCAGGAATATCATAAAATCAATGTATTCTGTGTGCTGCCTGCACCTCCTCTTAGTGCAAGAGGAAGTCAGTTTAACTCTTTTAGGGCTAATTTTTTTTTTGTTTCTTTTCTCCCAGGGCTGAATATTTTTCCAAAAACTAACATTTTTTAAAAAAGAACACAAAGCAATTGTTTAACATATCAAATCAACAAAAAATATTTACTTTACTGTCTTGCATGTTGTATGAGCCTGCATACTCTATGATTTCACATACATATCACATACATTTTACACAGCAAAGTCTGATCTCGCTCAAAGCAGCCAATTTCAGTCATTGCCACATTGCACTCCTTACAATATGTGTTGCTTTGATGCCTATTTTTCAATTGTCTGTTGCTGCACTTTCTAACATATATTGTTAGTGTGTACTGTAGAGAGACAAGTCACCCATTTGCCATTGTGCCATGCCACTGCCACCAAGTTTTCTGCCTGCATGAAAACCGTATTGTCACCTCTTTTCATCTTCTGAAACTTTATGAACTTTATGTATGGCATTATAGCCTGGCTCACCCCATGGGATTTGCTTCTGTTTATTACAGAAGTGAATAAAACTTTGCAGCAGCACGTACCTAAGCCACCAGGGGACAAAACACGTTTGGACCAATGCTCCCTGAAGTTATATCACCAGTTCTGTCCCATCTCTATTTGTAATGCCACAGCGTGCTTCATCTCGTCTTTCGTTGTGGGTTTCCACTTTGAAAAACGAGAATGCGATGCAAACGCAGCCCGCGATTCAAAAGAAATCTCTGCCTACCTGTTTGTCTTGTCTGACAGTAGCTGAAAAGCAGCATCAGGAGAGAGCAGCCTGAAGTACAGCAGCTGGTGATCTGTCCTGTCCAACAGCAAGCCATGCCGTCTTGTAAACTCCGGTAGCCAGATCGGCTCTCAACGGATCAATGTCTGTGTATTTATCCCATGCGAACCTTGCTGTAGATGCATCGGCTGCGCGAAGGCACTCAACTGGCTGCAGATCCGCTCGCGCGGCATCAGCTGGTGTCTGATCAGCTGATGCCTGCTTCTAACTCTCTTGCTCGATCTCCTGATCACTGCCAATAAAGTCCGATTCTGAAAAATCAAGAGTCCGACTCTGCGATAATGCGCAAAACATCGTCTGCCGAGTGTTTTCTTTTCTGCAGTTGCTTCGCTGCCTTTTCACATGTCGGTGCCATCTTGCCTTTGTTTACATTTCGCAACTCACGCACACGCAATGTTTATTTGCCGAGTCAACGAGTCTAGCATTCCTCCAAGCACAGAGGGAATGCCTGTGACGTGACAGTGAGATTTGTCGCCATTAACAGCTGATTGTCGCCCCCCTATCCCTGGATGTCGACTTTTGTCGACATTCGCCTTCAACCCCTCCTGTCGACAAAAGTCGACATCCGCCCTAAAAGAGTTAAGAAGCATGTAGCGATTAACATGGCTCCGGGAACACTTAACACAAAGCATTTAATGTGCTACATAACTTATGATGGGGTTTTTGAAAATCTAGTAAATTAAATATTCATTTTAAGATGAAGTTTACGATGCTCTACTTTAATAACAAATTACGAGAATAAAGTTGACATGTCGACATTAATCTCAATAAACAGCGAGAATGTCAACATGTGTACTTTATTCTCGTCATAAGCATCGAGATTAAAGTGGAAATGTTTAGAATAAAGTCAACATGTCGTCGCACTGTTACACAGTACCCAGGTACGTTACACAGTATTGAAAAAAAATAAAACAAGTACAACTTGCCTTGCAGTATTATCCAGTAGTATAGAAACAGTATTCACACATTTGAACATAATGGTCCACATCTGACCTTTTAAATCCAAAGTATCTCCAGACAACAGACACGGCTCCTTTTTCCAGCAAAAGTTCTTCTGTGTCATCATGTTCAACTTTATCGTCTGCTACAGCTTCAGTTTCTGAATGTTCTCTGTCCATTTTCACCGCGCAATATGTCGCCGGCTACTGGGCGGTCCGTTCTAGGAAAGAAAGGGCAGGCATGTTCACCCCCACTGGTTTGCACTTGGTACAAATTTTCTGACTTCCTGACCTTTGATAAAAGCATAAATTTCTCCTGGGGAGCCCAGGGATCCTCCCGATGTCGCTGACCCGCTTTACATCCGCTTTCTGCGGGCGACTTGTGGCTGCTTTTTCTTATTCTCTGTCACGTTCTTTGGTCCGATTTAAATGGAATTTTGGTCCAAATAAGCGAACAATATTAGGCTTATGTAATATGATCTGTTTCGGTTCTTTAGGATTCGGTCCAAATAAGCGGCTGGTCCGATTAACCGATGGTCCAATTAACCGGAATCGACTGTACTCCGTTGCATTTGTTTAGCGGTGTAGCAGTGAAAAAGGTCCCCCTTAAACAGTTTCCCGCTGCGCCACGTTCCGAACGTTGTTTAGGCAATTTAAACCGGTGTTGCGGTATAAGAAAAAAATCCATATCATAACAAAAATAAAAACGGTTTTCGGTATGAGCCGGTATACCGCCCAGCACTAGGCTCTTATAAAATGCTAGTTCCAAGAGTACTTCTGAATCCCAGTTGAGAACCTCTTGAGTTGGCATCCAAGTGGGTTAAGAGCATCCTGTCTGAGTTTTCTATCCCATATTTTTCTCTATCCCCTTTTTTGCCCTTGCAACCTGTATATATATATTTTTTTTTTTTAAACTACTATGGAACTTATGATATTGTGGCTTTGAAAAGTGTGCATGATTCTTGGTTATCATTTTAAATGACTTATTTATGTTATTATTTTTTCAACTTTTAAAAAGTGATTCATTGCTAATAAATAGACTCCTAATTTAATAACTGAATTTTTCTTTTCTCTTGACAGTACTTGTTGCTACATGCTTGTGTTCTTGTTCCAGTGATTTTACATGGATTGCAAAGAAAGTTCTAGAACATGGTTAGCCTCTATTATGTTTCTGAGAAAATTAATGCATGCTGCAGGATGTTTTTGAAGTATTATGGAAAGTGCTGTAGCAGACACAAGCAGTGTACTTAGTACACACAGAAGGTAACAGCTGATTAAAATGTCATCAATAAAGATATAATTGAATTTTAAGCCATTTTATACATTGGGGTAGGGGAGCAGGATATCTCTAGCATACACGTGATTTTTGAAAGTGTTAGAAATCTTAAACTTTAGTTAAGAGTTTTGGTTACATCTTCCTTGAGCCTTTTATTAATTTCAGTTAGCCCTGCCAGCATCCCTAAACTTTGCTATCTTGCATTACTGGGTTGAGGGGAGGATATTGGATAGGCAGTCTAAGGAACTGAACTATCTGGGACATACAAATGTTCAGAGGGAAGTTTGTGCAACAGTTACAGTATTTAAATTTGCTCACAGCTGAGAAGAAGTTTCCAGCTTATGTTTGTGTGCACAGGCTGCCTTTAGCTGTGCGTACTTTGGTTTTCTCATGCCATTCACAAATAATCTGTACAATGCAAGTAAACATGCATTTGACTTTAAAATGTAAATAGTTTGACTTTTATATAAGTTTTGAAGGTATGTGTAGCAGCCTCTAATATTAAAGGGTTTCCTGACACCCTCTCTATTTTCAAAGTCAAGTGTCACTAGTGAATAATTCTTTCTTCTTATTATCTATGTAATAAATGCAGTGATTAATCAACAGGCAACCCTCACCAGGAAACACAGAGGAGAATATGAGACGAGATTAAAATAATCAACAGCAGAAATTATTATTAAGGAGAAAACAATGGTCTAAAATTTAAAATAAAAAGTTAATTGTTGGGGTGAGCTTAGATCAGCTTCATTTCACTTATCTGTAGAAGAAAGAAAAACTAGAATAAATTCCCATATTGCTCTTCTAAAACAAACCAGTAATAGTTTACTTTCTGAAGATAAAGAGCAGATACCTTCTGCCTTAACTGGATACGTTTCCATAATCAAGCAAATCAAAAGCCACATTTAACTTAACTATATTCATTCCATCAAAAATGGCAATCACATTATGCATAGGTAAGTGTTTAATAGTTGTGGGAACCCGCAGTCAAGTTAAAATCTAATAAATCTCTAAAAGGTCGTTTTATACTTCTGCCTTTAGGTACAACAAAATGCCTTTGTGTCTTGCTGCATATCCTTTACGTCTTAGTAATAAAAAATTTCAGAATGTTAACTTGTCTTACTGCAAAGATTGTAAAATTGATATGCTTCATTAAATAGTATTTAAAATGTAAAAGCTATTATCTAAATGCAGGAGATTGTGTTATGTAACGTCTTATAGTTTTGCATTGTAAGCTCACATTTTGTTTTAGAAATGCCCTAATTAGTTGGTGTAGCTCACTTAATACTAGGGAGTCCATTCCCGGATTCCCGGGCATTTTTCATTTCTGGGAATGAAACTGCTGTAATTCCCGGGAAAACGGCCAAGCTCTCCTGTAAATAGCGTGTAAACATTGATCAAGAAATAAGAGTTATAGTTGAAAATAATTAAGTGGCACGGTTTTTTGGCCCATGGTGTAATGTGTTGCAGATTACTTCAGTCAACAACAGACCAGCAGCAGTCAGTCTCCTGGCTGACTGAGCACAGTGGACTGGGAGGAGTCTGCACTCTGCAGCTCACGAATGCCGGGACGGGGCAGAGTTCATTGACGTCTATGCTGTTGACAGCTTTGAACAGGAACATGAAATTGCAATGCGTCAGTCTGTTGCATCCACATTATCTGTGCTAAGAAACTTGCCATCACAGAATGAGGACAAGAAACTGGATGCATCAGTAAAAGCTGAAATGCCTGTGTTTCAGAGCAACAGCAAGCGCGGGCGTTGTTTAGAACAAGTGTATCCGTATCTGATGACTGTGGCGCCTACTTCAGTGGAGGCAGAGCGTGCTTTCTCAGCGGCTGGTGCGCTCTTGCCTGGACGACCGCACGCTCGACACGTTGTGCTTTCTACGCTCTTATTACTGCAACTAACTAGATACATGTACTTATATGACAGCATGAACTGCATGTAGTTAAGGTTAGTCTTTTATTGGTGTCAACATATTGCAGTAGTTTTATTAAAAATAAGTGTTGCTCATTCTAAAACCGTTCACATGTGAGATGCCTGTGCACTGTGTTCGGGAATGGATAAACCCATCCGGGAATGGATTCCCTACTTAATACCTCTAAGAAATTAGCCCATGTATTTAAATAAGCAGACATGTCATTTATTGTTTTGACATTCTAATCACTATACTGTTTGCTTTAAAGTCGAAACTTTGACTGAAATACCCAAGTATGGCTTGTGAAAACAAAGCCAAAGTCTTAGTATTGATAACACGAAAGCAGAGACATAGAAAAAGATACTAATGCTACTCTGCATAATTGTTTAAGTTTAGTTATATTTACACAAATAGTCTCTATCCAATTTGAATTTTCTGCACTAGGACATCCATCCATCCATCCATTATCCAACCCGCTGAATCCGAACACAGGGTCACAGGGGTCCGCTGGAGCCAAACCCAGCCAACACAGGGCACAAGGCAGGGAACCAATCCCGGGCAGGGTGCCAACCCACCGCAGGACACACACAAACACACCCACACACGAAGCACACACTAGGGCCAATTTAGAATCGCCAATCCACCTAACCTGCATGTCTTTGGACTGTGGGAGGAAACCGGAGCGCCCGGAGGAAACCCACGCAGACACGGGGAGAACATGCAAACTCCACGCAGGGAGGACCCGGGAAGCGAACCCGGGTCCCCAGATCTCCCAACTGCGAGGCAGCAGCGCTACCCACTGCGCCACCGTGCCGCCCTGCACTAGGACATATCAGATTTTATTTATTCATTTATTTTGTTAGCAGGAAAAAGAAACATGCAGTGTAATTTAAAGATTGTAATTTAGATCTTCATTCACATGTGAATTTTGGTTCCAGTATACGGAATTTTAAGTTCTTGGAATACAGATGTTGAGATTAGATATTGAAACTGAAATGTTGCTTTCAAAAAGTCTTACTGTGTGTTGTGTTATAGCTTCTTATCCTTACGTAGATGCACATAACATGAACTGTTACAGGTAAAAAATGTCTGCGGCAAATTGTATTTCATTGTGGTGGTCTAGAGTAAGCAAAACTGAACTGATGTCACAGTAAAAACATTGTGTGAAGAATAATGTGCTGATGTGGTCAAAGTTTTTAAGAGGTCCATTCTGTCTTTCCATTTATTTATATAGCACATTTTCATACAACAATGTAGCTCAAAGTGCTTTACATGATGAAGAAAGAGAAAAAAGACAAAATAAATAAAAATTTAAAATTAAGGAACACTAATTAATATAGAATAAAAGTGAGTTCCGATGGCCAGGGAGAACAGAAAAAACAAAAAAAACTCCAGACGGCTGGAGAAAAAAATAAAATCTGCAGGGGTTCCAGGCCACGAGACCGCCCAGCCCCCTCTAGGCATTCTACCTAACATAAATGATCGGTCCTCATTGCATTCAGGGTTCTCATAGAAGAATTTGATGATGACGGTCATTTGGACTTCTGGCCTTTAATCCATCAGTGTAGGGGCATCATGGTGCTTTGATTAGGTGGTGGTGCCGCAGATCGCCACAACAGAAAACCGGAAGAAGAACAAAAGAGAAAGTAAGGGTTAGTACTGACTTTGGAGCCACCATGAATAATAATAATTAAATGAATATACAGAGTATCAGGATTAAACTAAGATGAAGCTATGAGAAAGCCATGTTAAAGAAATGTGTTTTCAGCAGTTTTTTAAAGTGCTCCACTGTATTAGCCTGGCGAATTCCTATTGGCAAGCTATTCCAGATTTTGGGTGATTAACAGCAGAAGGCCACCTCACCACATTTTTTTAAGTTTAGCTCTTGGAATTCTAAGTAGACACTCATTTGAAGATCTAAGGTTATGATTTGGAATGTAAGGTGTAAGACATTCCGAAATATAAGATGGAGTGAGATTATTTAAGGCTTTGTAAACCATAATCAGTATTTTAAAGTCAATTCTAAATGACACAGGTAACCAGTGTAGTGACATCAAAACTGGGGTGATGTGCTCAGATTTTCTTTTCCGAGTTAAGATTCTAGCAGCTGCATTCTGCACTAGTTGCTGTCGCTTGATGTCTTTTTTTGGTAGTCCTCAGAGGAGTGCGTTACAGTAATCTAGCCAACTGAAAACAAAAGTGTGAACCAATTTTTCAGCATCTTGCAATATTACAAGAGGTCTAACTTTTGCAATATTTCTTAAGTGAATAAATGCTGTCCTAGTAATCCGATTAATATGTGATTTAAAATTCAGGTCAGAGTCAATAGTTACCTCTAAATTCTTTACCTATGTCTTGACTTTTAATCCTAATCCATCAAGTTTATTTCTAATAACCTCATTATAACCTCATTATATCCATTATTGCCAATCACTAAAATTTGAGTATGAGAATTTTTTTTTTTTTAACTCCATTTACTAAAATATAGCATGAGGTGTTTTGTTTCCCTTTCATATTGTCATGGGTAATAATCACAGTGCAATTGTGACTTAAAACAAATGAAACTAAACAGTTTTTACAGGCTCTCAAATAAATAGTCTACATTTGATGTCTGTGAATGTAGTTAACTCTTTTAGGGCTAATTTTTTTTTTGTTTCTTTTCTCTTAGGGCTGAATATTTTTCCAAAAACTAACATTTTTTAAAAAAGAACACAAAGCAATTGTTTAACATATCAAATCAACAAAAAATATTTACTTTTGACAAATGTTACTGTCTTGCATGTTGTATGAGCCTGCATACTCTATGATTTCACATACATATCACATACATTTTACACAGCAAAGTCTGATCTCGCTCAAAGCAGCCAATTTCAGTCATTGCCACATTGCACTCCTTACAATATGTGTTGTTTTGATGCCTATTTTTCAATTGTCTGTTGCTGCATTTTCTAACATATATTGTTAGTGTGTACTGTAGAGAGACAAGTCACCCATTTGCCATCGTGCCATGCCACTGCCACCAAGTTTTCTGCCTGCATGAAAACCGTATTGTCACCTCTTTTCATCTTCTGAAACTTTATGAACTTTATGTATGGCATTATAGCCTGGCTCACCCCATGGGATTTGCTTCTGTTTATTACAGAAGTGAATAAAACTTTGCAGCAGCACGTACCTAAGCCACCATGGGACAAAACACGTTTGGACCAATGCTCCCTGAAGTTATATCACCAGTTCTATCCCATCTCTATTTGTAATGCCACAGCGCGCTTCATCTCGTCTTTCGTTGTGGGTTTCCACTTTGAAAAACGAGAATGCGATGCAAACGCAGCCCGCGATTCAAAAAAAATCTCTGCCTACCTGTTTGTCTCGTCTGACAGTAGCTGAAAAGCAGCATCAGGAGAGAGCAGCCTGAAGTACAGCAGCTGGTGATCTGTCGTGTCCAAAAGCAAGCCATGCCGTCTTGTAAACTCCGGTAGCCAGATCGGCTCTCAACGGATCAATGTATGTGTATTTATCCCATGCGAACCTTGCCGTAGATGCATCGGCTGCGCGAAGGCACTCAGCTGGCAGCAGATCCACTGGCGCGGCATCGGCTGGTGTCTGATCAGCTGATGCCTGCTTCTAACTCTCTTGCTCGATCTCCTGATCACTGCCAATAAAGTCCGATTCTGAAAAATCAAGAGTCCGACTCCGTGATAATGCGCAAAACAACGTCTGCCAAGTGTTGTGTTTTCTTTTCTGTACTTGCTTCGCTGCATTTTCACATGTCGGTGCCATCTTGCCTTTGTTTACATTTCGCAACTCACGCACACGCAATGTTTATTTGCCGAGTCAACGAGTCTAGCATTCCTCCAAGCACAGAGGGAATGCCTGTGACGTGACAGTGAGATTTGTCGCCATTAACAGCTGATTGTCGCCCTCTATCCCTGAATGTCGACTTTTGTCGACATTCGCCTTCAACCCCTCCTGTCGACAAAAGTCGACATCCGCCCTAAAAGAGTTAATTAATTTGGATTTTGGGAGACTTCATCTGTGACAGTTGCTTCCCATTACTTCTATAGTTTTTAACATCTGAAGTTATACTGTGAGGTGTTATCCATTACAAAGTGCTGTTTATTGACTTTTGTGATAAGATAACATTAATACAGTATTTTGCTTTTCAGTCAAATTACTTACCTAAAATGTCACATGGTTTAACCTTGTGCAAAATAATAAATACAATTTTCTGGTCTGTTTACAGGACCTGTTAACAATCAAACTTCTAAGAAAACACCCTCACACGTTTTACATTGCATTCCTAACATAATGGAATAGTGACATTCTACAATAAGCTTCTCAAAAAGTACAAACACAGAACTCTGATGCTGTTGCATGCAACATGCTTGATGTCATGTCAAACACTTGTTGATTTCTACTTTCTGATAGTATCATCCACATTTTTAGCCTGGAGAGGATAAGTGATTTCAGTCATGCAGTTTTGTTCTCTAATTTCTTCACAAACAAGCTTTTGAAATGTGATGATGATGATGATGAGCACACAGGTACAAATAAGACCAGGTTCACTAGTTACATGGGCCTCATGCATAACTGCGTGAGTAGAATTCAAACTAAAACATGGCGTACGGGCAAAACTGGAAATGTGCATATGCACAAAAAAATTTGGATCCCTAAATCTGCTTAAACAGAGTTCCATGCACTTCCCCTTTATAAATCCCAATCAACGTGAATTTCAACGCACATGCACATGCCTACAATCCCACCCTGACTCCTCACAGAATTGCGTCTGTTTAAATATGCAGATCATATAAATAGCCCCTTCCGTTCAGTGTTTTGTTAAAAGACTATGACAAAAGCATTTGTTTAAAAAAGAATTTCAGTGAATGCAAAATGAAGGTCCTGCTCAGTGAAGTGGAGGCAAGGAAAAATTTACTTTAATCTTAATTTCCACCTTAATCTCATAGTATATTTTGTCATTAGAGTATTGTAAACTTCATCTTAAAATTGATGTTTATAGTAGAGTTTCTCAAACCCCATTGCAACTAAAGTAGCATGTTAAATGCTTTGTATTCTAAGTGTTCCCTGACCAAGTCATTAATTGTTAAGTGCTTCTTAAACAGGCTTTCTCTTACGCAGACAGAATACATTTTATTCATGATATTAGAGCTCTCTGAATGGAATAATTTATTGCAGCTAGTGCTGGGTGGTATGACCAAAATTCTATATCACGGTATTTTTCTAAATTACACCGGTTTCACGGTATTGGATGGTATCATTTTTTCCCCATGTATGAGTGGATGTTCACCACATTTTCCACTGCAATTACTGGCTAAAAATAACCTATTCCACTGTCATGAGAATTGTACATTGTACAAAAAAACATTTAAATGTGCATACAAGTATTAATACAGGTTTTCATGGACCCATAAAGTGATAGTTTTCAAGGGGGTGGCACTAATGAAGAGAAGGAATCACTTTGTATGACAGATGCAGTGAAAATATAGAGCCTTTTTATTGAACAAAGTTTGCAAACTACTTAAACTAAAATTTTGGCAACATATTTTCAACCATCCAAAGAGGTCTTTAGACTTAGTAAAATATCCAAAAGTTGTATTGCACTGAACATGTCTTAGAAAAGGAATAAATAGTAAATATTTTTTGTAAACCAACTACACTTTGTTAATGCTAACAATCTCTGTCCACTGACACGTTAGTGACTTTTTAAACAACTTTACCATCATTAAACTGCATAATATTTAATCTAATAAATAATAATAATACAATAAATAATAGTGCAACTTCCAGTAATACTATTACTTCCAAGACTTCAAAGCCCAGGTGCATTACACAGTATTCACCAAATTAAAATAAAACAAGTGCAACTTAGTGATGACATCTTTACCAACTGAACCATCATTAAGGCAAACTGCATTAATATGGACCTTGCTTCAAGCTAAGCTATACTGTATACATAAATAATAAAACTGCAACTTGCATTTATAATGCTATTTGTGGTATAGCCCTACGGAAGCGTATTAGGGCCACGGTGAAGAAAAAAAAATATGGACACCGTGAAGGGAAAAAAAAAAAAACTGTCGAGATTAAAGTCGACATTTCCACTTTATTGTCGTAGTTTATTTTGTCATTAAAGTAGAATATTGTAAACTAAACTTCATCCTAAAATCAATGTTTAATTTACTAGATATTCTCAAACCCTGTCATAAGTTAAACTAGCACATTAAATGCTTTGTGTTAAGTGTTCCCCGACCCAGGTGTTAATCGCTGCGTGCTTCTTAAACTGACTTCCTCTGCACTAAAAGGAGGCGCAGGCAGCGATTCATGATATTCCTGCTCTCTGAAAATGTACAGTAGAATGGCAAGATACATTTTCATGATGAAATGCATTAAAGCAGGTATTAAACATGCACGGTAGTGCTGCTTCCTTGCACTAAGGGGTCCCCAGGTGTACGTTCAGTGTAGAGAACTTTATGGCAGGTGTGACGAGGCTCTAAAAAACTGGATGTATTGCACAGGTTTAACTTAAATATTGCGTAAATATTGGATTTGTGATCTGGTTGTCGAAGAAACGAAGACAGAATTCAATGGATGTCCTTCTGAGCGGGCTTTCCTTATTGCATGCGTGCTGTCTCTGTTTGACGTACCAAACCCGCAGTTCCTACCTTTCCTTTTTCTTTCTCCGCATGACCAATCACCACATGATAAACATCTTTGTGAAATTAAATGTAGTTATAAACTTAGACCATGGAGTGTTCAGAACTTTAATAAAATCTTCGTTATACATGTCTAATTATGCCATCCATTCAGGGTTGCGCCCATCCCAGCAAGCATTGTGTTCGAGGCAGGAGCAAATCCTGAACATACTGCCAGCACATCGCAGGGTGAATACGAGCAATACATACACTAGCAGGGTCAATATAGCCTAACAAACTACATGACTTTGAAAAAAAACTGAAGCACGCCGAGTAAACCCACCAGAAAAACATGCAAATTCAAGGTAGGGAACACCTGGGACCCCCTTGTGGCGATGCAGCAGTGCAGCCTCCATGCCACTGTACCCCCACATGATTAATACATGCTTTAATGCATTTCATCATGAAAAATGTATTTCTTAGCATTCTAAATGTTCAGAGAGCAGGAATATCGTGAAATTAATGTATTCTGTGTGCTGCCTGTGCCTCCTCTTAGTGCAAGAGGAAGTCAGTTTAAGAAGCACGTAACGATTAACATGGCTCGGGGAAAACTTAGTTAGCATAAAGCATTTAGTGTGCTACATGACTTATAACGGGGTTTGAGAAAATCTAGTAAATGAAATATTCATTTTAAGATGTTTAGTTTACGATGTTCTACTTTAATGACAAATTACGAGAATAAAGTCAATATGTCGACTTTAATCTCGACATAAATGGCGAGAATAAAGTAGAAATGTCGAGAATAAAGTCAACATGTTGCCACACTATTACACAGTACCCAGGTACATTACACAGTATTGAAGAAAAAATAATAATAAAACAAGTACAACTTGGTTTGCAGTATTATCCAGTAGTATAGAAACAGTATTCACACATTTGAACATAATGGTCCACATCTGACCTTTTAAATCCAAAGTATCTCCAGACAACAGACTCGGCTCCTTTTTCCAGCAAAAGTTCTTCTGTGTCACCATGTTCAACTTTATCGTCTGCTACAGCTTCAGTTTCAGATTGTTCTCTGTCTGTTTTCACCGTTCAATACCTCCACTAATGCATGTACTCCGATGCATTTGTGTTTAGCGGTGCAGCAGTGAAAAAGGTCCCCCCAAACAGTTTCCCGCTGCGCCACGTTCCGAACGTTGTTTAGGCTATTTAAACCGGTTTTGCGGTATAAGAAAAATCCATATCATAACAAAAATAAAAAAAGGTTTTTGGTATGAACCGGTATACCGCCTAGCACTAATTGCAGCAGTACTGTCTCATGTAGTCAATCGCCATACAATCAACGTCTATAATAAATGTAAAACCAACTGTAAGCTTAGAATGCAGATTCGTCAAAACTTTTAAGGAACATTGAAAAAATCTTTTTCATTATACATGTTTAATCCATCCAGGGTCGTGCCAGTCCCAACGAGCATCAAGCACATGGCAGGAATGATCCCTGGGCAGGGCACCATCTTATTAAGGTGAATACGAGCACACACATACACTAGTAGCGTAAATTTAGCATCACCAGATGCCCTAACCTGCAGTGCTTTGGAAGGAAACTGAAGCACACTGAGGAGAAACACCAGGAAAACCTGCAAACTCCTGGCAGTGAACACCTGGGATGTGACCCCCATACTGCGAAGCAGCAGCTTTTCTATCACACCACCATGCCCCCACATGTTTATTAACAATATGCATTATTTAAATGAAGTTAACATTTTTATCTGTAAAATGTAATATACATACTTTAATGCATTTTATCATTGAAATGGTATAAAGTATAAATCCTAGTATTCCAACAACACACAGCTTCAAGAGGTAGCTCTTGGAAAAGTAAATTGACTTTGAAACCAGGCATCATCATCTGTAAATACGTACTGTCTTCTAATTCTTCAATTTGCAATGCCTTCTAACAATGCTAAAGCAGCTAAGGTAATTGGAATAGTTTGGGCATTCCATGCAGCCTTATATTGTTGCAGAATGTTTACAATCAAGTAAAGATCCTCCCCCAAACTATGCAACTCTTCAATTCCACCCGGGGGGTGGGGGGTAAACATTTACATTGTACATAGTTATTGTCTGTTTTTATCTGCATTATTATCAATGTTTAATATTGTTTTTTGTATCAGTATGCTGCTGCTGGAGTATGTGAATTTCCCCTTGGGATTAATAGTCTCTCTCTCTCTCTCTCTCTAATTAAATTTGTAAACAATATGCAGTTAATCTTAGTGTATTTGATAAAGTCTGTGTACAGTGATCCCTCGCTATATCGCGCTTCGCCTTTCGCGGCTTCACTCTATCGCGGATTTTATATGTAAGCATATTTAAATATATATCGCGGATTTTTTGCTGGTTCGCGGATTTCTGAGGACAATGGGTCTTTTAATTTCTGGTACATGCTTCCTCAGTTGGTTTGCCCAGTTGATTTCATACAAGGGACGCTATTGGCAGATGGCTGAGAAGCTACCCAACTTACTTTTCTTTCTCTCTCTCTTGCGCTGACTATCTGTGATCCTGACGTAGGGGGTGTGAGCAGGGGTGCTGTTCGCACACCTAGACGATACGGACGCTCGTCTAAAAATGCTGAAAGATTATCTTCACGTTGCTACCTTCTGTGTGCAGCTTTTAAGTATGCTGCATGGTGCTTCGCATACTTAAAAGCTCAAAGGGCACGTATTGATTTTTGACTTCATTTCTCTCTCTCTCTCCCTGCTCCTGACTGAGGGGGTGTGAGCTGCCGCCTTCAACAGCTTTGTACCGGCGGTGCTTCGCATACTTAAAAGCAGCCCTATTGATTTGTTTGCTTTACTCTGTTTCCTTTGAAGAGGAAGATATGTTTGCATTCTTTTAATTGTGAGACAGAACTGTCATCTCTGTCTTGTCATGGAGCACAGTTTAAACTTTTGAAAAAGAGACAAATGTTTGTTTGCAGTGTTTGAATAACGTTCCTGTCTCTCTACAACCTCCTGTGTTTCTGCGCAAATCTGTGACCCAAGCATGACAATATAAAAATAACCATATAAACATGATTTCTACTTGGCGGATTTTCTTATTTCGCGGGTGGCTCTGGAACGCAACCCCCGCGATGGAGGAGGGATTACTGTAATGGATGCAAATCTATAAAAGAAAGGGAAATGACATAAAAACAGTAGCACAGCTTTCACGCTAGGTACCTCCTGCTTGTAAAAACAAGCAGAAATGTACGTATGCATGGTGTGAGGCTGAAAATGTGCATGGCTTTATGCCAAGTTTAGTTTTTATACATCTCGTAGTGGGGAAAATGGTCATATGCAACATTTTTGTGTCTATGCACCGTTTCTCCATGAGGTCCCTGATGGTGTGTTTTTTTTTTTTTTTTTTTTTTAGTGTTTTCATTGTTAATTGTGTGCCAGTTAAGAAAAACTGAAGCAGTTTAACACTGATTGCAGTTGTTAAAGAGTAAAGAAGTAATTAAGAGTTCTTAATTTTATGAGATTCGGACAGTTCTTTCAAGTTAGTCAGTGGAAATTAAACCAAACAAGGTATGTTCCTTTAGCAGCAGTAACTGGGGTTTTTTTTAAGGAATTGCTGACATGAACTGAGACAGAGGCCGGTGTGCTAAATAATGGTTTACTGGATATTCATTGGGTCCTGGAAATGTTTGCCAGTTACATACTACATGAATTTGAACAGTTTCATGCCACCCACATCTACATTTATATATGCACATAAATACATAAATATGCTGTTTTGTGTTTTTTTTTTTCTTCTTATTTGCACAGTGAGAAGCTAAAATAGTGGATGCAATTTTCAGTCCACAAAACGCATGCAGGTTGTTCTCATCTTCTACATTGTTGTTCATGTTTATCTTGGTGTTTTTGGACTGCATTGCTGCTAAAGCTGCCAGAATGGCAATAATAGCCCTTTCCTGACTATCTGCAAGGTCAGTCTAATTAGTCTCAACTGCTGTATTTACTGCATATTCAGATCATAATTCAGTTGTAATCTGAAAATGTCAGGGTTTGTTTTGGCAAAATATCTTTTTACTTCTCCCTTATTTTTCTTTTCACTGCACAACTTAGTTATCTCTTTGAATTACCATCCATTTTGTGTTTTTTCTTCGTTGCAGCACAGCAATACCATCTCATTAATGTAGCCTGTGAGACATCTTCTCTGATTGTGTCCTACCTTCATGTTTTTCTTTTAAAAGCTTCTTGTTTAGGTCTGATTGGATAGATTTGTAATTGTGAGGACTGAAGTGGGATAGTGGTGTGCACTAGATAGCAGATTGCGGTAAGTGCCCACACTGTTAGTGAAAACCTGGACTTTTTCTGTTCTTAGGATTTTGTTTTCTTGCATATACTACAGCCCATTTGCAAACAGGGCCCCAAAGTGTGCACCCAAGTCACATTGATGCATAGATTTGGGTGTGAGGAGCTTGCATTATTCATGGATGGTGATTATTTCAGACTTTGTCCTCTATGATGCGGAAAATGTTATACCATCAGGTTTAAAATATGTAGGTTTGTGTATTGTCAGAAAGAAGTTAGTATACAGTTGTTAAATCAGGTTTCACGTTTAAAGTAAAGCTATTTTTTAAATTATTCAAGAAACCCACAATAACCACATTGAAATTTGTTTTGCAATTTTTGGAATTGCATTACTTATGGTGGAATGTGAAAGTGTAAACATAGTTTGCAATCTAGGCCAAAGGTGATGTTGGCCACCAATGTAAGCACCCTTGAATATAGGGTTTAATAATAGCATTTATAACTGAATGGTTAGAAATCACATTAAAAAAAAGAAGTTATTTTGCTGAAAACAGTTTTGTTTTTAAATGTGTTTTATTTCAGTTTGATGATGTTTAGAAGTTTTGGGTAATTACAATAAGGCCTTTTGTGTCTGTCATTCATTCTTGTTGGTTATATTGTTTTCAAAGTGTCTTTGAGATAATGGCATGTCCAGATGATGATGTTGCAGTGTCACATTTCAGTTTATTTCTATTAAGGAATGTTTGTTGTGATAATTTGTATCTCTACAAGTAGCTGTGCTGTTCAGAATTAATATCAAATTAAACTAGACTCATGGATTTGTTTATCATAGTTACTTTAAACCCTTCAGATTAATATTCCTATTAATCCACCTTTTGTGTGAGTAATATTTTAGCATTTTTGGGAGATGTTTACTAACTTTGTGTGCTAGTTAGCAGTGATGTCCCAAATTATCAAACAGCAAAATATCTCTCTAAAATATCAACATGTTTTGGAACCCCCAAAAGCCAATATGGCTTACTTTTTTTGTTGCAGATACAGATAAGGAGGATATAGGCTGTGAGGCTGGCGTTGATGTCCATAGTATTGGAAAATACAGTGAATATGGTCAGACAAAGTGAAACCCTTCATATTAATATTCCCATTATTCCTCCTTTTGCAAAAGTAATATTTTAGGATTTTTGAGAGGTGTTTACCAACTTTGTAGAGGCAGTCAAAGAAAAACAGCATTACCAGTGCAGTGCACATTGCAAATAGTCTGACTTCCGGTGCACACAATTGATTGCTCGGAACTATATCATCTAGTTTAAATATTGTTGAGACATTTATTACTTTTATGTTTGACCCATTTTGGTTAATGAAAAAAAATTTCACAACAACTAAGGTTTTCAGAAAAAAAATTCAGCCTCAAAAGAAAGTTAAAAGAAAAGTGTATGATAGAAATGCTGTTGCTGAAAATCTGCTTAATTCTTGGAAACTAGGGGGCTCCGCCCCCTGCTCGCTTCGCTCGCCAACCCCTGGTGTTGGGAATGAGAAAGAGTGTGATGTATGAATGAGATATAGAATAGTGTGAAGGTGTAGATGATGCAGTAATGTAATGACTTGGGTAGTTATGTTTTCCACATTAATAGTTTTTGGACATAATATAGTGCGTTGTGTTAAAAGGGGCATTTGGTCAAATGAGATTGCTGTTCCAAATCTGTCTGTAACTAAGTCGGCGCAGATAAAGGCTTGAGGAATTGTAATAATATCTGGGTAAAGTCTATCTGTATTGGTGAGTGTACCATCTCCCAGTTGTAATAACCAATTGTTATGATCTGGATGTGGACATCGCATGTTATGTACTAACTGTATCTTTTGAAAGCAATGGCAATTAGGGCTGCACGATAACAGAAAAAATGATTATCACGATTATTTTGCTCAAAATTTTTATCATGATTAATAATGACGATTATTCCTTTGGTAAATGAAGTCTGTGACCAAAGCAGTGTAGCCTCGGCCAGTTATTCACAGATGCTGCCCTAATCATATTAGCTGCGTTGTCCGTTGTGATGCACACAAGTCTTTCTTCCACCAAGCCCCAAGCGGACATCGCTTCTTTGAGGCCCACTGCAATAAACTCCACTGTATGGTCTTGTGGGAAAAACGAAGTTTGCAAAAACTTGCTTTTCATCTCAAACTCGCTGTCAATAAAATGAACTGTCAAGCTCAAATACGGTTCCGCAGTTCTGCTTGACCATAAGTCGGTCGTGGCAGCAAAATATTCAAGGCCGAGCCTGAGAATTTCTCTTTCTATTTCTTTTCGGCATTTCGCATACAGCGAGGGCAGCGCAACATTGGAAAAATGGTTGCGTGAGGGAATGCTATATCTTTTATCAAGTGTTGCGATCATTTTGTTAAACCCCTCACTGCTCACGGTGGTTATTGGACACATATCCTTGGCTATATGGTACGTGATCGCCTCTGTTATTTCCCGGTGTCTTTGCGAGCTAGGCACAGGGCTGCTGCTGGCCAAATGGGTGCCCTAAGCAGAAATTTACTTTTGTGCCCCCTCCCCCAAATATTACGGAAGTAAAAATAAAATAATAAAAAAAACACCTACTATAGGGGCCAAAATAGAACTTTATTCAAATAAAATTAAATACATAAATAAATTGAATCATTTATAAATTACAATTGTAGCTCTACAGCAAAAATACAAACTAAAATTACACTTTAAATAAAACATTTATAATAAATAAAATAAACAATAATAAACTGAAATAAAATCAACACTGTCATCTGCTGGAGCTTTCCAAAGTTCAAAATTTACAAAGGCACACTTCTGCTTTTTCTTGAGGCAAAGTCGTAAATGAGCTCTTGATATGATAAAGCCTTTGCTAATTCAGAGTTGATGCTGACAATTGCCAGACCACTCATGCGCTCTTGTGCCATAGATGAGCGCAAGTACGTTTTTGATGAGCTTCATTTTAGAAAAACTTCGCTCAGCAGAGGCAACAGTTACAGGGAGCGTCACTGCTATGCGCAGAGCAATACAGAGATTTGGGTACAGAGGTGAGGGCGCGCGCGTCATCACGTGTGCTTAGCCTACTCTGCGTTCACCGTAAAATGCAATATATACGTTTATATTTTTGTTTATTTGTATATGAATATTATTAATATTAATTTATTATTATAATATATAAAAACGATTTTTTTTGAGCAGCTGGGATGGTGCCCCCCTGGGAGTTGGTGCCCTACGCAGACTGCGTACTCTGCGTATAGGGAGCGGCGGTACTGGCTAGACAGATATGGTATTGCGTTGAACAATGTCCCTGATATTGTTGTCTGTGTTGTGGATGGCTGGTAATTTTTTGTTGTTGCTGTTTGTGCCTTCAGTCGTTGAAATTCTTGATAGTGTACTTTGTGGTGGTTTTTAAGGTGGTTGATGAGGTTTGTTGTGTTACCTTGGGACGTTTGGACGGAACAGGAGCAAAGTTTGCACAAGACTCGTACCTGATCAACATCACATTCCTCGAAATCGAAATTGTTCCAGACAACTGAGTATGACCCCTTTTTAGGAACTAACGATCGCACTTCTGCACGTTGCTCCGCCATCATATGTTTATTCTGACTGACTGTTATTGCTGCTATTGACTTCTACTGCTTCAGAAAGCGCTTGCAATCAAGACGCAGTAACGTCATAGTGACGCAGTCCAATCCGTAAACTCAGCCCATAAAAAACAGTTTGGTCTTTATACTGTAAAATCGCGACGATATTAACTGATCGTGGGTCATAAATATCGTTATCATGAGAAAAAAAAGATTAATCGTGCAGCCCTAATGGCAATTGTCTGCGTATTTTAAGGTGCACTGAACAATAGCTGAGCGCATGGAATGTGGAACAATAGCTACGCACTGTCTAAAATGTCTTCGTAATAAAAGTACCTTTCCTTCAAAGGGAAGATCATTATTCATAAACGTTTGTAGAAGTTTATGAATGGTGTGGAGTAAGTGAGTGGATGCCATTGTACATTCATCAATAATTAACAGTTTAGCAAGACGGATGTCATGTGCAGTGCCACTGTTAATGTTCATAGTGGATATCGATTTGTAGGATCTAATGCAGTTCATAAGGATTTCACTTTCAGGTACATCGTTAGTTAGAAGCTTCTGTAGATATTCAGGATATGAATGTAAAGGAGGAAGTCTAATTTGACCGTTTTGATAACAACGTGTAAATTCATTACATGTATTGCCAGTTGTTTCTTCAGGGAAGTTAAGTGAATGACAATGATTGCAAATGACATTTATTAATTTTCCTGAATAGTGGACTCATTATTGAGCGCGTTGTCAGCTAACTGGCGCAATAGTTTAGCAGGTGTCTGTCGTTGATGTTCTCTCGCTGCCGTTTCTGTATGTCTGAGACGGGAGGTGTTTCGTTTTGAAGCCGTGCCTGTTTCGATGCAATACTGTGAGACGCGCGCTGCATGTGTCCACGTTCAGTGTGTCTGTCCATTTGGGTTCGTTTCTGTAATTGTGTTAGTTGAGCTTTGCGTTTTTGGAGCCGAGACATTTTTTCTTCCAGAGTTTCAGAAGCGCGTTGGAGCCGACGTGTATTTTTTTTTTTTTCATGCGGGTTCGTGTGTTTGGTCCCGTTACTCGAGCCGTATCGGTTTGTACCCGTGATCGTGAATTCATGAATTGTTTGTTCTTCAGCGTTAGAAATCTTCAGCGTTAGTAATAAGGAGGATCGCACTCACTGTTAATATGGAGCCTTTTCTGCGGTTGAACGGTTAATAGTGCCTCATTGTAATGAGATCCACCTATGCTGCATAGTGTGAACGTGTTGAGATGACGTATGTTTAATACGGACGGTTCATTTAGAAATAGATAGAGATAGATAGATAGATAGATCTTTATTGTCATTGTCACTTTTACAAAGGAACAACGAAATTGAAGGTGCAATCAACTCAGTGTGAGGAATAAGGGTTAAAATGACAAAAAGACAGAATATAATAACAAACTGAATAGTAATAAATATACAAATTGCACTTGTTGACCTAAGGTATATATTGCACATTGGAAGAATAATATAGAGCAGTTTTATTTTGAGTTCAGGGCCATGATTGCTTTCGGATAAAAGCTGTTTTTAAGGCGGTTTGTCCTAGTTTTCATAGCTCTGTATCTCTTGCCCGATGGCAAAAGCTGGAAGAGGCAATGACCGGGATGTGATGAGTCCTGCGAAATGTCTATTGCTTTTTTGCGGCTTCGGGAGGTGTAGATTTGTTCCAGAGTGGGGAGGGTACAACCAATTGTTCTCTCCGCTGTCCTGACGACCCTGTGAAGCGCTTTCTTTTCTGAGGAAGTGCAGCTGCCGTACCACACACACAGTCCGTACGTGAGCACACTCTCAATGGAACAATGATAAAAAGCAAGGAGCAGATTTTTTGGGAGGTGGTTCTTTCTGAGAATTCTCAGAAAATACAGTCTATGCTGTGCCTTCTTTAGCAGCTCCTTGGTGTTGGCACTCCAGGTCAGGTCATCCTCCAGCTCCATACCCAGAAACCTGAACACCGGGACCCTCTCCACACATGCCCCGCCAATGGTGAGTGGCTGGATGTCAGTTTTGTTTTTCCTAAAGTCAATAACAAGCTCCTTTGTTTTTTTGTTGTTGAGGAGCAGGTTATTGACTGTGCACCACTCTGACAGTCGCTCCACCTCGTCCCTGTATGCTAGCTCACCCTCCTTGCCCGAGATGAGTCCGACCACCGTCGTGTCATCCGCAAACTTTATAATCTTGTTGCTATGGTGAGTGGGGACACAGTCATATGTGTAGAGGGTGTAGAGGAGCGGGCTGAGCACACAACCCTGCGGCGTCCCGGTGTTGAGGCTGAGAGCAGTGGATGTGTGGAGACCCAGCCTGACCCTCTGGGAGCGACCCGACAGGAAGTCCAGTATCCAACTGCAGGTGAGTGATGGAAGTCCCAGATCTGCCAGTTTGGACACCAGTCGTTGTGGGAGGATGGTGTTAAACGCCGAGCTGAAGTCTACAAAGAGCAGTCTGGCGTAACTCCCCTGCTGCTCCAGGTGGGTCAGGGCAGCATGAAGGGCTGTGGCCACAGCATCCTCCATGGATCTCTTTGCTTTGTAAGCAAACTGAAATGGGTCCAGGTCTGCTGGCAGGCAGGCGATGATATGACTCCGCACCAGTTTCTCAAAGCACTTCATGATGACAGATGTGAGTGCCACTGGGCGGAAATCATTCAGACTGTTCATGTTGGATTTTTTTGGCAGCGGAACAATGATTGAGGACTTGAGGCAGGATGGGACAGTGGCCTGGGACAGGGACTGGTTGAAAATCCTGGTGAAGATTCCGGCCAGTTGATCTGCACAGTCTTTCAGCACCCGTCCAGCCACACCGTCGGGTCCTGCAGCCTTCCTCGGGTTCACTTTCCTCATCACCCGCCTCACCTCACACACTTCCACTGTGAGTAAATTGCTGTTGTGAACAGGCTGTTGTGATGGGGCTGCTGTTGGTGTCGCCTCAAAGCGGGCAAAGAAGATGTTCAGCTCCTCTGCCAGAGAAGCGTCTCCCTCAGCAGCCAAGGAGTTGCTGGATTTGTAGCCGGTGATGTGCTGGACACCCTGCCACACCTGCCTGGTGTTGTTACTCCTCAGATGATCTTCTATCCTCCTTCTGTATGCTGCCTTGGCCTCTCGGATGCCTCTCTTCAGGTTCGCTCTGGCTACACTGTAAAGAGCCCCATCCCCAGACCTGAAAGCAGTATTCCTAGCTTTCAGCAGACTCTGGACATCCCTCGTCATCCAGGGCTTCCTGTTAGGATAAATCCTTATGCGTCTGTCCCTGGTGACGTTGTCCGTGCAGAACCTGATGTAATCCAGGACTGCAGTAGTGTGGTACTCCAAGTCTTGGTGATAGAAAACCTCCCAATCGGTTCTCTGGAAGCAGTCCTGCAACTGTTGGGAGGCCTCCTCGGGCCATATGGTAACAGTCCTGGTCATAATGGGAGCTTGTTTCCTGAGGGGAGTATATGCAGGGATTAGAAGCAGAGATGTATGATCAGACTGGCCAAGGTGTGCTAGGAGTTTAGCCCTATAGGCCTGTCTGATGTTTGTGTACAACTTGTCCAGTGTTTTTACTCCCCTGGTTGCACACTTTATGTGTTGATGGAATTGAGGGAGAACTGCTTTCAGATCTACATGATTAAAGTCCCCAGAAATGATGTGAACAGCCTCAGGATACTTGCTCTGTTTACTGCTGATGGTGTCATGCAAAAGCCCCAGAGCCGAGTTAGCATTAGCATCAGGTGCTATGTACACAGCAGTTAGCAGTATAGCATTGAATTCACGGGGGAGGTATATGGGTCTGCATTTAATTGTCATAAACTCCACGTCTGGAGAGCAGTGTCTGGTGACTATGGTGGAATTTGTGCACCAGCTATTGTTCACATAAATGCACAGCCCCCCTCCTCTCTTCTTACCGGATTGCTCTGTCCTGTCTTGCCGGTGTGCTGTGTGGCCTGCTATCTCGATCGCCGTGTCCGGTATGAGTGGATTAAGCCACGTCTCCGTGATCAGCAATATGCAGTAGTCCCTGATGATCTTTTCCGTTGCAATCCGCAGCTGCCACTCGTCCAGTTTGTTTGCCAGCGACCTCACATTTGAGGAGAAAATGCTTGGAAGCGGTGGTTTGTGTGGCTGCTTCCTTAGCCTCACTAGCACGCCGCCTCGGCACCCCCTCTTTTGTTTACGTTCTTTGCGCCGCCGCCGGCTCCTCGGAGCTGGGATTGTAATCCACGGAGAGCCCGGTGTTCGTGCGATGTCGTCCGGAATGTTGTGGACGCGGAGAAACTCGGAGGTCGAGCAACTCTCGCTCCGTAAACCGATAGATAAAATATCCTGCCGGCTATACGTGTATTTATCCAGGCAGGGTGGAAAAAACACAATCTGAGTCGGAGAGCACACAGCCGCAGCGTCTAAGCACGCCGCCATTGTTACTCTTTGTGTGTAGATTTGTGCATATTTGTGTTGTTGATTTGTTTCAGGGTGTACTGTTCCAATGCGATGTAATATTTGTCCACATATGCAAAAGCAGTATGGGCCATTGCCTTTTGGTGGCCTGATATTTACTCCGGTAGATGCAAAAGCAAATGAACTATTGTAGGATCTAATGCAGTTCATAAAGTTTGCTTGGAGGTGGGTGTGGGATTCGTGGGGCGCGAGCGGCTTCTTTTTTTTTGTGTGCTAGTTTCGTGTGCAATGGCTTTCGTGCAGCGCTGTGTGCGTCGCCTGCGTTTGACTCCTTTTTTCTGTGCTCACTCCTTTTTTCTGTGGTCGCGGCCGCCTCTCGCGGCGCCTCATTTCTTGGGGTGCCTGCACAGTACGTCTTTTTGCGGCTACGGCCCATGGCCGGATGTCCCTGCGTTCATCCGGTTTAGCATTCTCGGTTAGTAATATGGATTACTCCCTCACTAGCTGCTCTCCTCTGCCACACCAACACAAATCAGTTGGTCAGCTCTTGTATTCAGTTGAGAGCTACTGCTAGCATTATCCATGCATAAACTTTATCTCAGTTCTTTACCTGATGTATTATTTAGTTTTTACTTCTGTTTTTATTTATTTCTTTTATTTTTTTGTGGTTTGTGTTAATAGAAGATAGCAACAAAAATGAAGATAGTGTTGATGGAACAAACACTAAACCTGCTTTTTCGGATTGATAGGGGGAAAATGAAATGATTCCTCTTGAATTAGGGGAGGCAAAACAATCTGTCCCCGATTGGGGAGAAAAGAAAGTGAAGGAATTGATTGCATGAAATAAAAACTCATACTTTAAAGGTAGTTTCCAGTTAACCTAGACTTTCACTAATTCAGACTGATTATGGTGCTATCAAATCTGGATTAACTGGATTCTTCTGTATATTATACTGTTTTGTCCAGTCTCAAATGCCTCTGTTTCGTACAATTAACACATAATAGTCACCAATCGAGTCTTTTGTAGTGAAAATCAGCTGAGTTAGATTGATGGTTGATTGATTGAAGCATCCCTTATTTCAACACACTTGAAAGTATTTATATCATTTGTGTTGCCTAAAGACATTATTTTTGGTCTTAATATAGATCTATTAGAAAATTTCTGTGTTAGTGGAACATAAAATGTTTACAAGAATTAAGTATTCACAACAATAAGGTAGTTAGATGCTGTGAGGGATTTGCCTTTGGGAACACACTTCAGTGTTGTGTGTCTGTTTTCACCTAGTTCTCTATTGAAAATATTTGTTTATCCACCAGAACCACTTGTTATAGTGCTAGAATACATATTAAGAAAATCTAAAAATAATTGTGTGCTTTTTTTTTTTTTAGCAAAAAGGAAATGGTCTGCTGAAGACTTAGTGATGACACATAATAAGCCAAAAAAATGAGCGTCTAGCAGGGACCTCTCTCAAATAATAAGGATGTATGACTGTTTTTCATTTCATTGCTTATTTTGATTTATCTTAATGCAGATGTGGGGGCACTGTTGGTGCAATCATCACATGTCCATTGGAAGTTGTAAAAACAAGACTGCAGTCTTCATCTGTCACTCTTTACATTTCGGAGGTTCAGCTTAGCACAGTAAATGGACCAAGTGTTAACAGAGTGGCTAGGGTGTCTCCTGGACCACTTCACTGCCTAAAGTAAGGATTATTTAATTACTATATAAAATAGTATAGAAGAAATAATCAATTTTGCTTTCTGTTTTCTTAAGTTAAAAGATATTTGGTCTTGGGTAGAGGGGATTAGTAAAATCAATTATATTTTATGACTCTTATACAGTATTTGTAAAGTTGCATATTATCAATTTACGTAATTAATATTTTTTTAAGTTTACATTTTTAGAATTGTGTTATTAATGGCATGCTGGCAGTGGAAGTAACATTGTTGCTTTGTGCTGCTTTAATATTGATTTGGGGTTAGTTGAGGGGTCCACTTCAGTGTTGGCATATTCTCTGTGTTTATGTGGGGCTTTTGCAATCGACAGGTTCATCTAATTGATTGAATACAGTAAATCACAGCCTATTAATTGATATTACTTTAAATAGATGGATATATGCACCGATAATAAATATGGGCCCTCTGTATTTAACTGTTATCACACTTGATGTCCTGTAGTTGTGACTAGAGTTGAGAGCTAATGTCTTAAGTACCTTATTAATGTGATGAGTCTCATCTTAATAAAATGTATTCAGTATTTTATATCTTCTGATGTTTAAGGCGAATACTGGAAAAAGAAGGTCCTCGCTCACTTTTCAGAGGATTGGGACCTAATCTCATTGGTGTGGCTCCTTCAAGGTAATGAACGTTTCTTAATGATTTTGTGTGTATCTAACTGCACAAGAATGTTTTTACATTTTGCCTGTAAACATTAACAGATATTCAGGATATAAATTAAAGCTCAGTCTGCCATTTAAAGAGCAACCGCCCAGCCTTTTTTTTTTTTTTTTTTTTTTTTAATACATATGAGCAAGCTGCTAAAGCAGTCCTTATAGAACAGCTGCTATAAAATTAGCATTGAATTAAAATAAGGAAATGTCTGTGCATTTTAGTGTGCTTTTATTCACATAACTGATTTTTTATTTGGATTGATTTGAAATGCATAGTTTATTTTAAGATGCCTGTAAGGGACAGCACACTTTCAGCAGGGGTTCATTTTCAGAGCTTTTTTTTTGTGTTGTGTGAATGATGATATTAATTATAGTTTTAGTGCTTGTTTTTGACTTTTTTTTTTTTTTTTTTAGTTTAGGCATTTTAGTCATTTTCCAATTTGTGTTTGACTCCTTTTATTAAGTAGGGGTGATGAAAGGTAATCAGAAAATTACATACGTTTGTGACTGCTTGAAGAAACTTGCTACCATTATATAGAAGAGCTGTTTCCCGTTGACCTGGAGTATGGATTGCTATGTCTTAAGCCTTCTCCTAAAAATCTATTAACCATATCTTAGTTATATAAACATCTGTGAATAAAGCGCAACTAGGAAGAAGGATCCATCCATAGCTACTGTGGTTGTTAAGAAATAGAGTGACCCTTGGAGGAGAATTTTTTCTTCAGCCTTGCTTTGAATAATTATTTCTAACGGGTAGTACACACCATTCATTTATTATATGGGTAGATTACTTAATTTCCCTTTATTTTATGAATTTAATGACTTCATCCTCCTTATTCTGTATAGTATCATGTCATTGGTAGATGGAAGTTCTTTGAAATTCTTAGAATGCACGAGTAATTTTAAACCTTTGAAAAATATATTTTAGAGGTTTATGTTGACACAAAATATTTGTCTAAGCAATGCAAAGAAGGTATCAAAAAAAACAAATAAAATGCTAGGTTATATGGTAAAAACTGTTGAATATAAATCGAGGAATGTTATGCTTAGACTTTACACTACCGGTTAAAAGTTTTGGAATACCTCACATTGTCCAGTTTTTTTTTGTTTTTTTTTTTCCTTCCTTCAAATTTAATCAGTTGAAATGCAGTGAGTGACCTAAAATGATGAAAGGTAAGCAGTAAATTGCCAGTATCAGAATATTACAAATGGGCCTTCTTCAGGGAACAACTAACTTACAACATATAGATGCCCTGCAGCAATTAAAGTAAATTAAGCCTTGCAAGTTTAAGCAAGCAATTTGCACAGGTGTCCCAACCTGTTTCACTTAAATACCCTCTGTCCATCTTAAAGCTGAGATGGAACAGACTGTGTTACTACTTGGCCAATATTAGAATGATAATAGCAAGTTTTGAAGGGTCACCAGCTTGCATGATAAGCACCTTACACCGCAACAGCTTCAAGAACAGCTTAACAGTTCAAGAGCAACTTAACAGTAACAAAAAAGAAGTCTCTCTTTCTACTCTGAAGTGAAGTTTGTGCTGCAGGTTTGACAGAGCAAGTGGGAGTAAGAAAGCCATTCTTTAAAAGACAAAATAGGGCCTTGAAATACCAGCTGTGGACTACTGCAGACTGGACAGATCTCTATGCCAAGTATTATAATGCTTGATGAGGCACCAAATGAAAGAAGAAAATCTGATTTAATAAGGTGTGAACTTTGCATTTTGTAGCTGAATGAAAATGAGTTAAAAAGGATGTTCCTTGTACCAGTGTGAATAGAAGAGTAACAGATTGTTCAAATTTATACTGGAGTGAGTTTTTAAGGGCTCCCATACAACAGATTGCAACCACAGCCATTAAAAAAAATAAATTTTTGTTCAAAATGTTTGTATTTAAAAATTTTTTAGAGCATTCTGTGTATTGCCTTGTATAAACAGTCATACTGTATTTATAACAATACAAATAAAGTTAAAAAGTGATATGTTTTTATTCAATTACATTGTAGTAAAAACATAACTGGTGCCAATTTTTTAACAAAGGTATTGTCAGTCTTATGGGTATATAGATTATTATTAGCTAATAGCTAAATATTTAGACTTAAATTAGAGATTTATAAATGTATCAATCCCTCCATCTATTTTTTACATCTCCTTTCTTTAATTCTTTCTAGGTTGCATTGAACCTAAAAACGGCGGTTTAAAATTTAAATTATATTATGAAATGTGAGTTTTCCAGTTTAGCATTACAGGGAGCCACAATCTGTTTAGCAAAGTTGTACTATGCTGTCATAATTAATAAAGATAAATAGTATGTGATATATAGTACCTTTCATATCTATCCATTAATTATGATTTTAGAGAGTGGCAACTTGTTGCATGTTGATTAGTCCTTGCAAGTAGGAATTTCACTTTACACTGTATATGGGTCAAACCTAGACAAAAAAAATCAAATGTTCATATTGATAAAGAATCTGCCCACCTTACTTAGTAAAAGTTGGTTTGGTAGCTTAAAATCCAAATTAAATTAAGTATGTTAGCTTTGTACCTTCTTGATAAACATTTTATTAGAATTAAGACTTGTAATTATGACAAGCATTTTATTTAAATTCTATATGCATTATGGATAAACATTTATTAAAGTAAATGCTTTAAAAGGATTTTGTTTATTTTTAGTCATTTTTTTAATGGTCAGTGAACAATAAGCTTATAAAGTGTAAATTTATTGATAAAAATGAACTGGTAATGCCGTGGCCTTAAGTGTATTTATTGTAAAAATACAGAGGATAACACTTTAATATAGAACATGAAGCTTAAATTATATAGGCGCTTTAGTAAAAAATGTTTTAGAATGAAAAAAAAAAAGTCAGGATTAGAATCTCTGAATTGAATGAAATAGGGCATCAGTAACTGAGTGGAGAATGCATTATTGGAACATCAATAATAAGTTTTTTATTAGAATATATGTAACTTGGATGATACAGAAGACCATACTGGAATAAGGCTCATTTTTGAAAATATGTGAAAGAAGCGAATGCATTTAGTTCAGAAGCCTGTTTCAGTATAATTAATTATCACCTTCAAATCATCCAAGTCTTTTTGCTAGAAGAGTGCTTTCCTCATCTGTCTGTAAGAGCAATATGCTGCAGTAACAAGCCTGGGGTACTTGCATTGGATTGTTACAACAGATTTTCTTTTCATAAGTCACAGTGAAAGACATAAAATTAACAAAGGCAAAATTGAAAATATTCTTCATTGTTATCAAGACATAAAATTAACAATGGCAAAATTGAAAATATTCTTCCGTGTTATCAGTGGAATAGGTTGAGTGAGATGTACAATGGTAAAGATGTATAACTTCATGTTAATGAAAATAGTAATAGCAATATTGAAAGACTGTGGTCCATGGCCTAAGCCAACAAAGGGTGGACAAAACGTTGTGTTTATGACAAGCATAACAAAAGTATTCTAATACATGTTCATTGACAAATAATTCCTTTCTACGTATTTGCTAACTTCTGAAAAATTTCTTAATTCCCATATTTTATATTTTGGTGTTCGAGTATGTCATTTAGACTTGTTGAAGTGTTTTGAGTTATATTAAAAAAAGTATTTTTACTTTTCTGTAAGATATTTGTGACTCATAAATATAGTCTAAAATTTTTGATTCAGAAAGTATAGCTTTTGTTGGTTAGGAAAGAACAATGTTTGAAATAGCAAATTAAATGACTTGACTCTATAGGTGCCTTTTTTTTTTTTTTCTTTTTAAATGAAAATTACTTAAACTTGATATTGGTGCATTTTAGTTGTATGTGTGCTTCTTGACAAATCATACAGAATATTTTGTGTTTCAGTATCCTGTGATATAATTTGTACAGGGGTTCATGTATCTGTCCAGTAAAATACATCTTTCTGAATATTGTTTATACAATAACTTTGTGGTTATTGTTATGTGGGTTATTCAAAAAGTATAATGCCTAAAATTTTCCTGCAGCACTAGACTAACAAAAATGAATGTGTTTTTTTTTTTGGGAAGGTAACCATTAACTTTTGTTATCAAGTACAAGCATTTTATTCTTACACTTTTTTTAACAACCCTTGTAGTGTGCTGCAGTCTAATGCACATGCATCTTTTTTTACTACTTTTTATACAGAGAGATTAATTTGTTTATAATTTTGTACCAACAATAGACATTGCTAGTTGTTTATGTTTTAACCACCCCACCGCAACAATGTTTCCGACTCCGCTTTGCAGGGCAGTCTGTATGATTTCTCTTTGATATATCCATGTTACAGAACTGTGCCTGAGATGGCTCGGGAAGGTCCCCAGCATGCCTGTGTTGTAAGTTTCTGCTTCTTCTATGGGCTCAGCTTCTTCAACTGGAATTCATTTCGGAAGTCTTGGCTCTAAATTCAGCTGATTTTATTAAAACAAATTGTGTTAATTTCTTTGTAAAACATAAATTAATTGAACAAAAGTTTTATAAAAACCTCAGTATAACAGTTTGTAAATTTACATTTGATAAGTTCCACCAGTTGTGCATGATTCAAATTGTGGGTGGAAGGTTGGGCATAATGTGATCTGAAATGGGAAAGCAGAAGATGGGTCCAGTAATACCCATATTTAGTTTAGTTTAGTGTAGATTCTGACCTTCATAAATAGTACTTCTAGCCTAACATTATGTGATGTACTATTTGTCGAGCCTTAATCGGTGTGACTAAATAAACTAGCAACACAGTTTGTACTAACACATTATGACAAGCTATATAATTGATTTATTTTAAACCTGGATATTTTTTAAGACGGCTATTTCAACCTTATTCACTGTTTGTTTCCTACTGTATTATTCTTCTATAGAGCTATATATTTTGCTGCTTACTCCAGTTCAAAAGAAAAATTGAATGCTATTTTTGAGCCCGATTCTACCCAGGTGCATATGGTATCTGCTGGACTTGCAGGTAAGGATTACGTACAGTTTTATTTTGAACTGCTTTGAATATTATTGTGCTTGAGTTTGATATTAAATTGAAATTATGCTGAATTTTCATGTCCACAGTCCCTAGATAAGGCACCTATATTAATTGTAAAAGTACTATATCAAAAAAATGATTTTGTAAAGCAGGTAGTTTGTCTTTTTCTGTAATTTTATGTGCCTTTTTTACCCTCCCCCTTTTTTTAATACCCTTTCTAAATATGTATATTAAAACAAATAATCTGAAAGTTTGTATTCTAAATTTCAGTATATAGTGCAAGTAATATGTTAAAAGAATAACATTTTGGTAAATTGTTTATTGTGAAAAATAAAATTGTGGTGGCATGATATTCTGTTAAACGTGTATGTATGTATATTTTTCTGTATATATATTTATGTATATTTTTGTGTATGTATATGTGTGTATATATATATGTATGTATGTATGTATACATATGCAATAATATGTATATTAGGGTTGGGCCGATAATGGAATTTTTAAATAATGACAATTGTAAGTGAAAATATATGAAATATTGAATTACAATGACCTTGTTTTTACACGTGGAAAAGATTAATTCATTTTCTACTATTTTTAATTCTAATTTACATTGAGTATTTTTATATTCATTATTACAAAAAAGGAGTGTAGTATTTTGTGCTTTCCACATGGAGAGCTTGCTGAGAAAACACATTTTCCATCCTGTGCGAGGGATGCCCACAGCATCAAGTAAAAGCTCTTCACATTCAAGTGTTTGTGCATCATGTCACATAAGCTAAAATTATTTAAAGCACAACATTTACTTTTCACATTTTGTTTTTTTTTAACTGAATTATCACCTATATGAAAAGGGCTGCACATTATAAAATGTCATAATTAAAATGCAAATAAAAACAGATGAGCATATAAAGTGTCCTAGTTCTCACAGTGATTTAATAAGACAGCTCAACAAAAAGAGTACCTCTAAAATGCATTTCTAACTGCTTAACTGCTAAAAAAAATGTTTTGCTTTAAATACAAACTAAATTACACATCTGAATCAGGTGAACCAACATCGCAGCGTAACTGAAACGGCTGTCTGTGGTATGTGCATAGAACTGCGCTTGGCAGTGAAAGCTGCTATCTCTGGAAAAATGTCTTCTGGACAGACAAGACAAAGATGAACTTGTATCAAAGTGATGGCAAGAGTAGAGTGTGGAGATGCAAAGGAACTGCTCCAGATCCAAAGCAGCCCACCTCATCTGTTAAACATGATTGTGGGGGTGTTATGGCTTGGGCATGCATGGCTGCTACAGGCACTAGCATACTTATCTTCATTGATGATGTAACTGCTGACTTCAGGTGCTCAATGAATTCTGAACTATATAGAAATATCTGCTTTTTTAATATACAGTGGGTGGCACGGTGGCGCAGTGGGTAGCGCTGCTGCCTTGCAGTTGGGGGACCTGGGTTCGCTTCCCGGGTCCTCCCTGCATGGAGTTTGCATGTTCTCCCTGTGTCTGTGTGGGTTTCCTCCCACAGTCCAAAGACATGCAGGTTAGGTGGATTGGCGATTCTAAATTGGCCCTAGTGTGTGCTTGGTGTGTGGGTGTGTTTGTGTGTGTCCTGCGGTGGGTTGGCACCCTGCTCGGGATTGGTTCCTGCCTTGTGCCCTGTGTTGGCTGGGATTGGCTCCAGCAGACCCCCGTGACCCTGTGTTCGGATTCAGCGGGTTGGAAAATGGATGGATGGATGGATGGGTTGGAAAATGGATGGATGGATGGATTAATATACAGTATATACCAGGTTTGGGCAGACTTATGGCAGATAAAATTTAATGTCATAAATGTGAAGTATTTACACATAGGAAGTAAAAATGTTAGATTTGAATATACAATGGGAGGTCTGAAAATCGAGAGTGCACCTTATTAGAAGTATTTAAGAGTTCTCAATATAAAGAAGGCAAACAGAATGTTAGGTTATATATAGCATGATGTGTGGAGTACAAGTCCAAGGAGGTTATGCTCAACCTTTATAATGCACTGGTGAGGCCTCATCTTGAGTACTGTGTGCAGTTTTGGTTTCCAGGCTACAGAAAGGACATAGCAGCGCTAGAAAAGGTCCGGAGAAGAGCGACTAGGCTGATTTCAGGACTACAGAGGTTGAATTATGAGGAAAGATTAAAGAGCTGAGCCATTACAGTTTAAGCAAAAGAAGATTAAGAGGTGACATGATTTAAGTGTTTACAATTATGAAGGGAATTAGTACAGTGGATTTATTTTAAAAGGAGTTCATCAAGAACATGGGGGACACAGTTGGAAACTTAAGGGTAAATTTCGCACAAACATTAGGAAGTTTTTCTTTACACAGAACCTTAGACACTTGGAATAAGCTACCAAGTAGCATGGTTAGAGAGTAAGACTTTAGGGACTTTGAAAACTAGACTTCATGTGGGTTTTTTTTTTTTTTTTTTGAAGAATTATGGATAGGACTGGCGAGCTGTGTTGGGCTGAATGGCCTGTTCTCTTCTAGCTTGTTCTATTGTTCTAAGAAAATCTCGATTATTCATTTCCATCATTTGCTTTCGACTGCATGTCACAGAATGTTTTTTTTTTTCCTTCAGTGTGTGAGAGTGTGCTTCCCAGCAATCCTTTCAGAATCTGAATTGCATCTTATTTTTCCTCTTTTTTTAATCTGCCTAAAATCATTTTGAAGGTCACTTTCTTGCTGTTTAAGAGAATATAAAGCCTTAATTGTAATTATACACAACAAAACTATTCACAACTGAAAACAAAATTTCAAATTGTTTTGATAATATTGAATATCGGCCTGACCCTAATTGTACTTTATTTTATTCTGTTTGCTTAAGAATGATAAACTAAGTTCTTCATGTATTGAAAAACACAGGAAATTTGGATTTTGTTTTGCCCCTTGCTGCACTAAATATATATAAAATACTAATATGAAGTGTTCAGTTAATATTCTAGTCAAAATATTGCTACCTAAATTGTTTTTTGCTTTGCATTTCTATTATTGTCAAACTAAAAAAACCTTTGTGGGTAATATGTAGATATTAGAAAAGTTTGTTCAGAATCATATTGCCATATTACATTACACATCCATGGAGCATTTCTTTAGTTTCTCATTGACATTAAATAGTTGAGCAGTTGTTTAGTGATTGTTTCCTTATTTTACCCCTGGTTAGACCTTTTATTCAGTCTGTTATTTTGTTTCACAGCTAAACTAGCTAAACTGGTAGCTAAACTACCCAGTTTGGTCAGAATTTGTTCATCTGTTTCTACACATGCTGACATAGTTGGTTTTGCAACCTGCAAAATTGTGTTTCTTCTGTTCATCCATTTCTTGCAGAGGTCTTTAATTCATCCTCTTGTGTAATCCTGAATGACATCCAAAAGGTGCTGCTAGACCATTCAGTTTAGTTGTATAGACTGATTTTTATCTCAACTATTGTCTAAAATTGATTTTTGTCTGGCATGTTATTTAAAAATTCCACTGCCTTAAAATATGCAAAGTTATGTGTGAGAGCATTATTTTGTAATTTTTTTCCCATTTTGCTAGTCATTCATTCCCTTCCTAATGCCAGAACTATTTTGACATTCAGGCTGTTGAAGGAGAATAGTTTAAAACCATCTGCTTGGGGTAAAGCCTTCTGGGATATTATCACCTAACATTATTAAGAGCTCTGAAATATTGATATGACTCAGTCTGAAGGAAAGCTGGAAACTTGAAAGCAAGTTTAAATAAGAGCCATGTTTTAATAGTACATTGAACCATTAACACATTTAATAAAGGACAGGAATCAATTTCCTAGCAAACACCATTTTATGGTGAGCTATTTAATTACCAACATGCAGTAGTTGTATTCTGGTAAGAGTGTATGCTTAGAAAATAAATATCTTCACTGTGGCGGCTGTACTACTTTAATCATTTGTGCAGTGTAAAGGCCATAATACAGTTTTCAAAACACACACATATTATCAAGAAGCAGTTTAATTTTAAACTCAGTCCGGTGGTTAGTACTGCTGTCCTACAGATCCAGCTTCATGGTTACTAATCCCACACCCAAAAATGGGGTTTGAATACTCTAAGTAAACATCTGAATATATTCAAACATAGGTTAAAAGTTCTAATTGCTACTACTGAATATGTATGTTTGTTTAATTTGCCCTTGTATAAGTTAGGAAAGCATGCAGCACTTAACTCATGTACTGAAGATCCTTCACAAAAACAGGATTGTCTGTGCATGAAAAGTGGAACTGGGACACTTGCCTGTTAAGCATATATGAAACAAATATAGAATTGCTTATGATTACTTAAACAGGTCAAATGCACTTGTTACTTTAGTCTCCTCACACTCTGTCTTCCTCCTCCAGCCCTCCACTTTACTGTGTGCCTTTCTGGTTTTTAGGTGCAAAAGATATAAAGTCAATGCCCATCTATATTTTATACAGTGGCCTCCATAATGTTTGGGACAAAGACAGATTTTTCTTTCATTTACCCTTCTGCTGTACAGTTTAAAATTACAAATTAAACAATTCAGATGTGGTTCCCCCCCCAAACCCCCCACCCCCCACCCCCACCCCCATATCAGGGCACCTTATATGCAGAACAGTTGGTGTTACTCAGGTGTGTTTCACTGCTTCATTAGTGCAGGGATAACATACATCGGTTTGCATCTACTGTTTGGAGTCTGTAGTTGCCATTGTTCAACAGAGGACAAGAACTGTGATAATGAAAGTCAACGAATCCATTATGAGGCTGAATAACAAGGGAAAAAAACTATTAGAGACTTCGGTAAAACCTCAGGATTACCTAAATCACCTCTGGGATATAAATAAGAAGAAAGAATGCGCTGGTGAGCTCAGTAATCACAGAGACTGGTAGGCCAAGGAAGACCTCCAGTGCTGGTGACAGAAGAATCCTCACGAGTGTATAGAAAAAGCCCCAAACGCCTGTCCAACAAATCAGAAACCGCCTCCATGAAGCAGATGTGTATGTGTCTGAGATCTGCCTCCATAGTATCCAGAGATGACTTCATGAACAGAAATATAGACTCCACACTGCAGGATGGAAGACATTAGTTCTAGTTTGTGAAACAGAATTGCAGAATTATGGAAAAAGGTCTTATGGACAGACAAGACAAAGGTGAACTTGTATCAGAGTGATGGCAAGAGTAGAGTGTGGAGATGAAAAGGAACTGCTCAAGATCCAAAGCAGCCCACCTCATCTGTTAAACATGATTGTACGGGTGTTCTGGCTTGGGCATGTACGGCTGCCACAGGTACTAGCATACTTATCTTCATTGATGATGTAACTGCTGACATTAGGTGCTCAATGAATTCTGAGGTGTATAGAAACAATTTATGCAAAGCATACAACAAAATAGAATCTTTGTGCATCTTATTGGTCTGATGTGCTTTAAAGAAAGAACTGGCATACATTTGCTAGGACAAGAAATTTTTTCATATTACTAATCTGTAAGGACTACTGCAACTTTTAAGTTAAAGTCTAGCATTGTGCTTGAAATTGTTGTTACTGAGATCAGATTTATCATTGGGATCTCAAAGTTCAACTTCAGGGAAAACGCCCAAGGGAGCAAACTTGCTAAGGCTGTTGTCTCTGACCACCAGGCTTAGGCAGTATTATAAGAGAATGTCATTTTGTATATTATTAATGAAATACAGTGCAAATATAGGAGATCCTGAGACACAAGGTTAGGTGGAGTGGATTGAAGTAGGTTTAATGTGCAGTGGAAGAACAGGAAAAGCTCGAGTGAACAGGTAGGCATATGTGGGTCAGTTGTTGTGTGCGTTCATCACAAGGGCATCCTGATCTTGTCTTTAGTCTTATTACCATAAATGCACATTATCTGTTTGGTTTAGTGTTGTTGCAGTGTGCTCTTGAGCCGCATACTAGCAGTGTATCAAGACTAGCAGTGAACTGTCATTACAATGTCCATCTTGGAGCCAGTAAAGGAGAACATAGTTGTGTAATAGCATAAACCAACTCAAGAGCAGGTCTAACCAGCTTAGTATGGTTGTGCATGTTATAATTAGTACCTGCATGCATCAAACAGACAGGCACAAAAAAACCCATATATGCAAGTACATAAGTAGAAACTATTAAAAAATATGTAAATCATGAAGTACGTGTGTGTGTATGTGTGTGTGTGTGTGTGTGTGTGTGTGTGTATATATATATATATATATATATATATATATATATATATATATATATAATATATATATATATATATATATATATATATATATAATATATATATATATATATATATATATATATATAAAATATGATTTTTTTTATCTACTGTATAGTAAAACACTAAGGTGTGTATGTACAGTCTCTCAGAGCAATGTGATTGGCATATGCTGAAGAGAGAGTTGCCTTTAAACACGATCGGTAGACATAAATCAATTGTTTAATATTGATCAGTTCAAACCGTCGTCTTGAATAATGAAAAAGGGATGCCTTATGGTTAACTGTAGCTTATTCTTCTGTATTTGGCAGTGCTATTAAGTAGAGCAAGCATTGAAAGATATGAGATTTTTCCATGCTGCATTACTTCTGAGCACTGTGGAATTTTTTCAGGTGTCCTCCAAGTGTAATATTACATTTTTCACAGTGGTGTTGGTGTACAAAGGGCAGGGACGTAATCAGTGCGAGCATATGACCCGCACTTACTGGGAATTCCTCGTTCGTGGGGAACAATTGCAAGCCCCGGTTTCCAGCACGGATGGAGTTCAACTGCTTACCCACGCCTCTCTGCGTCGGGTAGACACACGTTGATCCATTCAGTGTAGCGCGCGTGCAGTAAATGAAGATCTCATGGCAAGCCTGAAAGCATAAAATTGGAGCTGTGTGACTTGCGTTCTTTTCGCGGTTCGCTTTTCCTCAACATGGGTCAATTGTATTTGCCAGCCTAGATCTCCATAAGGGAATAGCAGTGGATAAACCATGGGGTCACAGTTCATATTGAGAACAGAGATACGCTTGCAAGCATCTCCCCTTGGATATATGCAAATGTCGCCTTGTGCAGGAGGTTCCCCGTCTTCACCTACAAAGATAGCAGCAACATCAGTTTGACAGGACGGGGCGTTATACCTTCTCATAACCAGACTTGGATTTTCCATGAACACCATTCGTACAGCAGTAACAGGGTTACCGTGAGTGATAATGTCATGCATTTGCATGCAAGACTTTGCGAAGGGATTAACCTGTTGTATCATGTTGTCTAGTTGAAGCAACAAAATGTCACTGCAAGCACTATTACATTCCTTTTGCAAACGTTGACTGGTAGCCTCAGCAGAATCGAAGATATATAGCTGACCGTATTGTGGTGATGTGTCAGGATTGGTATATAAAGGAGAGACCTGGTGATAAATTTGACTGTGGATTCTGAAAGCATACGGTCCTTGTCCAGATGGTTGAGCGATGTGTGAGCCCATTGACGCGAAAGCTAAAGCAGAGTTGTATTCCCTGATATGATCACAGTAATTTCGGGACAGCGGGTTCTTGCCAGTCAAGAGGTTTTCTAAAAGAAGAGGGGGTTTGGATAGCGGTGGCAAAGACACCTTGCCGGCATGACAACACTTAGTGTACTGTCTGGATTTGTTGACCTCTGCTGGCCAATGAAGAGCATTGCAAGAAGCACATAGTGCGGTAGGTAGGCCAATGTTATATTCTTGGACGTGAATGGCGGTATCTTCTTGAAAAGCTGCAGAAAACTGAATGCGATGTTTGTGCATGAACGATTTAGTGCTGTGTTGACACTGAAGGGAATTGGAATGAGTTGTTTTGAAGCATTGCCGGCAATGTTCACATTGCATAATTCGTTCAGTGGAGTGTGTTTTTAAATGCATGTTGAGATATCTCTGCACTCGGAACGATTTTGAACAAATCGTGCATTGAAAGATGTGTTTGGAATGCGTTTGTTCAGTGGAGTGTTTAAATGTGCTTTGAGATATTTCTGGCGCGTGAAGGTTTTGGAGCAGTGTTGACACTGAAAAGAATTCATCAGGGAATGTGTTTTGAGATGGTTAGTAAGGTATCTGCGTGCGTGAAAGTGTTTGTCACAAAGTTTGCATACAAATGTTTGTGTTGAATGGATCTGCATATGGTTGTGGAGATCCATCTCACCTGTGAAGTCCTCGATACAAAATGTGCAATTGAAGGTGAGAGTGGAATGAGTTCATAAGTGTTTCTTGAGAGCGCAAGTTGTTTTGAAGCATTGCTGGCAATGTTCACATTGCATCATTCGGTTAGTGTTGTGTTTTTTTAAATGTGCGTTCAGATATCTCTGCACTCGGAAGCTGTTGGAACAAAAGGTGCATTGAAAGTCCTGTGTGGAATGAGTGTGTCTTTAAATGTTTTTCAGGAAGAGGAGAGTGGGCAGGTGACGTTACATTAGTTTGGCGAGCAAGTGGGTGTGCACTCTGTGTGCACACACTGACACCGTTAAAAGATGTCACCACGTGTGTATTTGAGAGGCATGAGAACCTCATAATGCCCATGATCCAAAGGATCGCTAAACAGCCGGGATATGGAGAGACGTTGGGCCGGATTGTAAACTTGAGGAGAGGCATGAGGATGTTCTTGGAAGTAAATGCCGAAGTTATCCCAATGTTGGCAAACAAAGCCAACAGCCATGTTGCGAAGTTTGAGAGCAACAGTTTCGTCAATGACATTTTTCCAGAAAAACCCGACTGATAGAAACAAACGGTAACCTGATGCAGGAATTTCTATAACATTGAAAGAAGTGTTGTTTCCATGAAATACATTTGAAGCGGTAGCCATGGATGGCAAATGAACAGTCAACGTGGCTCACAGCTGGATTTGGACCACAGCACAGACCAAAGCGAGTGAGTATGTGTTTGATGAGCTGTTCGAGTTGTCGGGCAGTGCTCTGAGGTGCGTTCCCTATCACGTGGGAGGAGGGGTAGAGTTTCTGGGCGGGGCTTCGTTGTTCCTTTCCCATGGTTTTCGATGGTGGACGCGGTCGGGTGTCATAACCGAAAAGAATAATGAAAAGTCAACGTGGCTCAGAGGTGCATGTGGACTCCTAGCACAGACGAAAGCGACTTACGGTTTGGTCGGTGAGTTGTTGCATCCGGGCACATGAGCAGGCAGTGTGAATGCCTAGAGAGCGAGGGTGGACGCGGGCCGGGGAATAACGAGTGTTGGTGGGTGAGGAAACGTTTTCTGTGTTCCTGCAGGACCATCTAAGAAGACGCATGTTTGTTGCGGATGCGAATTGCTGTATGTAGCGTGTAAAACAGTTTGCGATGCTGCATGCTGTCGTGCGTCGTAACCGAAAGTCAACGTGGCTCAGAGGTGCATGTGGACTGTAGCACAGACGAACATAAATGACGGCGTGTTTTCCGAGGTGCTGCGTCCAAGTTGGTGGGCGTGACTCTGCAGGTTGTCGTTGTATCCAATGGTCTTAGAGTTGGTGGGCGTGGCTGTCTTGCGTGCTTTCCATGGGTGTCTACTTGTCGGCGGCTTAGTGAATAATATGTATAGATAATAAAAAAAGATTTTTTATAAATGTTCAAGTGAATAATATTCATGGTAATCCCACTATATATCTGGAAATGACTGTCATTTTGATTGCATTTAAAGTAGTGTTTCTTAGAATGTGTGATGATGAACGTTTTAATGTAGTGGTTATTACCTGCTAGAATCAAACTACATAGTCTGGTCTTGATACGGCGCTAGTACAATACTATCTCTGGTGCAACTGACTCATAATGTATGTGGTTAGTTTCAAAACGTTTTTTTTGTTAAAACCTGTAATTTTATTTTATAATTTATGCATCTGCACTAACATTTATTAATGCTGCAGTTTATATAACTTTGTTTTAAATATGACCACAAGAAAACCATTGGGATGTTTCACAATGAAAGGTGATGGTTTCATGGAATTAATCTGATTATCGCACACAACCAGATACCTGCATGAAAACAAATATTTTGTTGAATTTGGGTACAAATTCTGAATATAGCCATCAAGACACTTTTGGATACATGTACCTTAAGACATTCTTAAGTTGTCATGTAAATGAATCTGTTAAAACATGTTCACAAAAAAAAAAAGCTATAAACATTGCATTACAATTTTAAGAATAGCAAGACCATTCTTTCATTGTGGAACTTGCATAAATACCGACTAAACCATGTGCATCACTTTGGCCTACATACATTTGAAATGGATTCATCTAAATTACCATAAGAAAAACCAACAGTAATTTATTGTAAGTCAGTAAACCTCATCTTGGATAGAGAACTGAGGAAAGAGCAAAGTGATTTTAAAGGGACCTTTCAATGTGTCTTTTTTTTCGCGCAAATTGGTATGTAGTAAGCTAAAGCATTTTGGCATATATTAAAGGAAGGAATAAAAGAACAGAATTTTTACAGAGCCAAAAGGGTGCCAGTATTTTATACTTGGCCTGTAAATAATCAAAACAGTGCAGCTATACACATAGTCCAGATGTGCAATAATCAAATGAAGCAGCAATTCTGCTGTACAACAGATCAACAATTTCAGACAACATCCACCACAACACATAAAACCAGTTTATAGTGCAGTTTACTTAAATGTATATGTTGTAATATCTGGAGTCCATATAGAAGGATCACCACTCATGAACAACTCAGTTGTGTTTTGTGCCGTGTAACTTTGACTTGTCATTTTAGGCAAGACTTAACCATTTCATAAATTATGTCAGTAAACAAAACATAAAAGACCAACAAGTAGACATTCACTTTATTTATACAGTATGTGCTTCTTATTTTGAAGTACCTCCTATGAAACTGACGACCTAGTAGGAGATTTTTGTTTTAACATCCAAATGATTTCCCCTTGCTGTCGGTCAATTTGAGTCGAGCATGGATAAGGATAGGAACAAAACAAAGATAAACAGAGAACTTGGTTTCAAAGCTTATTCCAGTTTTCTTTATCAGACTGGATATTTTTGGACTGTAGAAGGTAAAGCCCAACATAATAAAATAGCATATTGAATAAATGACAGTGATCTTACTCATCATGATGCAATCTGAATAATTAGGTTTCCGTTAGTTTTAGAGATTCTGTTGCAGTTAACACAAACATTCAGTTAGTGCAAAATGTTACTTTTCAACTTCTATTTAATTCTTCCAGTTACATTTTAATTCACATGAAACAGATTACTTGTTATGTTGCATAACTGTGAAGCAAAAAACAGTTTCATAGTCTTCATGTTCATATAGTATTTTCTAAATGTGCAGAAAATAGCTTTCATAATCTTAAATGGTGTTCATTAAAACGTTTCTGATTGTGATCTAATGTAATATGTATGTTATTATTTAAAAAAAAAAAAAAAAAGTATGAACTTGTTTTTTTTTTTCCCCCCCAAATGAACATTTTTTTTTTTTTTTGTTTTTGGGTTTAGCTTCTTTGTATCAGTACAAACAGTATTCTCTTACTAACTGCATTTAAACCGTAGGTTTCACACTATGCATGTAGTACAGGTTAAATGCTAACATTTAGTCGCGCGGCTGGGAGCTGAATTGATGATGCTGGATGGTCGATGCTGACTTCAGAGGTAGCTGATTGATTTCTTCTAAAAATTATAATGTGCAGCTTGATTAAGAGCAATGCAGCCCATGGCTCTATTAACCTTTTGTAAATGCTTAGTTTGTGTCTCCAGTGCAGTATCGGCATCTTTGGGTTAAGGTAATAATCTATAGCCATTTTAAATTCAAAAATAGAATGGAAAATGTTAACCTTGTCACTAAAGTTGAAGTTTTATTTGTGATAAATACAAAAGTTAAACTTGTTTTAATTAGTTGATCAAAAGAATTTAAAGAAACCACAGAAAAAGGCAATGTTCAAAGAGCTTAACTTACAGAAAGGTCGCACATTGTTTTAGTCATTTTTAGAGGTGCACCAATTGTGATTTGTATGGCTAATTTTAACCTCCAGTGCCACTAACACACAACCTGGCTGATCCTGAATCCACTTGCTGGTTTCAACCACTTTACCATCAACAAATATCACATGAACAATTTCAGTGCAGGCAGTGTGGTGTACTGGTTAAGGCTTTGGACTTCAAACCGTGCAGTTGTGGTTCAAATCCCACTATTGACACTGTGCGACTATGAGCAAGTCACTTGACCTGCCCGTACTCCAACTGGAAAACCAAAAAGAAACGTAACCAATTGTAACATAAATGTTGTAAGTTGCCTTGGAAGAAGATGCCAGCCAAATAAGTAAATGTAAATCGAATAGTTGCAAATCAGTCCTTATGATGCTGTGATTAAAACATTTAAACCTTTGTGATATTCTTGAGTAAGAAACTACAGATGGCAAAATTCTATCCATTTATTTTCTAACTTTGTCCTATTTATACCGTCTAGCAAACACTTTTGATTATAGCCTAAAATGCTGTATGCTTAATAAAATGTCACTGTGTTGTGCTTAACATTATATTAAAAATAAATTAAATGTAAATGCCCACACAGTTTTTAATTAACATAGACTAAAAGCCCCGCATTTACCACCTTGTGACTCTCCAAGAGACATCTGCTTAACTTAAGCTCCTACATATACTACTGATGAGCTGTCTGCTTCACGGACGTATCTAAATTATTAAGACACATTGAAGTTTCATAGCTTTCATTTACTCCTACTCCACCACTGGTAAACCTTACTTCTACTTAAGATAAGAACTAAGAGGAAAATGTATTTCTTGTCCTAATGTTCCTCAAGTAAACAAGCTGAATTATATGAGTTGACTGCAATACCAAAACTGAAACTCAAGCCCTTCCCAAAATGCTTTGTTTCCTTAAAGGTACAGACTAACAAACCGTAACAGTGCTCACTTTAATATCCTAAAAGTTTGTATTTTATTTTTGTCATTAATTTGGAATAATACTGCCAGCTTGCAGTGATCATGTTTTGAAGCGCAAAACTCTTGGGCAGTCCATTGGTGCATCACTAATAATTTTATAATGTATGACCCAGTAAGTTAACAAGTTGTCTGATTATTTGTATTTAAGTAAAATTTAACTTTATATTTTATATTATGAACATGGAAAGAAACACCAATTTTGGAAAAAATGAATTTGATCTTTAATATATGGAGAATAGCTTTTCATGCATTAAATTTTATTGAACTTTTTTTTTTAAGGTTTTTACTGATTGATGTACAACTGGGTGTTTGTGTGGTAACATCCAAAATATCTGCTTCTATTCTTCTCACAATTACATTAAATTTGTTTCTACAACTGGGTAGTAAAATGGCTGCTGTTGTGCATGTGTCCCCAAACCCCCCCACTAAAAATATTAAAATTACTCGTATATTTGCTTGGGGTGCACCGATAATGAGTACTTCATTACTGGAATAGGCAAATGTGAAATAGGGTGAAATTGTGGGCATAATTGTTTTATTTATTGATCTATTCTTTTAGTTCCTGAAAAGTGTGTGCAGAGTTTGTTGGTACTGATAAATCATAATATTCTGTAAACATACAGATAAATGTGCAATTAAAGTTAAGTGTTCGTATTGTTCTAAATTAATGTATCCTGAATGTTTCCTTTTCAGCAGTGGTTTAAAGCTGTTTTGGTAACAAATTAAAGTTTGTTAGCAAGTCACTTTGTCAGGTATGTGACATTTTGCTGTTGTGGGAGAAATGTTTGCATTTGTACTTTCAGGAAACATTACCATTTTATAATCAAAAATTGCCCCTGGCTTCTCATTCAGAATACCTGTAAAAACAGTTTTTTATATTGTTTTGAGCGTTTAATTTAGATCGAGATGCTGCTCCATGGACTTACCCAGAATTAGTCCTACAACAGGCTGACTTTAACTGCATTAGTTTTATCATCTATCATTATAACTAAATTTATAGACTTTAACTCTTTGGCTCATGTGCTGTTTAAATAGGTTCTCAGTCCTTTCCTCACATTGTAAGATTTGTAGTGATGGAGACTTCAGTGCCGTCAGAAACCAAAAAGGGCCACAAATCTTAAAGTAGACTTACTGTTCCAGTGAAACCAAGCTGAGACTATTGTATTAGATGTCGTATCATAAGCTATGTCTCACTCTACCTTAGGTCTGAAAGTGGCATTATGAGCTAAGCCACTTGAATGACTGGCTAGTGTGGAAGTTTTTATAAGGACTATGCAGTGTGTGTATGGGTTTTTTTTTTTTTTTTTTTTTTGCTCTTTTACCTGCTGACTTGACCGAACATGTCCATTACATTACTAATACTTGCGCAAAACATGTATTTTTTATCTAAACCTCACAGTAATTCTACTAAATATTCAATTACACACTTTAATTTCAGATTTGCCTTCAAAGAGCAAAATTAATATTAATGTGGATTGTTTATATGATATACGTACATCTTGCAGTACCACACTGATATTCAAGGCCTGTAAGGTGCCATTTAAGCTGTCCTGGACCTAGATAGTTTAAAATGGATTTTAAAAAGTAAAGTGGAGTCTGTTAAAAGCTACTAAAATTAATACGCAGCTTATTAAATGCATATCTTTGGTATTTTCAATACCGGTCAAATATTTTAGAGCACACGAGTTTTTACCTTATTTTTTTTTTTACTTCAAATTTAATCAGTTGAAATGCATTGAATCACCTCAAAGGGTGAAAAGGTAAGCAGTAAAATGGCAGACTTTTAAATTTAAAAGTTTAGGTTGGCAAAAACTGAAAAGAGAAAATATCAGAAGATTACAAATTGGCCTTCTTCAGGGAACAACTAATAGGTTACAACCTACAGATCTTCTACAGCAGTTAAAGTAAATTAAGCCTTACAGGTTGTAGCAAACAATTTGCCCAGGTGTCCTAAAATGTGTTGTTTATTTAAAAACCCTCTGTCTGTCTTTAAAACAGAGTTGGAACAGACAGAGGATTTTTAAGTAATCAATGGAAATTGAGTAACAAAGTTTAGTAAAGAGATTCAGAACTTCCAATTCAGTTTTCCATATTTAAGCTTTAAAAAATATTAAAATATTTTCAAATGTTAAACATAGTGGTAGGAAATTGTATTTCCATATACAATCCCATACAGAAGAGACAGTCAAACACAGGGGAGATATCAAATTACAATAGAATGAAGTTCCTTTATTTATAATAGTAACTTAGATGGTCACTCTTGCTCCATGCCAGTACACCAGCTTTTTTTTCCTCCCTTCTGTGCATTCAGTAAAAATCAACAATCTTTGCAATTAGCAACAGGTCTGCCCATCAATGAGCGCTCCTCTGTTGTGTCCCACTCCCCCCAACCCCCTACTAGTGGTACATTTTCTTTCCATTTGAAATTATTTGTTGTCAGATACCACTTAAAACTGTCACTTCCATTTCAGGACAGAGTACTCATCTTGTACTCTGGGAAACTACTACATAGAAGCTGATTTTAAATCTGAATACTTAGGGAGGCTTATCAGCCTCATAGGAATGCTAACAAGTAGTATCGGTGCACCCCTAGTTCTGCCTAATTTCTTGCTATGGTATATCTCGCAGAAGAAAGAAGTGTTTGAAGTTGCATGCTATCAGCTAACAAGCCCCTTTAAATACTGCAGAACATACCTTAATTTGGCACAACATATTCATTTTATTTTTATTGCCTTTAATCTATGCACGTTTTACATGTTTTTTTATACTTATTGAAAATATAGTTACATCAGATTTTATATAGATGTTATTTTAAACATTAAATATGATTTATTAACTGTAAGAGGCCCACCTGGGAGCAAAAATTTTAGTCACGCTTTGTTGCCATTTAATTGACAAAGTGAAGATTATATGGTATAAAAAAAAAATATATACATTTTTTTAATTTGGAAAAGTGGACAAGGTTAGCATTTACCGTTTTACTCTGCACTGTCTTGAGATTTATTTTTCCTTTCCATTTACTTGAGTTAAATGTAAGTTGTTGATAGCTTTCCGTATGTTTTAATTTTCAGGTTTTTTTTTCTATCTCATAATATTTGACATTTGTTGTAATGTGGAGCAATAACAAAAATGAAAATGCATAATTTAAAATATTTTGACAGAGAGAATACAGTGTTGCACGTTCATCTATAAAGGTCACTGCTTGTCATTGTGATACAGAAAAGCCTGTGTCTATTTTAGGCATTTACTGTAGGTTTCTCCCGCGAAAAGAGTGAGATCCTGTCATCTCATGCTCCCCATCCGCAGGTCTCTTCCTGCAGCAGTAAGGACTAGCTTTATCCCAGTGAGTACTGAATGGAGCGATTATTGCAGCCTATAGTATAAGAAACACACTTTGAAGCTTACTGATGCAATTTATGCTGTTTTCATTTTAGTTTTGTATTTTGGTTAATTGAGCACAGTTATAACATTTATAATCTTAAATTTAAAGTAGCATTGTGTGACACAAAATAACTAGCCTTATACTGCAGTCTTGTTTGTATAAAGTGCATCTACAGGCTGCTCAGTGGGGGATTGTAACTTGTTTCCTTCTGAAGGCTGCTTATATTTACACACTAGGGCTTTTGCTAACTGAGAAGGGAAAGGTAAACATAAAAAGAAGAACTCTGCTGGAATTGTTTCAGTATAGTGCTTTTATTGTGTATTAAATCATTGCTGTGAATTTAAACTGTGCTTAAATATAAATGTAATATTATTGTTAGTTAAACTTTTTGCTTAGGAAAAACAAGTCTGACACCTTTAAATGGTGGGTGAACATAGATAATTTCACCATACCTAATTTAAACATGCGTGTCTCAGACCAGACCCATTCTAAAAACAGTAAAAGAGAATACTGTGCTCTCTTGCTAGGCATCAGTCTGTTGTTTTGAATACTCAACCACCCTTTAAAGATTTACTTTGATCTCGATTAGATGTTTGGTTGTGCTCGATGTGTTTAGCTTATTAAAGGCTGCATTACATTTTCTTACTATAATATGCTGAAAATGTTTCTGTCCATCTGCAAAGTTTAAAATAAGTACACTTTTTTATAATATTCAGAAGCTCTTGTTTTTAGTTTTGTTTTCTTCCAAATAAGAAACTAAGTATAGAACATGCTAATTTGTTTTGTATAGTCTTTTGAGCTGTATATCTGACTTTCCATAGACAGTTATAATTATTAAGTTTGTTCATAATGTCTCAGATTAAATGCTGTAAATCACATATACATAGTACACTTACTGATGCAGATGTCTTATTTCATCTGCATCTGCAGAGGGAAGGTGTGTATATATGTTTATGGTTTATAAGTTTTAATATTTTTCTGCCATTCTATGAAGGACTGCAAAATATTATGAGTAATGTTGCATTGTTCTTATTTGATTTGTTGTGCATCAAAAAGTGTTTGTCTCAGAATCTGAATCCGTTGCATTTTTTCTATAGGCTTTACTGCCATTACAGCAACCAATCCAATCTGGTTAATTAAGACTCGGTTACAGCTGGATGCAAGGTAATATATCTTTGAGTTTTGAAATCATAAATGTAACAGTTAAAAGTCTTCATTGGCAATCAGTAGTATTTCATGTTGTAAGTGCAAAGTGTTATCCAGTGCCCAAGAAGGGAAAGTACTCTAAACAAGCTGGAGTAACTGCATTTACACCTTTAAGGCTATTTTGTCTTGGTGTTTTTTTTTTTTTTTTAATATAAATGTGTGTGTTTTGTCTTTTAGAAGCCGAGGAGAGACTAGAATGAGTGCCTTTGAATGTATCAGAAGAGTTTATCAGTCAGATGGAATCAGAGGTTTCTACAGGGGCATGTCTGCATCCTATGCTGGCATTTCAGAGACTGTTGTCCATTTTGTTATATATGAAAGTATTAAACGAAAACTACTAGAGTCTAAAACTGCGACTAACATGGACAGTGAAGATGAATCTGTAAAAGATGCTTCAGATTTTGTTGGACTGATGCTAGCTGCAGCCACTTCAAAGACCTGTGCCACATCCATAGCCTACCCACATGGTACCTTTTTCATTCTTTTGCTTCTTACGTTCATTCTAGTACAGAAATGTATTCCTCAAAGAGCAAATTCATGGAATCTTGGAAATTGAGTTAAGAAACTAATTTGTTGCAGTGATTTATATTTTCACCTGTTTTAAAATTGATTGCTACATTGATCATAAATATAGAAATGGGCTGGATTCTGAAGAAGGCCAAGACTTTCACCACTACAAATTCAGTTTTAATATCTGAGCCAGAACTCTGCAGAAGTATAAACTATGTGCAACAGTAAAAAAAAAAATATATTAATACTAAATAATTTAAATGTCATGGCTTTTTTAAAATTTTTGTAGACCTTTTCAAGCAAATACTACTACTTATCTAAATTTCTTAATGACATGTAATCTACACCTTTGTTTTCTCATAAACATCTGTTCTTTCATACATTTTATAAATTCAGCTTCCTTTTTATAAAAAGACTGGCAAGCTGCTTCCAAATCTACCAACAACATTCTTTGACACAACATCCTTTTCTCATAGAGAATGGGGCTGAAAAAGGCAAATTATGTTTGCTGACAACATGCCTTACAAGCGTTTATACTTCCTGTGTGTGCTTAATTATCTTGTACTATAAAACAATTTGGAAAATAAAAAATAAAAAAAATTATACTCTCTGAGTTGTAAGCTAGCACCCATATATAGAGTTGAACAAGTGATCTTAGCCAAAGACGTGCAACTTACTGACTGGCTATCATAAAAAAGAAAATTGTTAATACAGTGTGTGTGTGTTAATTTGAATACTGTAAATGAGAACACACCAGGTTCCCAAATGAGACAGGAAAAGACAGGCTTTGCATTCAGAGCTCAACCTCTTGTCAACAAAAGAAACGGAACAATTCATTTTTAAATTGCGACATAATTACCGTGAACACAGAGAGAAGCTAAAAAGATCTTAGCTCAACAAAGTAATCCTCTGACACTCTCAGAATTACTAAATACTATAAACTCACTTTAGAGGGGGAAAGCAGTAGGCCCTGATGGCTATCATGCCAAATTTTATAAAAGTTTCCAATTAAGTTAGCTCCCCTTTTATTAGCAACATTTATAGAAGATCGAGACAATAAAATTCTGCGTTAAACTTTTTACAATGCATTACCATTTTTCCTAAGGAAAATAAGGACTTATTACAATGTGCATCATACAGACCAATCTCACTTCTGAATAATGATGTTAAGATACTAAATTTCTAGCTGAAAGGATTGAGGAAGTGTATCCTTCAGTAATATCACAAGACCAAGCCGGATTTATTAAAGACTAAGCTTCCAATCTTAGACATCTGTTTAATGCAATATATTTACCTACAAAGCCTAACACCAGAGATGATGTTATCATTGGATGCTGAAACGGCATTTGATATGGTTTAATGGGATTACCTATTCACTACATAGCAGAAATTTGGGTTTGGCCTGAACATATGTCTATGGATCAAACTACCAGTCCAGAAATTTCAGTTTTAACAACAGTATTTCAGACTACTTCAAACTACAACATGGTACTAGACAAGGATGCCCCCTATCACCACTGTTATTTGAAAATATCACTATTTGCAGATGATATGGTATTGTATATATCAGATCCACAAAATACTGTGCCTGCAGTCCTAACAGCACTAGGAGAATTTCAAAAGATATCTGGACTCAAAATTAATTTGAATAAGTGTGTTGTTTCTAATGAACTCTCTAGCACACAATATTATATTAGACACCTTCCCATTTATCATTGCAGATAAGTTTAAATACCTAGGGGTAAACATAAAGCTCTTTTTTGAAAAAAAATTACTGTCTGCCTGGAAAAAATAAGATTTGCATAAATGGTCTACCCTTCATCTCACTTTTAACAGGGACAATTAACACTGTCAAGATGAATATCCTTCCTAAGCTGCTTTTTTGATTTCAAAAATTTAAAGCATCTAAACATCCGAAGGGCAACCCTACAAAGACCCAAGGCAGAAGGTGGCATGGCTGCCCCTAACTTTCAGTTTTATTACTAGGTGGCAATTATACAAGCTATAAAAACCTGGACATTGACACAAATAGATGAACACACATAGACTTGGTTTAAATAGAAATAAAATCCTGCAGTACTTCTTTATATTCCTTGCTTTGTGCCCCAGCAAATGCAAGTTATCATCAATATACTAACAACCCAATACTCAATATGGAAGAGTGAGAAGCTTTTATCTGTGGCACCTCTAAACAATAACCACGTTTTTCCATCTTCTCAAACTTATACAGTTTTTAATGTTTGGAAAAGGTAAGGGGTTAAGTCTCTTCGAGATTTGTACATAGATAACAACTTACATCCTATGAACAATTGCACTCCGAATTTAGCTTCCTATCAACACAATATTTCCAAATTACAAACTTTACTTAACAAAATCTGACCAATTTTCCTCACCTCCCACCTACTTCTGTTCCGGAAGAAATATTGATCAGCCTTGAAGACTCTAAAATGTTTTTATATATTATAAAAATGCTGTCTAAGTCCCTTCCTTTAAAGACCCCAGAGTACAGTGGGAAAAGGATATCTTTCTCAGCATTTCAGAAAAGGAGTAGAAAGCTACCATGCACAGAATTCACTCTAGCTCCATATGAACAAAGCATACAATTATTCAACTTAGGTGTGTTTGATAAATGATTTTATCTCGTTTAAATTGTCCAAAATGTTTCCAGGGCAGGATCCAACCTGTGAACATTGCATTTGTGGTCCAGCCTCATTGGGCCATATGTTTTGGGCACGTACCAAATTAACATCATTCTGGACTAAAATCTTTAAATGCCTATTAGACAGCCTTGGTGTCACAGTCACTCCTAATCCATTAACAGTTGTGTTTGGTGTGCTGCCAGATGGGCTTAAAGTGAAGGACAAACAAACTAATTGCTTTTACCACACTATTGGCACATACTTATCTAGCTAAACTGGAAGAATCATAGCCCACCTCTTTTTAAGCCCGTGGGTAACATGTTATATACTACAAGTAAGCCCACGATTCGCTAGCGAATCGGAAATCCTAGAATGGCAATCAGTTTCTGTTCCATCTGATATGTGGATGGATGACATATCATGGAGGGCGGGTGCGTCTGGGGAAATGTCATTTAATCCAATAAGCATATCTGTACTAAAGCGGTTTCGTTTTGTGGAGACGTGAGTCTGTTGCCTTCGCTGACACCGACTGCTTGAACAGGTTGTGTTGCTTGGGGGCCACCTACTGACTCTGGGAAGCCGCTGCGTCTGACTGTGGGGCGAGCGCCACAGCGCAATATGCGCCTCGGTGGGAAGCTGCTGTGTGAAGACATATCATGGAGGGTACGTGCGGTGGTGTGGGCGGTCGCGTCCGGGCGGCCGTACAACCTGGCGTGCATGCTTTACCTCAGGTGTAGTTCACAGGTCGTAGTCTCGTTTCTGTGTTTTCCTTGGTTTGAGCCGCGACTCCTTTCGCAAGCGCGTTGTCACAGCATGGACCTTTGGTTTGAGCCGTGACTCCTTTCGCAAGCGCGTTGTCACAGCATGGACCTTTGGTTTGAGCCGTGACTCCTTTCGCAAGCGCGTTGTAGGCGCGCGCGTCATCACAGCATGGACCTTTGTGGTTTCCGTACATCCGGTGCGCCCTGCGCCCATCCGGTTTACAACCTTCGGTTAGTAATATGGATTTGAAATTGGAAATGATCTAATTCTCACTTAGGATCTTTTCAAAACGTTTTTAAACCTGGCAGGATCTAATCAATAACAATTTAGAATAAGTATTTATATTGAGTGGGGGAAAGGTTTCTCTTCCCTCTCTTCTACTCTTGAAGTTTTATTTTGGCTGTTGGCCTTCCTCTCTTTTTAATGGGTGGGGGTTGAATTGAAGTTATAGTTTTTTTAAATTTGACTTGCTTGTATGGAATTTTACTTGCTTTTAATAAGCTCAATTTAAAAAAAAAAATAGAAATAAAAATGAATACTACAGTCATATGAAAAAGTTTGGGAACCCCTCTTAATTCTTTGGATTTTTGTTTATCATTGGCTGAGCTTTCAAAGTAGCAACTTCCTTTTAATATATGACATGCCTTATGGAAACAGGAGTATTTCAGCAGTGACATTAAGTTTATTGGATTAACAGGAAAATATGCAATATGCATCATAACAAAATTAAACAGGTGCATAAATTTGGGCACCCCAACAGAGGTATTACATCATTACTTATGAATTTCCCCTTGGGATTAATAAAGCATCTATATATCTATCTATCTAATCTATCTATCTCTAATCTATCTATCAATCTAATCTATCTGTCTACTTAGTTGAGCCTCCTTTTACAAATATAACAGCCTCTAGACACCTCCTATAGCCTTTGATGAGTGTCTGGATGGAGGTATTTTTGACCATTCTTCCATACAAAATTCTGCAGTTAAGCTAAATTTGATGGCTGCCGAGCATGGACAGCCTGCTTCAAATCATCCCATAGATTTTCAAGTCAGGACTGTGACGGCCATTCCAGAACATTGTACTTCTCCCTCTGCATGAATGCCTTTGTAGATTTTGAACTGTGTTTTGGGTCATTGACTTGTTGGAATATCCAACCCCTGCGTAACTTCAACTTTGTGACTGATGCTTGAACATTATCCTGAAGAATTTGTTGATATTGGGTTGAATTCATCCGATCCTTGACTTTAACAAGGGCTCCAGTCCTTGAACTAGCCACACAGCCCCACAGCATGATGGAACCTCCACCAAATTTGACAGTAGGTAGAAGGCGTTTTCCTTGGAATGCAGTGTTCTTCTTCTGCTATGCAGAGAGCTTTTTGTTCTGATCAAATAACTAAATTTTTGCCTCATCAGTCCAAAGCACTTTGTTCCAAAATGAATCTGGCTTGTCTAAATGAGCATTGGCATACGCCACAAACAGAGTCGCTTGTTGTGAGTACAGAAAGGGCTTCTTTCTCATCACCCTGCCATACAGATGTTCTTTGTACAAATTGCGCTGAATTGTAGAACGATGTACAGATACACCATTTGCTGCAAGATGTTCTTGCAGGTCTTTGGAGGTGATCTGTGGGTTGTCTGTAACCATTCTCACAATCCAGCGCATATGCCGCTCCTGTATTTTTGTTGGCCTGCCAGACCTAGGTTTAACAGCAACTGTGCCTGTGGCCTTCCATTTCCTGAATACATTCCTTACAGTTGAAACTGACAGTTTAAACCTTTGAGATAGCTTTTTGTAGCCTTCCCCTAAACCATGATACTGAACAATCTTTGTTTTCAGATCTTTTGAGAGTTGCTTTGAGGATCCCATGCTGTCACTCTTCAGAGGAGAGTCAAAGGGAAGCACAACTTGCAATTGGCCACCTTAAATACCTTTTCTCATGATTGGACACACCTGTCTATGAAGTTCAAGCCTTAATGAGCTAATCCAACCAATTTAGTGTTGCAAGTAATCAATATTGAGCAGTGACATGCATTCAAATCAGCAAAATTACAAGGTTATCCAAATTTTTGCACAACCAGTTTTTCTCATTTGATTTAATTTCATACAACTAAATTACTGCTTCACTAAAAATCTTTGTTTGGAAAACACCCCAGTACTCATATGTTCATATGAAATGAAAGACATACCATTGTTATCTTTTTTTGTTGAAAGTAAATTATTATGCAGGCTGAGAGGGGTTCCCAAACTTTTCCATGTGACTGTATAACCACCACTGATGCATTGACTTTAAAACTATTTTGTGGTTTTGAAGCTGGTTTCCATTTAAATTGATGATCTTTTAGTAAAGATATGCATGTAGCAGCCATGACTTGCTTCTTTAAAAATTTGTAATATAATTTATTTAATTTTTTTTTTCTTTTTTTAACAGAAGTTATACGGACCAGGTTAAGGGAAGAGGGTACGAAGTACCGATCATTCTTCCAGACGCTATCAATGGTAATTAAAGAGGAAGGTTATCGAGCCCTTTACCGTGGTCTAACGACACATTTGGTTAGACAGATTCCAAATACAGCTATTATGATGTCTACATATGAGCTTGTAGTCTATCTTCTGGATGGATAACAGCCAGTGTAGTGATTGTGCACAAAGAGACCAAAGGATGGAGTGGACCAGGAGATTCCAAATCTCATTTGGCACCGGAAAGTAAACTGCAAGAAATATTAGTCAGCTGACGAAGAATGAAGTTGACTGTCAAAGTGAATGTCCAGCTTTCTGGTAGAGAAAAGCTTTTTCAAAGAAAATGTTTATAATGGAGAATGCTTTGAAACAAGGTTATCCTTAATAGCAATCATGTTTTCTATTGATAAATTAAAGAAAGGTGCACTTCCTCTGTTCTAATTCTTCAGTTTATGTAATTTATTTGGGATAAAAAAAAATCAGAAACCTGTCTCCTGGCTTAGAAAATGTTTGATTTTTCAGAAGTAAAACTTTTTTTTTTTTTTTTTGTTTTAACCCTTGACAAAGTAAAGTATATCTGATCAGGAGTTAATGCTTTTATGTCAAATTTTACCCCAATGTTAAATATGTTGAACAGACTGCGCAATGTGTTTTTACAATCAACACTGTTTTATTCATTCATAGCACTGTGAAGCTTTATTTACGTAACAAATGCATGCTAATATAATAATTGAAGTGTCTTTTCTGCAAATGAATGCAAGAACTTGTTCCTGGAAGATGTCACTTTAGCTTGTACTATTCTATTGTTACTGAATTAAAAAAAAATTCAGGAGTTTTTAAGTGTTCTATAAATTAAGGCAAAGAATTACTGAATTTCATGTATAATAGAAACATGGTTTAAAAGTGGTTTCAAGCCAACCTTTATGGTTTAAGGAGAAGTTTCGATTTTATTTCCTCTTTTTGGTCCCCAGTCACCAAACACCACCACCCCCGCCGCCAATCCCAAAGGGAAAAAAAAAACCATTTCCTAGCCATAATAACTTTGAAGCATCCTTCCACCTAGTTGATATGTTACTCCTAACATCTTTGTGCTTTTTTTTTTTTTTTTTTTTTTAGTGGGGGATGTCTTAATTTCAGTTGCTCAGTGAGTAATTTCTAATATTTATGAAGCACATGAGTTAGTCTGTGGGATTTAAGGATCTAAGGCACTGTTTACTTACGTATTTGACAAAGTTTATTATGTGTTATTACACTTGAATTTAAATGCCATTGCACAGTTCTTTTAAATTAGTCTCAGACAGTATGAAGTGTGCTTTCTGCTTATCAGTGCTGTTGGACATAGTTTTCATATATATAGACAATTGCAAATGTCATTTGTGAACTTGTTTTCTTTAACAACATAATTCAGCACAAAAGATATGCATACTGCTGGCTGCAATAAGACTTTATGAATTAGATTACAGTATATATATAACACATTGGGGGAGGTTTGCATAACTTGTGTGTGGAAAGCAAATATTTTTTATTAATTTATAGTTTTTTGTAGATTGTGTGTAAAGTTGAACTTGTTCATGTCATGTAATAGTCAAACATCAACCTGAAACCTGGGTGATGGGTCCTAGACACTGTTTTAAGATATCCAGTATACTTAATCCCTGCAAATTCAGTATTTTGATGTTTGTTTTTTTTTAATACTACTTTTTTATTTTTTCACCCATTCCAATTGTGTCCTCATTATAAAGCTGATTAATCAGAAAATGTTACCAAAATGATAGTGGACGTAAATATTCAACTGATTATGTAGCTAGAATGGTTTACTGTATTTCCCAGTTTTAAGTTCTGGATGTTGCATATCTACGTTTTATGTGTAAAATGATGGATATTGAAAATACAGTACTGGAATTTTTCATTTTAAAGGAATGTTAAGTGTTGACAATAGAAACAATCTGTCTTCCATGTGCCCCTTATCCTAAAATGCAGTACATACAGCTTACTAATGTCTGTCTATGTAGGCTACTAAAGAGTCCTATTACTTGAATGTAAATTGTGCAAAAACACTTGTGAAGTACATGAAGGTAAAGTTCAACCGCCATGTTGCATGACTAGTACATTGTACAATTTTGAATTTTCTGAATTTAAATTAGGTCACCCAGCACCCAGGCTATAGCAGCAGAATATGTTTTCCAGTGAAAGGAGAGTTGTTTTCTGACCTTGTATAAATTTTTTTTTTTTTTTTTTTGTAGTGGCTCTTTTAGTAAGACTCCTTAATGCACTTTGTGGCCTTTTATATACTGTGTATATTTGTGTGTTTTCTGGGTTTTATGTCAAGCAAACAATGTTTAGAATATTGTCCAATTTATGGTGTACAACTTCTGCATAATGTTACAGATGTGTCCTTTTGTATTATGCAGTGGTATATTAAAAGAACTTTTATGATAGCACTTCATATCTTTTAATACTGCTTCAGTGTCTTGTAAACCCCCAGTTACTGTTGGTACTGAATTGAAATTCCATGTTGTCTTCAGCAGACTTTGTGCTATCACTTTGATTCCCCGATCCCCTTTTTTGTTTTTGTTTTCAGCTTGTATCCCAAATTAAACCGTCAGTTCTAGTCTATTTTTGTTGTCAGTGTTAATCATAGAACAATTTTACAAGTTATTTTAGTTGTATGTATATGTAAAGCCTATTATAATTGGTTGAATTTTTGGATAGTTCTTAAAATGCATTAAAATCCAGATATGGCTTGCAAAAATATTTGCGAACCTTTTTAACATTTTTCAAATTTATTATTCAGACTTGGTTCTTTAAAGCCACACGTGTCTTGGGGGATATCCATTCATGTATGATGAATGGTCAATGTTTTAACTTGCCAGTCCGTAAATAACTACTTAATTGATGATGATAGAAGATACAGTGCTATCACTTGGTACAGCAAGATCCCTTTAAGATTAAATCCAGGACCACTGTACCAACCTCTTTGAATTCACTTAATGTCTTTTTTTTTTTATATATATAATTTGAGAGTGTATGTATAGGACACAAGCTTGTTTGCATTTATATATAAATATAAATATATATATATCTGTGTGTTGTCAAGTCAAATTGTGAAAAATTGTTTAATAAAACTGCTTTAAACAGTATTGAAAAGGCAATCATTATAATTTGAATTTTCTTAGAAGTTTGTACTTTTGCAGCATTATTACTTGAAAGTTGTATATGATTTTTATTCAACCAAAACACCCCAACAGCCCATAACCACCCTCCGCCCACCCCCCAACACCCCATTAACACTAAGCAGTTGTTATGGTTACTTGTCACCTTGTTTACTGGCCAGCAGGTGGTGCCACAGTACTACTTAAGAGTTGAATTTTTGGAATGCTAGATGACAAGTGACTACAATTATCTGTGGTTTTGTTAAATCTTCAAAGGATATGTATGGCCTCTTTAGTGTTCCACTATGCATTAGCATTGTTTCTTATAAATAAATAAGTGTTTGGGTACATTTGTGTTTCAGATTGGTCATTTTATGTTTTCCAATTTATACTGATGGGTTATGTGTCAGGCTGCCCACAACTCCAAGATGGAAGCATGGACAAGGATAAGATTCCTCAGTGAGCTGTTTTTAATTTCTGCACTTCAAAGAAAAAATGTCTTTTGTCGCTATATCTCCCACCCAAGACCGTGGCTTGAGGTGAACTGGCTTTGCACCAAGTTTCTGCTGACATGAAGTTTTTTTTCTCCCTTTATTACTAAATTAGATGATGTGAAAATTAGATTATTTGTGCACAATATACAATTTTCTGGAGTGGTTCATCATGTGTGTGGTGGGCTTTCCCAGACACAGAAGATAAAACGGAAGGTTGCCAGTTCATTCTTCAACAACTCACTCATTCATCCAGTCTGAACATCATGAACTGCCATTGATTTGATGGAAGGAACATAAGGCAACGTTTTCATTTGAAATTTCTTTGGTCAAATATGTCAGTCACATAAACCTTTAAATTGAAATACTTCTTTTGTCTGGTGATTCTGTTTAGAACTACTTTACAAGCATTGTCTTTTTGTTATATATTTAGCTTGTTACCAGTGGTTGATGGGTGATTACTGAATCTTTTACATGTATAATTTTTAATTCACCCAAAGCCTTCAAGGTTATCATTGTTGTATTTATATTTTGGTAAAATGAAGTAAAGCCTCAGTACCACTGACATGTCTTAATCTCCCTTTAAATTGTCATTAGCACAACAGCGTGTCTTTGGATATAATGGGATGCCTCTTCGCTAGAGCTGATATGATTAAATGTTATTTATTTAGAGAGAGAGAGAGAGAGAATGCTACAAAATGCTCATGCTTCATCTTTTAACACCAAAAATGCACCCTTTTTCACAGTTCCTGTTACTACAGTAACACTTAAATGTCTCAATTTTTTTTAATTTAAAAAGGCAAATAACAGTTCACTCATTAAGTTTTAACTGGCTTCCTTAATGTAACTTTGACAGACTGTGCTTATGTGTCATCCTCTGTGCAGCTTTGCATGAGTCATGTAAATTTTATTTTTAAAGCTTTTTTTCCTTTTTTCAAAAGCACCGAATTGTAAAAGTCTCTCATTAATGCATAAACTCTTGAGTCGTCTAGTATGAATTAGAAATGTCATATGAGACAGGCTAATACTTATGTATTATATCTTTGGAGCCAGTTCTCCAGCTGCTTTAAATTATGTTGCCTGTTGGGCAGAATTATTAGTAGTGTGTGACAGGTAAAATTACAAATTTAATTAAATACACCACTTGTGAGAAACTTTAAATTTTCTGTCAGATAAAATGTATTGGCTTCTATTTAGGTCATAAATTCTACCCAGTGAAGAATATTGCCTAAGTGCACAGTTAAAATCCTGTCTAATGGAGAAATTTTGTTTTTAGATTTTTAAACTGAAATTTTTTACAATGAGTTGTTTCCAAAATCTTTCTTTTGTGTTGCATGGTTGCTTACCCATTTTTATAATGATTGTTTCTGCATTATATTTACTTTATTTTATCACAAGCACTTTCTCCTGGCAGTTGCCTCCTTATCAGCAGTAAACTGTACATCTTTTATGGATGGTCTCGTGAATGTCAAATGTGATCATCAAGTGACTTTTTTTTTTTTTTTTTTAATATATAAATATAATCACTTGTTAGGTTGCATGAAGGGCAGGGTTAGTTGAAATTCAACAGCTTACCAGACAAAATACCTTGAAATGGAACTCTGAGGGGAAAGTACCAATTAGAGACGAGCACAGGAACAATGTGGAAACTGTACGTAGAACTGAACAGGCACCAGGTACAGTCAGACTACCATGATACTGAATTTTTAGTCTCTGCTTTGAATATATTTATATAGACACTAATCTGTAGTACTAGGGTGTTGTACCGTGTTAGCCATTATGAATGTAGAGAAAAGCCAAGCAAAATTGACACCTTTTATTGGCTAACTAAAAAGATTACAATATGCAAGCTTTTGAGGCAACCCAGGCCCATTCTTCAGGCAAGATGCCCCGAAAGCTTGCATATTGTAATCTTTTTAGTTAGCCAATAAAAGGTGTAACTTTGCTTGGCTTTTCTCTATAGACACTAATGAAATATGGTTATAAATCTTATTTGGAAAACAGTTTTAAATACAGTATTAGTACAGTTTGAAATGCAGTGAGTAGATTTGGGTGGTTGAACTCTCTGGTCAAATCCATCCTACAGACACTGACCCCAGTGTGCCCCTAAACAGTCAGCTAAATCCTAAGTAAATAGACAAAATTTGCATGTCTCTTTTCTTGCAGAGTAAGCACTTGCATGTGTAACTGTTCTCTTTATTGCAGTTTCAAGTGTAAGCTCTTGTCTGAGATTTTTATTCTGCAAGACTTTGCAAGGTGCATGATATGCTGAAGTTAATTGAGTGAGTAGGATATATAAAGTGGAATACTAAATTAACAGTCTAATTAACAAAATAAGAAAAAATATTCATTTTATGCGTCCTTTTTTCTCACTATAGAATTGCATTAATCCTGAGGAGCAAAATGGGTATTGAACTCTGATTTCTGCATTGTTAATTTAATGTAATAGATGAATTTGTTGACTTAAACACAAATTAGACTTGATAATTTTAATACATAATACAAAAACAGGTTTAACATACTACCTCCAAATAATGAGAACTGACAAGTTAAATGGTACTGTTTTCAAAGCTGCCTGATCCAGTTCAGGGTCATGGGGGACAGAACAAGAGCAATGGTAACAAAGGAAAAGGTATCGCCAAGCCACTCACTCAATTTAGAGTATATGTTTAAAATAACCCAATGCACATTTTTAAATGAGCTCCTCACAGGTTTATAATAATCCATGCAATTCATTCAGTAAGAAATTTTCATGATAGGCCAAGACAAGTAACACACTCAGTCCACTAGGTGGCAACACACTGTGCTAGTTCGGATTTTCTTGAGTTTTGTCCCTGAAGGACGCAGCAGCTGCAGGTTTTTGTTATAGCCTAGTTTCTAATTTAGAGGCAAAATATTGCAGTTGAATGAATGGCTTAAGTACCATTTTTGTGATTCATTTTAGTCAACTCCCTTGTCAAGATCCCCAACCCAGATTCACTTGTTTTAGTTTTTAACAGCTGCCTTCACTGCTTGAATGGCTTTGTGTTTTCTTAACCAGATGCCAAATAACAATGAGATGTAAATGACAAAAGAACCAGCAGTTCACCATCTAGCTGGGTGCCATTAACTTTTGTGTGTATTCAATACAAAGTATCTGCTTTAGTAGAGTAAAGAATGGGAAGAGAAAAAGGGAAGGACTGAGATTTACTAATCAAGCAAAAGTTAGGAATAAACCATGAGCCTGGAGTTTTGAGCATGGAAATACTATATGTGTATGCCAAGAAAAAAACTTGATCCATAAAATCTGGTGTACACAATCTTCTATGCAATTTACCCTTTATAAATTGCAGTCATCTTTTTAAATATATATGTGAATGTGCCTTAAACCCCCTGCCTGTTACCACTTGTTACTACCATAACTAGCTGAACGTGCAAGTGTACATTCCAGCAATGACAGGTCTGTGTCCTTTCATTTTGTATTATAATTTAAACATGACAGAATAATTTAAAGGTCAATCTGAACAGTGCAAAGCATTAAATCGTAAGGAACTGTGCTGCATGACTGTTAATAATATTTAGATAACAGCATTAGCAATGCAGTTAACAGTTCTGGACAGGGTGGCAGAAGATCGTAGGGCCACCCCCTACACACACGTGTCCCAAGCCGTCTACTAGACCATATGGCCTGCTAGTAGTTCAGGACCAACTAGGCCAGAGGGAGCAATAAGAGAGACAGATGTACAAAAAAGGTAGCTTTATTCCACAATAGCTTTTAAAAAAAAAAAAAAAAAACCTCGTAGTTCTTGTTGTAAATATACACAGATACACTAAACAAAAAAAATGCAGTCCAGGGTTATAACAATTCTTACTGATGGAATGAAAAAACAATAAAAAGACGGGAGTGAGAAAAAAACAAACGCTTTTTTCCCTAATATTTATTAAAGCGTATTAGCAGCCTAAAAACACCCCCCTGCAAAAGTGCACAATATATATTTTTTTTAATTCTTTTTTATATTATAGTAGATAGAAGCAACATGTGGTGTTGCCTGGTATGTAATGTTAAGCTCTGGTCATTTTGTCTGTTATTAGTTTTGTCTGTTGACTTCATTCTGTTCAAGTGTTTCACTTATATTTAGCCAACTGGTGACACTGGTGTCCAAAGTGTAGCAAACATTGGGGGGGGTGATGGGGGAGAAACACTGCAATCCCCAGGGTCAGAAGTTTGGGTTCGACAGCAGTCTATATTGTCTGTAGAGAGTAACAATGCAAAATTTGATCCAGATCAGACAAAGGGTATAGGATCTTATACGAAACAGACATTCTATATATACATACACGCTATTGGTCAAAACTTTAGAAATTTTAAGATTGTCTAGTTGTTTTTCAAATTCAGTCACTTGAAATGTAATTAATGACCTAAAATAGTAAAAAGGTAACCAGTACACTACTAGAGGTTTAAATCTAAAGTTTAGGTTAGCAAAAGCTGACAAAAGGAAATTGCAGAAAATTATAAATGGGCCTTTCTGCAAACAACTAATAGGTTATAACCTGTAGATGTTCCGCAGCATTTTAAGTAAACAATTTGCACAGGTGACTCAACTTCTGTTGATTACTTAAAAGTCATCTGTCTTAAAGAAGAGTTGGAACAAAGTGTGTTACTATGCCCACTGGAGTTCTATTTTGACAGTATTACAGTGATAATGACAAGAACACAGCAATTGACAAATGAAATGCGACAGAGCATTATTACCCTTGGTAGTGTAGGCCTTTAATTAAGAGAAACTGCAAAAAAATTTCAAAAATTCAAAATGTCAGTATATATTGGTATCCTACACAGTCCAGAGGAAATTGGAAATGGGAAGAAACTCTGATAGGAAAAGATTTGGCAGACCCAAACAGAAGACGTTTCTGAAGGTCACCACTTACATAATAGGCATTTTGCAGCACAATCGCTTCAAGCACAGCTTAAGAGTGGTTGAAGAAAGCAAGACTCAGTTTCTACTGTGAAGAGGAGACTGTATGCTGCATAATTGACTGGGTGAGTAGCAGTAAGAAAGCCATTCATTAAAGGTCATAATAGGGCCTTGAAATACTGGCTGTGGACTACTGCAGACTGGAAGAAAGTATTATGGACCGTTGAATCAAAATTTGAAATCTTTGGTTCATCACGCAGGGTGTTTGTACACCGTTGAGTTGGTGAAAGAATGGTTCCTCATTGTGAGACACCAACTGTCAAACATGGAGGTGAAAGTGATGGTTTGCTTTCTTTTGCTGGAAGGCAGTTAGTGACTTACAAAGTGACTGGCATTCTGAATCAAAAGAGTTCAACATAGTTTGGCTGTTAACTGTATATCAGCAAATGGTGGCTACTTTGATGAATCAAAAATATGAATAAAATTTTGTACACAATGATTCATTGACTTATTTTATTGGCTATTGTTTATTTGTTCAATGCCTTGAAATCATGAAAAATGTAGACATTAAACTGTGTGCCTCTATAAAAATTTGAAAAACAGGTGTTCTAAAACTTTTGACCAGTGACGTGTCTGTGTGTATATATATGTATAATAGAAATTCATGCATTAATTGAGTAGGCATAATGTAACTTTCTCAAACACAAAAATGGATCAGGAGGGGGACAAAACAAATTATACTCAAAGTACTGGAGGGAGTTGTTAACTCCTATTAAATCATTCCATATACTACTACCAACTCTTCTGTTTTTCGAGCTCCAGTCGACATTTGTCATGACTCCTGGTTGCCGCATGGTCATAACAGGGACGATATAACAAAATCCTCTCAAAATGGTGCACACCCATCCATTGTCCAACTCGCTATATCCGAACTACAGAGTCACAGGGGTCTGCTGGAACCAATCCCAGCCAACACAGGGTGCAAGGCAGGAAACAAACCCTGGGCAAGGCGCCAGCCCACCGCAGGGCACGTACACACACCCACACACCAAGCACATACTAGGGACAATTTAGAATCGCCAATGCACCTAACCTACATGTCTTTGGACTGTGGGAGGAAACCCACGCAGACACGGGGAGAACATGCAAACTCCATGCAGGGAGGACCCGGGAAGCGAACCCGGATCTCCTTACTGCGAGGCAGCAGCGCTACCCACTGCGCCACCATGCCGCCCTTGGTGGCACACCAAGATGTGAAATAATTTTGGATCCTTAAATTAATTACAGAAACCAATTCCCTATACTTCAGAACCCCAGAAGGGAACCAAATACATAAAACTAATCCACAGAAAATTGAAAAAGTGTACTGAATCATAACACTTCCTAATGAATTACAGTGATGATGTGCAAAGAGTTATCAAATGTGTATCATTTGATGAACACAAAACCGAGATATGTTTTAAACTGAGATGTGTGTATCATTTCATCCCTAGTATAAAAAAGTGTGGACAACAGACTGAGAGAAGGAGACATTGAACACTTTTCAAATGACGTTCTACAATCTCAAGTTATGTAATTGGTAAAGATCTTGCAGTGTTTTAAGATGTGGTGGAATGGCTGTGCCTATGTAAGTTCTCAAGGTACTGGGAGCATTTCTAGTTGGCAACTACAGCCAGTTTTCTTAATTACAAATATAAGTGCTTAGATGTCACTTATCTGTACTTCACAGAGTGGCTTGGCACAGCACAGGAGCAAGTGGTAAAGAAGGATAATGCCATGTAACGACTGGCACATAATTGTCCACCTGCAGTGCAAAAATTGCTTCATTCTTTAATAGTGTGAACAGATTCTTCCTGACCTATTTCAGGATGAGATTTATAGTTAAGACAGTTTTTATATTATGTACAGTGCCCTCCATAATGCTTGGGACAAAGACACATTTTCCTCTGCTCCACAGTTTAATATTACAGCTCAAACAATTCAGACATGGTTAAAGTGCACGTTACAGACTTTAAGGTTATTTGCATACATTTCAGTCACACTATGTAGAAATTACAGCACTTTTATGCATGGTCCACCTATTTTAGGGAACCATAATGTTTGGGATATAGCAATGGTACTGTTTCACAGTGCACACAAATATGTTTCACCCATGTGAAAGATTGTTTGCAACACTTTGAGGTTTTTCTCCTCTTTTACTTTTAAAAATGCATTTTTCATGTTGGAATCTTTCACTGGCAATAAGTCTCTCAGGGTCCTGCCTGTCTCCATTTCACATTCTCACACGAAAAGATCTGCCATGAACTCGAGGCCTTGTAATCAGAAAGCACCATCTGAGCCAGCTTAGCTAAAGTGGACCCCTCAGATATCAATGCCTTGTTTAGGTACATAACATGCACCGGCCCTGTGGTACCTAACAGCTCTGCAAAGTCTAGGAATTGATCTCCATATGAAACACTCCTTTCTAAGACTTGATAGCCATAGTGATTTCCTCGTTTTTTCTTCATGTGTAGAGCAGAACTAAAAAAAAAAAAATCAATCCTTTTTCCCATTATCTACAACATGACAGTAGTGATTCTTTGAAAAAGTCCCTGAAATATATTCTTCTAACTTGCTCTCTGTTAACAAGATACCTTATAGACCTTCTAGATGTTTTTTTTTTTTTTTAACCAATGTACATATTTTAACATCTTGAATGATTTTGCCACTAAACTAACCTTGGTGCAGGGTGAACAGGTTTTTGGTACTTAAGCCACAATACTGTAACATTCTTTTTCTTCTACTGCAGTCAAATCTATCTCAAATCCTACTGCTGCCGATTGTGAGCAGCTGGTTCAGCAGGAGACACCTCTGTTTCTTCAATGTCACATGAAGGTGCAATGTCCACTGTCTTTGTATTATCTACAATGACTTTGAGGTTTGAATGGTCCACAAAGTTAAAAAGAAAATCCTGCTACTGAAAAGCCAAATGCAGTTTTATTTGCACTTTGTATATCCCTGAGAATATTGCTATTAATTATGTATTGTATCCTTATGTATTATAGAAATGTGTTTAATTTTTATGCTGGTGATAGCAAACCAATTTGATGATTTTCAGCAAAATATAAGTTTTAAACAAAGATCTTGCTGAGTTACACATTGCAATATTGTTGTCATTCTGGATCATGTGTGTGTGCATATGTTTATATACAGTATATATACACAGCAGCTATAACAAGTATTCACTGCTTTGGAAATTTAGGTATTTTACAGTATTTATACAACACTGAATCACAGTGGATTTTATTTGGCTTTTTTGACAATGAGTAGCAGAAAAAAATCTTTAATGTCATGGTGAAAACAGATCTCTGCAAAGTGGTCTAAAATAATTACAAACATAAAACACAAAATAACCAATTGTATAAATATTAACCCCATTTAATCTGACACACAAAAGTCATCTCTGGTGCAGTCAATTGGTTTTAGAAGTCACATTATTAGTTCAATGGAGATCACCTTTCTGTAGCTAAGGGGTTCATTGTAGTCTAAATACACCTTATCAGGAAGGTCCTACTTAGGGTGAGTCAGTATAGTGGCAGACTAACACTCCAAGCAACTCCATGAAAAGGTCATTCATTGACAAGCACAAGTCGGGATGGAGACCAGAAAATATCCAAGTCACTGAATATCCATTGGAGTACAGTTACAACAATCATCAAGACATTGAAAGAATATGGTCCAGGTGGAAATCTGCCAACAGCAGGCCATCAAGAAAAACAAGAAGAAAACCTAAGCCACCAAGAAACTGGAAATAACTCTGTCAACCAAGAACAGAACGTTGAGGCTACAGTGAGCACAGGCTCACTAAAACTGGAGAGGTGAACGCTGGAAAAATATAGTCTGGTCTGATTAATCTTGATTTCTACCAAAGCACACAGATGGTGAAGGTAGACTTTGGTGTCAACAGCATGAATTTATGCACTCAATTTGCCTTGTGTCTAAAGTTCCAGCTGGTGGTGGTGTTAGTGTAATGGTGTAGAGAATGTTGTCTTGGCACACTTTTGGCCCATTAATATCAATCAGTCATTGCTTGAATGCCACAGCCGATTTGATTGTTGTTGCTAACCATGTGCATCCCTTCATGGCCACAATTTACCAATTTTCTAATGGCTGCTTCCAGCATGATAATGCACTACGTCACAAAGCAAAAGTCATCTCAGTCTCATTTCATGAATATGACAATGAATTCATATTGTACCGTGGCCTTTCCAGTCACCTGATCTGAATTCAACAGAACACCTTTGGGATGTGGTAGAATGGGAGATTTACAGCATGAATGTGCAGCTGGCAAATCTGCGGAAATGGTGTGACGCAATGGTATCAACGTGGGCCAGAAACTCAAAGGAATCTTGTGGACTCAATGCCACTAAGAGCTGAGTCTGTCTTGACAGCAAAAGCAGGCCCTACCTACTATTAGTATAGTGGTCCTAAGAGTTTGCTTATTGAGTGTATATCATTTAATAATGTGGCTGAATGAGAGCTCAAAGAAGACAGAAAATGAATACATTTCATAAACATTTAATTAATAAACTGGCTGGTCTGAAAAAAGTGGCCCACCTGGAACTGAGTTTGAGACCCTGTGAGTAACTAGGTCAATTAAAATTAAGTGAAAGAATTATACTACATTAGCAGCAGTAACTGAATACAATATACAAAAGGAGCAAGAAAAAAAACTTGCTGTCACTGTGGACTTCCACGTTCAGAGTTTGACACACTTGGTAGGTGGTACATCGTCACATTCAACGAATAACCCAACGTGACTGTTTTTGCTGTAACTGCCCTCTGTCATCCTGCCGACTTGACTCACCACAGGAATCAAATGATATTTAAGTTCCTTCAAGGCCCGTTGATGAAGGGTGGCAAAACGTTTCGCGCCCTTTTACCAAATGAACTCAAGCCGTCTCTTGCGCATGCTTGAACCGTAACGCGCGTCCTTCTCATTTGACGTCAAGACAAACAGGTGAACGTCGCGGATTAAAAGATATCTCTACTACGTGATAGTGTCGAGTGCAGTAAAGTTTGACTCATATATGGTAAGGTCACGTTGTTGAAAGGATGAGTTCTGTTTGAAGTATATTTGTTTTTCAGATTATTATCCTTTATTTAAAAGAACACCTAATACTTTATACGGTATTTACAAACTGTCATAAACTCGGTTGGTGATATTATCACGGGACACATAAATTCGTTATAATATTAAAATACACAGTATGAGAAATGATATTTTACGTTTGAAATTCAGTTAAAATGTGTGTACCCCAACTTCATTAACTAAGTTTAGGTTATTTAAAGGAAAAAGTTTATGGGTGAACAGTTGTATGTATTGACAACAATAATGTAACGTAAAAACTCCAGCCGCGCTCACGGTAGGACCTGAGTGTCAGTGTAACGTGATGTGAGATTTCTTATGGAATTTAGTTATTATTACTATTATCCGCTCAACAATTTAATTGTCCGGCAGTAATGTGAACCAACTGCGGACGGCAGCCCTTAGCAAAGGGCCAGTTTAGGATAGCTAACTTACCTACGTGAAGTGCTAGGAAAACCTAGGCAGACGCGAAGAGAACAGGCTAACTCCACACAGACGAGATCCGGGCTGTGATTCGAAGCCAGAACGTCAGAGGCTTGGACCCGCAGAGGCGACACCTCCATTTATTTATTAACGTCACTGTAGTGCTAGGGTGTTGTAACTATGTTAGCCATTATGAATGTATTGAGAAGTCAAGCAAAATGACACCTTTTATTGGCTAAGTAAAAAGATTACAATATACAAGCTTTCAGGGCAACTCAGGCCCCTTCTTCAGGTCAAATTATTTTAATTTTCTAATAAATAAGAACAATGTCAGCTTATAAATCGATTGCTAAATGGAGCTGTCCCTAATATTGCTACAGTTTTTAAAAAAGTAATTGCAGACGCACACATACAATAATAATAATAACACATTTTATTTATATAGCGCCTTTCCCATGCTCAAGGCACTTATAGAATATAATAAAGAACGGCAGCGTATACAGTATATAGCATTGTACAAACCAGATAAATAAATAAAGAAGGTTAAGACAGTGAATTCTGAAGAAAAAAAAGAAAAAAACAGACAACATAATTGATAGTCTAGCACACACACATACAGGTTACATTAGCATCTTGACAGAGAAGTAAACTGAGAGAAGGGTAATAAAGTCAAGTAGAGCTAAAAGCCTTCCTGAACAGATGAGTTTTGAGTTGTTTTTTAAAAGAATTCATGGAGTCAGCTGACCTGATTAATTTTGGTAGGTCATTCCAGAGTCTGGGCGCTATTTGATATATCTATTTATTTATATCGTGCTGTACGAGGCGTCCCTCCTGTGTGTTTAACTTGTCTTGTGTATGGTGTAATAGTTTTCAAAGGAATTATATATTTCTCATCCTGCAGATGTGTGTTTAGTTTGTTTCGTGCATAGGCAGTTGTGACTTTAAAATGAAAGAAATGTTTTTCCCTTTCTAAATATGATGTTATTAATATATATCGTAATTATATAATGCATTTTATTTAAGTACCAACTTAATCGACTCTTTGCATGCAGCGGAAGTATGGACTAATTTGCTAATATTAATTGGCACGTATTCGAGGCAGGGAGGTTGTATCCCAAAATGAGCGCTCTTCATTGTGTGCGATCAGCTGGAAGTCGGGAGTGCAAATAGCTCAAAGAGATCAATAGCGCGGATCTGCATCAGCTGTGCCTTTGAAAAACAAAGGGATTGCTAGCGTGAGGCTGCAGCCCTAGCAGGACGCTGGGGGCCCGCTGTTCGCCCCCTATTATTAATCCTTCTCGCCTCGTGACGTACAGGCGTTACTTTTTTAATGTTATTTTTTTAATAGTTTGTTTTTGAGAACTTTGATTTGACGTATGTACGGTTTATTGAGCAGCTAATTCAAAAAAAAAAAAAAAAAGAAAGAAAAGCCTGCAGCTGTTACGAGGAAACGTACTTTTGTTTTGAGTAAGAAGGAACATCGGTCAGTCTGAATTTTTTCTTTTTTAATGACCAGAAGGTAAAACATGATTTTTTTTTTCTTAAACCGTTAGTGTATTGTTATTAAAAGCCACTCCTTGGACATTTACTACGAAACGTTACACAGTGTACGCAAAGAATGTTGGGGGATGTGTGCGCGGACACGCGAGCTACTAATTCCTCATTTTTCCCCCCATCTTCTTTTCTTCCCTTCTTCGTTTTTTCGTTATTCTCTTGTAACTGTAACCCCGAGATGTTTGAAGGATGCTTTTCAATCTTACACACCCTTGAATTGTTGCTGACCTCGGAGGCCCTGCCCTTGTAATGTAAAGTGACTTATTGCGCTGCACCAGGATACAGCTTTCTTTAACCTGATAAACTTTTCTTAACAGTGAATACTGGTAGTCGTCAACAGGGGTGTAGAAGTTGTTCTTTCTCACCCCATCCCCCGCATGTTATATACAGCAGAAAGGATTTCGGCTCTGACTCCTTCCACTAGGCCAGCTGCTTTGTTTTTGCCTCCTTTTGTCTCCTAAAGAGGATTTATAGTATGCATCAATAGATACAGCATACAAAATAAATGCTGATTCTATTTTGGCATCCATTTGTTCCAAAGACAGTTATTTGCCCCTTTGTCTTTGGTTGTCTTCCTCAGCCTTTGTAGATCTTCCTAGTATTTACCATTTTTATCCCGTTTTTCTTTTACTACCTGAAGCTGCTGCAGGCACTTGCTGTGTGACTAATAAAAATATTATTGTAATTGATAATGTTTTAAATTGTTGTCCAGTTCTGGCTGTTTATCCACTTTCTGAAGCTGCTATTTTAAATACACAGTTAACTGCTTTTGTAGAACAGTATGTAAAGGGCTGAGTCTTTATTTATTTATTCCTGACTAGTTTACCGATGGTGAATGTTTGTTGCCATTTCGCTAGACTTCGAAAGGCATGAAATTGCATTAGGAATGGCCATTATAGAGCAATCCTTAAATTTTGTTTGTTCTATACAATATTATCCACATGTGAGGTTTTTCCTGTTCTCTAGGTATCATTAGTGTTTCTCATATTAATTTGCTTTCCACTTTAGTCATCTTCAAGTTTAATTATTTCAATAATAATTTACAGTATATACATTTATATCTACCTTGTACTTAATGCTTCAAAATATTTAGAAAATGTCCTGTTCAGTATATTAGGACAGTCAGGGGGACGTTCTAGGGTATTAATTGATAAATGTCCCCTTTCTAGAAAAAATAAAATCTAGTTTAGCCTTTGTGTTGGCACTGCTTTTTAAGTGCTTTAACCAAATGCTTCAAAAAGCAAGTGAGGTTGAAAGTTAAAGATGTCCGTTGTATGTTGGATATGCATGAATATGTTGCATGATAAGCTGAGAAAAATTAGATTCTGGGTAGAGCTTAAGAAAAAAGTCAAACTTAAACAACCATTTCATGAATTGAGTCACTTGATAATCTAAGTTAGAAAGTGCCACAGTACCTCAGTCAAGTACAGTTGGGACATTGTCATTAGTCCTAACAATGTAACTTGTTGCCATTATGAATACTGTAGCACCTCCCCAGTGCTCACCTGAGCTGAGTGCCAATTTACGTTTGCTCTTTACATTACTCCTTTGTGAACTACCGTTCACTATCCTTAGAAGGTCTGCTTACTGCTGGCCTCACTAGTTGGAACTGAGACTCTAGTAGACTTTTTTTCTAAGCTCCTTTAAAGCTGGCTGCTCATTTGTATGATAGAACAACAACAAATACTGCTTGCTGCTTCCTCCCACTTACTACTGTTTCACATTGGGTTTTGCTGTAAGACAATGTGAAAGATTGTTTTTCCATTAGTGTTTGGAGAATAATTGCCCTTAGGGTCAAAGAATCATACGGGTGTTTAAGGAATTTGGTTGTGGACCTGGTAACACGTTGGAAAGTTTAGAGAATATTCCTACAGTAGGCTAGAGTATTAATGACACGATAGAAGTTCAAGTACAGAAGAATAGTATAACGGTATTTTATGGTTGGGTAACAGTTTCCACATGTCTGAAGTCCAAATTGAATTCAGTATTACTCTGTATAGTTATGAGTGGTAATTTCATATCAACTTTCATAGCATGTGGGCCAGCGCAATGCGCTGAGACCGCCAGACTGCTCCCAGTGCTTCAGGAACATTTGAAGCTTTGGACGTCATCAAGTGATTTTAAAGCTTTGATACAAGCTTTGAAACGGTATAATTCATTAAACGAATACAAACTTTGAAGCCTTGGTGTCTGAGGTCCCATCCCTGTTGTAATGGATTTAGGCAAGAACCCACACTAAACATGGCCCATCTATATAAGATTAAGTGATAATTTGGTTTAAAAAAATTTATACAATGATAGGAAATATGTCTGAGATTGCCCAGTCATACAGGTACCATCTTCACCACTCTCAAACTGTGAAATGTTTTGCTTAATTTGAACACTGTTTTTCAAACATTCTGGAAGGACTGTATTAATGCTAAAATGAGCATATGCTTGACTTTGAAACAATAGTTTTCAATTTTCTGACTTGACAGGTTGTTGCTTTGTTCAAAAAAGCAATTGTGGGCTATAGTGGTACATTAACTAACTGTATTAGCTTTTTGTCCAGAGCAACTTTACTAATCTACAGATGTCCAGTTTCTGAAATACAATAAGAAACTGACATTAAGCAGTGCACTTTACATCATCTTGTGCTATATATTCAAGTCCCCTAACCTCTAGGCCAGACTCTCTAGTGATGCTGCAACACTGTCTAGTTTTTTTTTTTGTTTTTTTTTTAAATCAGAAATATGTGAAGGGCTAAATTTGCTGGAGATATTGGAATGTAATACATAGCTATCCTTTTCAACCCTTCCAGTTAATAACTGGGGAAGCAGCCTTGACTGGAGCTTCATTCTGTTTATTGGGCATAGTCTTTTTTTATGGTAAATTAGGCACAGGGTAGTGGCAATATTTCTTGAAATTTGGAGTTCTCCTTGCAATACATTCTGCAAACATTGCCAGGTTTTCATGCCAGATTCCAGTATATTGTGTGTATGTGTATATATATATATATATATATATATATATATATATATATATATATATATATATATATATATATATATATAATATAATAATTTTTTTTTTTTTTTTTTCCTTGGAGAAATTTATTATATCCATTATCCTGAAAAGAGATAATGGGATTCAGAAATCTGACTGGGCCTTTATTATTTTTTATAGACTGAGGGATGATTTGAGTTGTGACACAGTGAGAATAAGACAGAGTTGATCATTGACAGTCTGAGTGGGGAATTCTTTTCCTTTACACACTGGCATCCAAATAGGTAAACCTTTTAATTGTGTACATTTTTATCTGTTCAGAAATTGCTCTTGTACAAGTAGCATACCAGATCAATAACCTTTGTCAACAAACTGCAACTTTTAAATATGAACCATGGAATAACTTCATGAATCAATTAAATAAATCAAATTAAAAACACTGTTTTTGTGTATGTCTGTTACAACTGGGTGACCAAAAAGAGCCCTCCAGTCTCCCCCAAAAATTAAGCTGTGTAATTGATGCTCTTGATGAAACCGTTCCACTATTTTGGTTCCAGTGCTGCCGCGTTGATCAATGTGAACTTTTTGTTTCTATTCAGATGCCATTCAGCTAGATACGCAATCATACATAAATATTAATGAATTTTAAGTATGTAAAAGTAGAAATTACATCAGCAGTAATTCTGTTTTCTATTTGTGCAAGTGGAAAGATGTCTGTTGCTTATGCTTTTAGTCATGTTGCATGTAGCACTTTAAGGTTTGATTTTAATGATTTGAGGCTCCACAGCCAGGTGCCTTCCATTTCCAGTGTGGGGAACAGCCCGGGCACAGACAGGCAGACATGATGGTTTTACCACACACGTGTTTATTTATACAATATATAGTGCACATACCCAGTGCCTCAGCACCAATCACCCCTTAAGTCCTGGCCACACGCACAATGCCTTTCTCAGTCTTTGGTCTGCCTCCACTCCTCTCCACCAAGCTTCGTCCTCTTCCACCCGACTCTTGCTGTTGACTGGAGGGAGGCGGCCCCTTTTATTCCCCCCGGAAGGACTCCAGGTGGATCCTGAGGGCTCATAGCCACACCCCTGTGTGGCGGAAGCTCCCCATGGTGAAGCCGGAAGTCCACCGGGTGTCTTCAAGTCTCTTCCCCCCAGTACTTCCCGGTGTGGTGGAAGTACTGAGGGCCAACACTCCCAAGGCATTGGGGCGCTCCCTGGTGGTGACCATGGGCCCCTACAGGGTTGAGCTTCCAAGCTCCGTACCTGTGGTCCCCAAAGCCACCAGGGAGGACGCCCTCTCGTGTCCTGGAGGAGGCACAAGCCCTCTTCCACTCCTCCTGGGTGTCCCGGCCGGGCATGGACGCCCGCCGGGCACCACACCAGGTACTGGATCCAAGTGGAACATTTCCTTTAAATGTTTATAAAAGTATTTAAAGCAATAATACCTAGCGTAATGGAATATGGATAATTGGTTAATTCCATATAATTTTAATGCCACATTCATGTGGTCACTATTTGGTGAATATTTTAATTTGATACTCGGTTCTAAAACTTTATACAGCATGTTAAGTCCAAAGATAATCAGCATCTATTTTTAGGAAAGTCAGAATTGATTTGCTTCAGTAAAGTGATGGCTATGTCTTTGTATGCACAATCAGCTGTTTAGATAAAAAATTTAAAAGCATGTAACAAAGGAATTAAGTAATTCGACACTACACAGAAATGTTTTGAATTTTTAGTATTGGTTTTAAGCTGTATTTTTCGGTTAATGGAGAGAAATTGTGATGTATGCATACTAATAGTATTTTATACTCTTACAGAAAAGGGATCAACTGTATATTCACTTGAATGATGGCAGTACCTTTTAAAAAATGAATGGGATTTGTTTTTGTCGTGGTGTCAAACAGGTATTGAGTATCGTGAAATTTCACTGGTATTGGTATCAAATATGAAAATGTTTATATTGTGATGTCCTTGTTTCTCTACAGTTCAGGATGTGTGTCTGGGAATGTATTATGAGATTTGGACCAGCAGGTATTTTCTTACTTCCTAAAGCTATGACTGTTTGGTTTATCGACTATCCCTAAGTGTGTATTTTCCGGGATCTGCTAGTATCACATCCAGAAGTAGGGTCCTATTTGTTCCCTTCACCGGTATAATAAACTCCTGGTCTATGCAACTCTGATGTGGAATAAGCAGGTTCAGAAAATTGGGTGAATGGCTGTATTCTTTTCAATTGCCAGAGAATTGGCCAGATGAAATAACCATTAAGGGCTAGAGTTAACAAAGGAAATTGTTTTAAGGCTGCATCATGCCCCTCTCTTTACTTTTTTCTGGGTTATATTATTTAACTAGTGTGTTTTGTCTTGATCAAGCAGTTATTGTTACTTGCAAGAGAGCCTTGGGGGTAAAATTGGGTCAGAAAGCCATGTCACAGTTGGAAGTGTGTTTAGCTAACTTGCATGCACCTCCCAGTGGAGCGCCCATCAAATGGCATAATATACAGAGTGGCCTGGCTGTAATGAGCTTTCATTGTTTAAAGATGCTGTAATTTAACACAGACTATGCATTTTCCACCCTATTGTATCAAGATTCCATGTGAAAGGAACTCCTCTCTCCTCTACTGTACAACCCTTAAAGTCCAGCCTTTCTCTGAGATCTGCTGTACTCGAGTGTTTGAAGTTAGACAACACTGCTTAAAAGCAAACAACCTGAAAGTAGATGTTCTAATAAATTAGAATCTAGGCAGTGAGGCCCCTGGGAAATTGGGGTGTCTGTTTGAAAAATGAATGCAATGCCAGCAGGAAAACTCTTCCAGTGTCCTTGGTGTGTAACTTAATTTAAAAAATGTAGCTCTTGAGTGAACATGCAATGTCTGACACTATATTTTGAGGAGTTTTCCAAGCAGCTGAATGTTATAAGCTCTGATGGTTGGCATGATTTGGACTATGGATTGAAACGAGCAATATGTTGTGCCCTGTATTTTAAACGTGCATAAAATTCAAATTAATCTAACATTTTCATAGAGGCTAGAAACTAACAGACATACTAGGATTGTTCTCTACCTAATTTCTGGTATTGATAAGAAGTGTACTTGGTAGAGGATGGGCAAAAGGTCATTTCCCCTATACCAGTTCTAATAATAAAGCATGCATGATCTTTCTAGAATTGCACAGAACTAAACATCATTCACCAATTGAGTGAGCAATATATACTGTATAGTGAAGGTTCTTTTACTTGATTAAAATATTCTGCCATCATCTTAAGTATTTTTTATTTTTATGTTAAAGTTTACTGTGGATCATTTCTAGCTGTGTCTACAATTTTTACGGCTACTAATAAGCTATTTTTTTAATTTTAAATATGTGGACAAAAGTCTCCTTTTTTAGTCTTTCGTTCACACAACCCTGGCATTTTTAACCCCTTAAAACAGGGACTTTTGGAAAAAAAATGCTCTCCAGAGCCATATACTTGTGAAAGCACCAGCTCACTGTTGCAATGTGGACTAAGCCTATATCAGTTTATCAAGGACACTAACTTTTTGCCCGTGAGAATTGATCACACTTCTCTTTAGAACATCACCTTTTCACCAATGGTGTGGGAGCATAAACTTTAATTCAATAAAGTAAATTGGTACTTTCCACTTCGTATTAGGGTAACTTGGTACGTTATTAACCATTCATGAACCGTTTTCACATAAATTGATTATTTTTTTTGATTCTTTTGCCTGAACACTTGGGGGAAATTTTTAAAGCATACTTAAGGGATACATTTTTTATGTTAAAAGCACAAATTTATAAGAAAAAACTCATGAAAGAATCTCTAAATTTTGAGGATGGGTAGATGACAAATATCAATACAGAGTCTTCTAAAGATTAGCACTGCAATCCAAATTCAGCTTATTGGCCTTGGTAGAAAACGGAACTAATATAGAAGTTGCAAAGCTTTTTTTTATATGCACAGGAATAAGGCCAATAAGATTTTGGTCTAGTATTTTTACATATGAAGTTTGCTTTGAAAATGCAGAACTCTAATGTAGATGGATATAGTCAGTAAACGTAAACAAACTGGTAATATCCTAAGGAATACTATGATATACACATCCAAATTAAATGTGGCGCTCTAATCATTAACTATTGATAAAGTGCACAACTTGCTGTATCCTTCATAGAGAAGCTACTGTAGATGGATCTTTAAGATTTTTAAGATGCAGTCACATCTTTAGTAGGGACGAGGATGCATGCTGTCAAATCTTTGAATGTTTAGTATTGCCAATCCTCTTCCTGAGGTCATGCAGTCTGTTGGCCTAGCACAGGGGTAGGCAGTGTCGGTCCTGGTGAGCCGCAGTGGCTACAGGTTTTCATTCCAACCCATTTGCTTAATTAGAAACCAATCATTGCCAATCTCAGACCTTATTTAATTTTATGGCTTGTTAGTCTGTGCAATGTAAGGCTTTTATATCGTAGATTTTTTTCCTTTCCAAGGATATCATCCAAATGATTTGAAGCCTAAAACAGATCATTTTCAGTCTGTCACATTTTTCTATTGTGTTTTATTAAATCAAACAGTGCATGATGAACACACACAGATGTAACTGGAAAAAAGCTAGCTGGAGAACTGCTGGCTGCTTTGTCTTTTACATCTTATTGCTAATAAGGAGCAATTAAAACACTGAATGCAGCAGTTTAAGATTGAAATAAGCAATTAAGGTTGGAGAACCTTAACAAGCGAGACCACTGAAATGAAGCATCAAAATGTCACTTAAGCAATATGTGCTTCATCAGCAATAATTGAGTTCTCGTTAAGGAACTGGGTTGGAACAAAAACCTGCACATACTGCGGTTCTCCAGGACCGACATTGCCCACCCCTGGCCTAGCAAAAGCTTTTCATATTTTCATCGTGTTAAATTTTCTGTACTGTTTTTAAAGTTGGGCTTGACTTGTATACAGTATGCATGGGTTAAACTATTATACTTTAGATCGAAACCATCATTTCTTATAAATTTATATAAACTTGGAATATTGTTTTATAACGCTAAACTACGGATGGTTGCCCTCTGTCAGTAGTGTTTGCCACTGCTATTGAATATCTTGCTGTTCAAATTCATATGCAAGCAAAGACTGAGGATCCTAAGGGAGTGACTTGTGCATAAACGTGTTATCGATCAATATACATAATTATCAAATATTTCGGTATACCGGAGCAAGTGTCATATTCCCAGTTGTTGCTTTTGCACATTAATTTTTTCCTCCTTGCTATTGCCCAACCTTTCAAATATCTTGTAATCAAAATACTAAAGTAGATTAATTTTTAAATGTTAAAATATTAACCTTTTGAAACGTTAAGCTACTAACGGGTTCTTGTCACATTACAAAAGAGGAGAAATGGATGTTCTTTCTGGCAGTATCAAATTGCTAAATCGAAGTATTATTGTATGTTTATAAATCCAGTTGTATCCATGTTTGTTTGCAATGCAAGGATGCTGCAGATAGAGAGAAAAAAAAAAAAAAAAAGCAGAGGCGAGTATGGAGATGGCTCCTCAACTCTTCTGCTAGATTGCGCAATATTCATAGCAGTCTCTTGAAGCATTCCTCTTTTGTGTGCTTCTGTTTAACCTCTTACAGAATTACCTACTAAATAACCACTGAACAAGTCCCAGGAAAATTGAGCTAATCGTTGCTGATGCATGTTATGCCCAATAAGACACCAAGTTCTTTAAACAGTAACAGGACAAGTGTGCATTATAAAGATTATAGTGGGGGACTTGGGGTGAGAGTAGCAATGGAGGTGGTGTTTGCTAGTTGATTTAAGGGTTACCATATGTCTATAATTAAGATGGGGAGACCATTGTACCCCTGTAAAGTCTTCTCCCTGATCGCCTTAACTGGAATGACAGAGACATTGTTAAATGGGAATAAAGGGAGCACTTCACTGACTGCCGTTCAGGAGACTTCCATATGGGAAACACCCACCAGTCTTCAATGCAGCTGCTGTTTCTAATTAAAAATGTTTCTCCTGTTCCATTCACTTTAATTAAATTGATTTCATGCTGAAATGGTTGATTATGGTAAAAATCAATGGGAGTTTGAAATGTGTATTTATTGTGGACATGGTTTGGTTCTGTAAGCTTTTAATTTCTTTATAGTTGCACTATTCAGAAGAGTTTGTATTAGAAATTGTTGGTTTTTAATAAAATGGTCATGGAAGACATCGGTTCAGATTTGGAGGAACTACTGAATGCTTCAAAGGCCTGAATTAAATCCTAATCAGTGGATTCTCTACTAATGAAACGGCAATGTGTGTTTTTGTTTCAACAATGAAACATGCATTTGCACTGATGGAATAACAAGTTGCCATGGGTCAACTCCATCTGCTCATGAGATGTGATATGGCTGCACAAGTAGGCTGTTGTAGTCTAAGGAAGAACTCTATACTTCAAAACTTGCTTTGCTTCCTTACTGGAAGTTCATAAAGACGTATCACTCGGAATGGTCTCTGCAAATAATTTTTGGCGAGGGGGTGGTCTTCTACCTGCTAAATTCATCTAGAAAATGACACCACTCTGGCCATTGAGAGAGGGAAGGGAAGGTGGAGCATATCACAGAACAGTTCACTTCCACTTCAAGCCAGAGAATAAACTCTGCATTAGAGCTGAACATAACTAATAGCCAGAGAATAGGAAGCTTAGAACTTGGGAGTAGTCCAGGTTAAAGGAGCTAGAAGAAGTTAACTGAACTATTGCTGGAGTCGGGAGAAAAAGGTCTAAAGGGTGCAAGAACACATATTTGGAGATTGAGGTGGACACCTCAATCCCTTTTTAATATCTCCACTGGAATTTATCACACACACGCGCGTCACATCCTGTTTGTAATGATTATTCCATTTTGGAAACCTGGTTATGGTCTTTTTAGTCATTTAACCTTTCAAACAGTCTCCTGGTTTCAGTTCCAAACAGTGTTTTTTTTTTTTTTTTTTTTGGGTACTCTTCTGGACTGTCAAGTTTCCACTAATCGGATGTCTCTTTGGAATTTTTTTTTTTTTTTCTCTAATTTTGTGGCTTGGCTGCCATCTTCATCTAGATTCCAGGTATAAAAGTTGGTGGTGTAGTGTGTACTTTGAAAGCTGTACAGCTGTGGCTTTTTTTTTTTTTTTTTTTTTTTTCCCCCCACCCCCCTCTCATTATCCAAACCATAAGTTCTGGCGTGTGTTGGTTTGTGGTTTGTTTGCATTTTTCTTGAGCTTCTGTAAAGTTGTAATTTCCCTTGGGGACAAATAACAAAGATTCTGAAAGAATAACAATCTGTTTGCACAGCATGGATTTCTTAAAGTAATCCATAATTTAGCCTATGGTTTTTACAATGAAATCCATTATTGGCAGGAAAGGATTCCTCTTCTGGAACTTGGTGTGTGTATGTGGGGTTGTCACACCCATCCTCCCCTGTGTTGTTTTTTTTTTTTTTTGTTTTTTGTTTTTTTTGTTTTTTTTAAATTCTGTTGCTCTACTGTGTGATTCTTTATCTCATACTTAGTACTGGGCACATTGGGAAAGCAGAAGTCTAAGTGATGTCTTTCCCCAAACCCAGCCCCCACCACTAGTATTGCATTTGTAGTACAAAATGCCAGCTGTTACGAACTTTTGCCACCTTTCATAATGAACATTGTCACATTTGCCATGATGCCAGTCATCTTTGAGATTTAGAGGGAATCTTAATTGCCAGAGCTGTGATAGATGTGATTGCCCAAGGGAACTCTTTTGGCTTTAGTGTAGCTTGCTGCCAGGTGCTCCATTTCATTTCTGACAAAATAATTAACTGACTGTTGCAGTTGGTTTCCATGCATGCAAATTGTGTCTGACAACTAGTCCTATTACTAGATTTGGCAATCTGGTTGATTTAACTTAAATTTCACAGAAGAGAATTTCTGAAGAGCATATAATTGTTTGTTCACCTCCTGCGCACTTTTTCTCCAGTCACTCAAAGCTTAGTTTTGCAGCTCTGTTTTATTCCCTGCTTATCCACTGTGTTTGTGAAGAAGGCATGGTTTACCAGAATCTGCAGGTTTTTAGTGTGTGATCTTGTCTTCCACTGACCTGAGTTTATTTGAGATCTTTGTATGATTCCTGCTTTCTGCCCAGTATTGCCTAGACAGACACGTGGGTCATAAAACCATCAAACTCTCCTTTCTCCATTTTAAGATTTACTGCTTCTCTTTGAAATTGTTTAAACTGCACTTGAATTTAGGCAAAAGAGAAACCAGACACGAACGTAGAGTTAGCACCTATTTTTCACATTGTTCATTGGCTTTCATTGAAAACCTACTATTAAGTACAAGAGACACACTTTCACAATTTTTGTATTAGTTTTGTGTTTTTTCCCAATGCCTAGTGTGTACACAATGTAATTTATGCTCTTTGGCTATGACTTGGATACTTTTGGACAAATATACCTGCATTGGGTATTTGTTATAGTTTTATTATGTTTGTCAAAGTAGTTTTGGTCCACTCCTCATTGTAGAATAGCCCAAACTTGTTTTTTCAAATCCTGCTACTAATAGTCTCCAGAACAATCTGATGTCACAGAGCAGAACTCCACTCCTTGAAATGAAGGAATATTTAATCCATCAAAATCTGGACACTACTGAATGCCATGTCATTGCTGCCATGTTTTGTAGCTGGAGGTCATTCTTTAAAAGTATTGGTTATGTTCTCTAGATATAACTGGGACTATTGTTGTCAAAATATTTTTACTTTAATCAGTGGTGTAAAGTAATGAATTTAAATTTACTCGTTTCTATACTCCAATTGCAGTTCCCTACATACAGTTATCTAAAAGTATTTAATGCAAATACTTTCACAAAGTGTATTTAGATGTGGTTCTCGGTGGGTATACCTCCCATGTATCTTGGTATAATGGTCAAGTGTATTGGCCAACAAGTGTAGTCATCAGTGTTTCTGCTGCATGTAAAGATGCATGGCCGATTCTCATTGTGGTGGTAGCAGCATACATAAGACGTAACCACTTAATTTTGTGTTGTAAACTGGATCTCCAAAAATCCATACCTGCATAAAAGAACCTTATTAGAATTTACAAAATCCCTTGAAAGTAAGATTTGATATTTAGCCATTAAAAAAAATCGATAATCACTTATTGATGTGACCAAAGCAGAGGTGAGCTTTTCAAACGGGTAAACTGGGATAATGGGCGGTATAATTTTTAAGGACGTTTCCCTTCCTCACCCAGGGTGTGGTGCATTTGTCCTATTTCCAAAATGACATGTGCACTGGTAAGTTTGAAATGAAGATGTGAGTTCCAAAATCTGCTAATTACACCTTTTGGTAAAATTTAGCGAACACGTGATTGTGTTGGTCATGCGCCGAAAATATGTTTGAGCTTCAAAACCTGCTAATTGCAGCAGTGTAGCGCTATAGTTTTAGGGATTTAGTTTCAAAATCTGCTTACGGACCCAGATTTTCCTATTTATCTCCAAAATGTATCTTTTGTACTTAGCTGATTTTGGAACTGAGCCCTTCAAATATTGTATTTAGTAGTTTTCTGTATAGGATTGTGGACAGTCACTATTTCAGAGGCTACAGCAAAAAGCTCCATGTTATGAATTATGCTGGTGAGAGCATGGCACCTGCCTCTTGCACTTGTGCGATTTCTTAGAATTAATCTTACGAAGGGCTTCCTACCACCAGCAACAGATTGTGTGTGTGGCTTTTAAAAAAGGGAGAGGAAAAGAACACAACTTTATATTGAGAATGCATGTACCCAGTTGACACAGTGCTGTATTCATCTAAGTACATATTGCACCTACGTTACTGACAAAATACAAGTACTTCCACTTGTCTCCTAATAACTTCTTCCACTTAATTTTATGTTTGGGGATTGTGTGTTTGTGGTGGTTTCTAACCCCCCCCCCCAAAAAAACTGGATTTCACGGAGTGAGGCACAATCACTAAAATTGTGAAAAGAATCGCTGTATTTAGTGGTTTTGTATTTTTATTTTGAAAACCTATTAAATGTGGCCTGTTTTCAAAATCTTTAATTTGTATGCTGGTGCTATGAACTTTGTACTTGCCTAATGTCCACAAGATTCAAACGCTTTTTGAACAGACTACCCCTCCCCCTTATAAAGCAATATTTACTGACCATCTGTAAAAAGCCAAAAGTTAAATGCACGCCATTATGACTAAAAAGAGAACCTTCTGACTTGGCTAAAGATAAAGAACCTTCACAGGTGCGGATATAATTACAAAAGTACATAAAAGAATGAAATTGCACATATTGAAATGCAGAAAATACATTTTAATAGCATCTTACAATGCCATGTGTGTTTTTTAAAAATTGGGCCCAAAATGGCTGTGGTTTTGTTTTTGTTTGTGGCTGGATCATGGGGAACTGTGTAGTTTTGTATTATATAAACATAAGTTTTGAAAGTAATACTGGATTTAGAGGTAACATTTATGCTGTAGTCATCAGTTAAAATTGCTGGCAGCAGCAGATGATAGCTGATCATTGTAGTGTTTTGTCAGATTAAATGCTGAACCATTATCTGCAGGCAATGCAGCTATGAGGTCATGTTTAGTGTAACGTAAATACTGAAACTACATATTTGAATTATTTAAGCTCCACTCTACTAGCATAAATTGAACAATTTTCACTTTTAAATAAATATATTTTTAAATAGTAATGGTTAACTTGACTTGGTAGCGGTTGAAGTGAGCTAGTGTGACAAATTTATGCAAACTTAATTCATAGCTAATACAGGCAGCATCGGGCAAAAGCCAATGGGTGTGTGACTTTTTCCGTCTGTTTCAATAATTATCTATAACGAGTGGCGATTGTATGAGTAAAAACAGAGAAATAAGTTGAAATAACTCCTCTTGAAGAATTTTGAGAATGGGGTCTAATTCATAATTGAATTTGCCTGTAATGTTTTTGGTTTTTCACTCAGTGGAAGTTTTGTAAGTTTTCACAATTGTGTGTTCTCTTCAAAATATCTCTGGGTAAACTTAACATTTTCAACAAACTTCCATGATTGTTTGCTAAATTTCATGAAAAGTGATCCACTGGAAGTGGAGCTGTTTCATCTGGATGGACAAACATAATGTTATTGGGTGCTTTTCACGTACAGTATATGAAAGAATATCTAATAATGAAGACAAATTTAGGGAATAAAAGGGGGGGAAAAAAAACTGGTTGACTAGTAATGCAAGAAAACAAAATATACATATTTCTTTAAACCTTGCCTTACTGAACAAGGGGCTAATAAGTCTTTACAGTATGTGGTTACATGTAACTATATTGGTTGGAAGGAGAAATGGCATGAATGTGTTTCTTGTGGGACCAATCCCAATATCTATGTGGGATTAAATTGGAACCTTCACTTGGAATGCCATTCTGACCCCATAAACCTGCTTCTCAAGGAAGGATGTCTCTTTACTTCCCTCCAAATGGGTGGCCATGGCACCTTATTTTTAAATCTAAAGTTGGTACTTTTGTTTTAGGGATTCTGTTGTACCTTGATTAGTCTGCAGCTGTGGCGTGCACTCACTCAAACACACTCACTCTATATAGAAATTGTTTTCTAAGCAGGGAGCAGAAGGAAGTGTCCAAAAGTGGATACAGTCACTTATGAGCACTGATCTGAGAATAGGTGGCCATAAGGCAGGGGTGACGAATGCGAGTCTTGAGTATCAACCTTCTGTGGTATCTTCCTCTAATGAATTAATGACTTGCTCACCATTTTAACAGGAAAGGGGCATTTCTCTTATCTATTTTACAACTGTATAAATTTTCTTTTTAGCAAAATTTTTAGCGAGTGAATTTTAAGTGATCTAAAAATATATATGCATTAAAAATAGAGCAGGAGACTCCACTCAAATATTTAAACATGCAGTTATGTTGTAATTTAAGAATAGGCCCATATTGAACTTGAGGCAGGGTGTCCACATGGAGCTGAAGGGTAGGGGTGGTGTGTTTTTTTTTTTTTTTTTTTTTTTGTCCCCACCCCATCATAATTGGAGTAACATAAAATCCTAACTGCAATCTCTGTCGAGAGTTTGGGTGGAGACTAGTGATCTACCCATTTTGTTTGTTTGTATTCATTTCTTATACACAGTGATAAAACAGTGTGCACCAGTCCTTTGCAGGATACACCTGTTCATAAAGCCACATTAAAGTTCACCTAACTTGCATCTTTGGGATGTTGGGGGGAACTATATGAACTTTACACAGAACGTGTATGGTGCTGCAGATGTGGTGAGCAAGTTTAACCACTGCATCCTGACAGAGTAATGCCATTTGTTAGTGGTGCTTGTTCTGTTGGCAGCCCTCAGGTAGATGTGTTTTTTGTTTTATAAACTTTCACACCTGTTAACCAGTTTTTGATTTGGCCACTGAGGTGTCCTGAAGGACTCTAACAGATTTTTCAGTCTCCGATTGATAGAAACATTTTGTAAAAAATTTTTTTTCCCCTTCCAATTCTCCTGCCCCCCCCCCCCCATCATTGCCGCTGTTGTGTTGACATTTAATCCTCTGAAGCTTTTATCAGTTTTATTTACAAATCCTACACACATAGGTATTTTTTTTGTCCAAATCTCAACATTTAGAGAACTGGCAAGTTTTTAGAACTTGCCAATGTTAAGCAGTTACTCAGTGGCTGTAATTCGAATTTGTAGCCTTGTGATTTATACTCCAGTATCTCCAAAGGATTGGTTAGGCCAATTTAATTTGCTCTCCAGAATATATTGTAAAAGCATTAAGGTGGTGCTGCTGTGCTAGTTAGTAAGGCATCGTGAACCTTCAGTGATCAGCACCCCAAACTACTCCACTCTGCTTTACTGCCAAGAGCTGCCAGGCAACAGACAGCTGGATGGTATTCTCTGTCCATGGTGCTGTTAACAAGTTGGCTCCTCGTGGCATAAAGCCAAAGAGGAGCAGGCCTATTGAGAAACCACAGGCCACAAGTTCATCCCTATGGCAACCAGGGAAAGTTTCCTCTGACAGATGGTTGCTGCTGATTTCAAAGGGGTGTGTTTTTTTTTTTTTTTTCCCCTCCCTCTATCCCGCTTCTGTTTCATATGAAGGCAAAAGATGCAGCATGAATGCACAAATGGGTCAAGTTAACCAACTTGTGTAGAATTTGGTTATAAACTAAAACCCCCTTACTGTATATTCAAACTAAAGAAAATTTGATTTGTAGTAATGGTGGATTATCAAAGGAAGTCTTAATTCAAAATCTGCTTTACAGGGGCTCAATACATCACTTGGAATTGTTTGCTGGAAATTGCTTGTTCATTACTTGTTTTGAAGCTTCCCACTAACTTTTTTTCCAAACTTTTATGTTATAGTACAGTGCCTGTCACATTTGGCTCTATTTAAGTGTTTTGAAACTTAAGGGGGAAAATTTAACAATGTCAAATTAATGTAGACTGTAACAGCATTGCTATTCTCTCTTTCTCTTCCATCAGTTTGTTGCTTACGATGAGGTCCTTCCTAATGTCATCCCTCTAATGTCTCCATCATTTTCCCTGTGATGTGGTAGTGCATAACCCTTTCCGGCAACCACCTTCAGTTCATTCTGGTAACCTGTCCAAGCCACAGAAACCATTTCTGAATTTGATTACTGCATTTAATTTTTCTTCCTGTTTAAGTGTGTTTTGAATGTTGTTGTTCTGTATGAAGTGTAGCCTGGTTACTTGCAGGATTTTTCTTATCCAGTTCATTTCTGTGACTTCTATCCTGAATTCGTCTTCATTCCTCCAGCAACAACATTCGGAGCCATACATCATAACTGAAATTACCAGGGTTTCATACATTTTGACCTTTTTGTTTTGATTGCTATACTTTTTGATTTCCATAGCTTGTTTAGTTTTCCCAAAGACTGCAGAGGCAAGTCCAATTCTTCTTTTGACATCTCCCGTGCTGCATCTGTCCTGTGTTAGCAAGCCACCCAGACATTTCCGGGCTCTAAAATATATGTATGGAGCCTGGAAATGTCTGTGCATTAAATGAGAACATAAAACTATAATATGTACAGTGTCCAATAAATGGAATATAATACAAATTCTTAAAGGCTTTTTAAACATTTGACCATATTTAGGTGACTACCTCAAGATTGATTAATTATATTCACCAACTCCTGCAGCATGTCAGTCCTCACAATTAAAGATTTTCATGGATCCAGAATATTTAAGATCCCATTAAATGGCCTGTGTGTCGGAGTGTTAAAGGAAACCTCTATCTGAGGGAGATGAAATCCTCAACTCCAAAGTGTTGCAAAAATATTACATCCCGAATGTAACATACAAAAATGGCAAAATTGTTGTTGCAATGTGTTCAGCAGAAGTCCTATCTGGACTGACTACGCATGAAATACAACAAAGTATGGAGTTGCAGTTGGAACTGAAAACTCAAACTGTGGTACAAGGGTGTGATTCAAATGTATAATGATCAAAAGAACACCGAGAAACCCTGCAGGGCCTTAAAATTCAAGAGCATTGACTTTTTTTTTTTTTTTTAATAACAGTTAATAAAAAAAGTGTACAATTACAGTTCAAAGTTATACTCGCATCAACAATATAACACTACAGTCATGTTCCCAAAATCCATCCAAGCTGAAAAACCATTGGAGGTGGTTTAATTCATTTTAAAATTGTTCTCAAGATCTTCTGTATTTACTGCTTCAGTTTTTCACTTATGTAGCTGGAGTAATTTTGTAAAAGGAATAGAAAACTCATTTGGTATCTGTTATTCAGAAAGATTATTGGAAGTGACCAATGTCTATAGTATTGACCTGGGGTTGGATTTGTTCAAAATTCATAATTTGTTTTATGAATTTGTAGAAGAATGGGAAATCAACATTGTAATGTGTCTGTATTCCATGCTGTTGGATTCTGAAGTGTAAAAATCATCATGGGGGTTGAATAATTCTGTGCACTTTCATGGGGGTTAAATATCACTAACATAATGGCTGGACTTTTTTATTTGCATGTGGTTAACAGACTGATGGATGGCTTTACCCCAACTAATGGGATTCATTCTGGATATTGTCTTTTTTTTAACCTTTTAAGTCTGTATCAGTCAGCTTGAGGTCATTGATTTTTTGCATTTAGTCTGTCTAAAGCTGTACAGCAGCAGTGGGGTGTGTGTATTTGTTGCAGTTTATGTGCTGGTGTCTCGCATAGGACCAAAGACTGACCAGTGAAGTTGCTGACACCTTAAGGGAAGATTCTAAAATTTGTGTGCAGGTGTATAATTTTCATTGCATGTGTTTCTCAGGAATTATGAATGATGACCTATTCAGTGTGTCTTTTCAGATCTTCATAGTTGTATCTGACATTTTCTTCTTCCCATAGGTATATGATCTGATGTGCTCATTGCAGCTCTTGTTAGGGGTCTGATAGTTTGGTCAGTAGAGCGGTTTAGAGCCTCTGGGTGATGCACATTCTTTTAAATTAACCTTCGTGTAATTTACTACCCTACTCCATCTGATCAAGCTTTCAATTCTCTATTTTCTTCACCAGAAATACTAGGCTGGCAAAGACTCTGACAGAAGGTTGAATGCATGCTAGGAAAACCTTCAGCGTACTGTGCCTGACCTAACATTTTAGCCCACCCCACCATCTGCGGTTTTAAGTTTATTCTCTGTCAGGCACACACTAAAGTCCCAAAGTATGCAGAAGATGAAGGCAGAGTGCTACTGTAATCCCGCATGGACCACTGCATAAATATATTTTATGGGGACAGTAGTGAAAAAATTGTTTTGTGGGTTGTGTATATTGGTGTGGTTGGGTGTGTTTTCTCCCAGCAAATGTAGATTTGGCACATTTTTTAGCCATTCTTCTTGGAACACACACTTGTGAGTGAACGAACAGTTTAATTTGAATGTTTGTTTTTGTATTTAAATGTTCATACAAAAATACTTTTTTTTTTTTTTTTTTTTTTTTGGTTGTGTGTGTGTGTATTAGTTGTGGTTTATCTTAGTCTGAAGATTAGTGTCACCTTTGTTCCTGTTTTCTTTATGTATAATAAATCCATTCCTTTTTGGGATTTTTATTTCCTCAAAAGGGTGCTTTTGATTTAAAATTTCCTGTGGGAGGTGTTTATTTGGACAGGGAAGTTGAAATGTATACATCTCATCATTTACTTACCCAGAGCTCTTTAATGGTGGAGCTCAACATTTTGTGCCCTCCTCTTCTCGGAAAAAATAAAGTAGGCTTTTTTTTTTTTTCCCCTCCCCAGGAGTTTGTATGCTTCCTGCTGACTTTACAGTTGTACATTTAATGCTGAAATGTCTTGTGGAAACATGATGATAACTTGATGATGCCCTTGAGGTTTGCCTTCACTAACCCAGTTTTTCCCCAACCCCCATGGGCACAAAAGCTGAGAGGACTTAGCATGGCTTGCTTTCAGAATGCTATTGCACTCTTAAGAACAAGGATCTGCCAAAAATGGAAAATTCACAGCAGTACTGTAATGGGCTTGATGCTCATGACTAATTGAGAGCTGTATTGATCAGAGCTGTACTCGGCTTCTTTCCAACCTCCTTTTTTGTCTAGAGTAGCAAACCCAGTTTGTTGAAAACTGGAAAGCTGTTACTTGTGTTGTGCCTTTTTAGTCAGCAATAGGATTTGGTTTTAGTTCTGCTGTATAATTTTCAGTTTGATGCTATATCTTGTATTTCATATAACAAAGTATCTCTAGCCATTATATATATATATATATATATATATATATATATATATATATATATATATATATATATATATATAATCTCAAGATGTGTACTGCATGGGTAGCAGACTGACATTTTCTAGGGAGAAAATTTCTCAGAAAAAGGTACATTTTATAGATCCATCAGTTTTATTAAGTTCCTCCACCTTTTCATATTAGTGGTAATGTCCAGGGACCTCTACAGTAATAAAATCCACTGGTGTTGAGTGTTAAAGTATCCCTAAACAGTGTATTGAGAGAAACCTTGTTTATATATGCATATATGTGTTAAATTAGCACTGGAAATTAAATACTTTGGCTACAAGATATTTTAGAACTTTATAATTCAGTTTTATAATCAATTTAACTTCAGTTAAGTTAAAAGGGTAAATTTGTATTAAATTTATACACTGCATAAGAAAAATCTGTCATGTTTTTGTTTTATATAAATTTATGAAAATTGTGGAAATTAATTTCCGGGAGGTATACCAATGTATTCTTGCTCTGGTTTCTCTGAGCAGTTCTAGATATTCAGATTTAAACTCCTACCTTCCTCAGGACACTGGCTTTACAAGGAGTATACAAATCTCCAGCTTTATTAATAACGAGAAATACATCGTTAAATACTACAATGCCATAAACTATAGTAGCAAATATCAGTTTCAGAAATTTAAAGTAACAGCATATAATGTAAAATCTTTGATATACAGTATATAACTTGTCAAATATGCTACTGAGTGCTTAAATGGGTAAAATGGACATGGATGCTTGAGAAGGGCAAGGACAAAGGTGAATATGCATACAGATTATACCAGTAAGTGGAGAAATGTATGAGGACTTCAAGACATTCCTTGTGCCTCTTCTATCTTCTATGTGTGTGGGGTTTCTTTTTTATAAATATTGTGGATGTAAAAAAAAAAAAATTGTGCTTTTTTGCAGGCAGTCCAGTGCTCATAGATGAACTATACTGTATAATGACTATATATAATATTTGTAATGGCTTGAAGATCTTGAAAGGCTTCTGACTCTGTTTCTTGACACAGGATGAATCCTTTCATAATCAACATATGGGGTTAAAATATAAACTCCTTTTATCAAAATTTTTCTTGGCCACACTATTAGCTTGTTTCCTGACTGTAATTCATTTTGAGGCCAGTTTCAGTAGTGGATATCCTTGCTTTTCTAGGAGAAAACCCTACTAAAATGTATTCTATCCATTACTCGGTTTCTTCAGTGGAATTTAGCTTGATATACAGTATTTGAAATTACTTTTGGTCTTTTCATATATTATTTGTGTACTGTTTTGCCTGTCAATGTCTTGGTCATTTTGAGCTACTTGTTTCCTTTTTTAGATACACTCGTATATAATCCGAGAAGCACCTACTGTGTCAGCCCTGTCGGTCTGTTTGAGTAAAACAAATCGGCCCACGGGGAGCAGAGTCTATTGAAATCTGTTCCTCTTTAAGGAAACTTGTGAAGACGGTGAAAATTAAACTTAAAAAAAAAAAAAAAAAAAATTTAAAATTGAGTCTCAAACGGATCACACCATACAAAGTTTTGAAGTTTTAAAATATCCCTTTTGAAATCTACAAACTCGTACATCTTACTTTTTTTTTTTTTTTTGTAACTTCAACTAGAAACTTGTTTGCTGTGAATTGCCTATTTGGCAACTCCATAAATGCATATCTTATTTATATAAAAAAAAAAAAAAATTCTTTTGTATGCCCATCTCCGCAAAAGCTGAGAATTATGGTTATCCTCCTTTTGTGAGGCATTTTTGACATTAAGGATATTTTGAGCCTAACTTCCTTTTTAGGCCCGTGAAGTCTGAGGCAGGCTTCTGAAGTAGGGAGTTGGCTCATCAGAGGGAGACTTTCTAGGCAGACCCTGGCCAGTGGAGTCTCTTGGATGCCTCACACCCTTTTTACTATTCATCTAGGCTTCAATTCATGACCTATAGTGGCTGTGTATATTTTATACAAAGATATGTGAGAACATTGTGGTGTAATTTCAAGTGAGTATGCATTTCTGCTTAAACTGCAATGACTTTGTTTTTAATAAATGCGCTTTGGATGCCCATTTGCTTTCACGGTTTTACAGTGTAACACACTTCAAGTGATGTAGTTTGCTGCTCAAGTGTAATTTGGTGTACCTTGTGCAAACCTGTTCAGTATTGTAAACCACAGCAAGTAAGACAACTATTAAACAACTATTATCATACACTGATAATTTCTGTATTATCTATATATTATATTACATATTTATTGACTATATTTATGTATCTAGATTGCAGATACCATACATTTGCATCAATGTTCATATTGCTCACTACATGTCAATATTGCTGCCTCTACTTTGTCTTGTCTTTGCACAATGTCTTGTTTGTGTTTTTAAATTTTAATCTCCTATTTTTAATGTATTTGCACTTCATCATGCTGCACTGTGGACCCTGAGCTTCGCAATTTTGTCTCTGTATACTTGTATATGGTTGAGATGACAAAGTTCACTTTGACTTAAGGAATTCTGGAGATAGAAATCTGGTCGATCTGCAAATATAAGAGAATGCTAACATGAGCGGGATGTAAATTCTGACCTGGGTACTGACATTCGGTGACGTCGCTTGCAGCAATAACGTGGTTCTTCTTGTGTGGTGTTTTTGGTTACTCATTTTTTCTCCGTAGAGTTTTGAGTGCAACAAGATGGGCATTTGCAATGCAGCTATTTAGAAAAAGCATTATGCATACACTGATTCACACAATTGATAGCTGGGGTTGCCTACTGTATAATTCAGCTCTTTGATGTTAAGCAAGCCTCCACCCATTTCTTCTATAAAGGATAAATTCAAGTCAAACTAACCCCCCGATAATAATTTTTTTTGAATCATGAAGTTGAAATAACTGCTGTTTGAAGAATTTTGAGAAGGGAATATAATCTAAGACTGTCATCAAGTATTGATTTTCATGTGAAGACTCCACACACATTGTAGAAAGCCATATCCAGGTATATTTTTGGGGAAGGCTGAACATTTTTGTGAGACGCTGCCATTTTAAAATGAGATTGGCCGTGTGCTTCACTTTGCTGCTGCTCTCTACTGCAACCTTTCAGCATCAGAAGTTTGATTTCTCCTAGCACATCTATTTCACCTCCATCTACTTTATTTTACTGACGTTATTAAATTGCTGTCTCTTCTGTAGGCAACTTACTTTTTATCAAATGTAGTAAAACACTGAGCTTGACATTTTTTGCAGTGATTACTGTTTAAGTTGATTTTTAAAATAGCTCCAAATCATAGCTCAAAACTACCTCATTATGGGCTACAGTACATTTTTTTACAAACAAGAAATGGTGGCACTTACTCGCTCAAAAACATTGTTCCCAGTATATTATCCTCCAAGAGTGACTCAACATGCATCCTGATATACATGAAATGGATTGAAGAACCCCAGAGCAGTTATTGGCTTAACTATCACACAAGGGCCTTTTTTTTGGGGTGTGTGTACCTTTGACACACAAGTAATGTAATGCTGAGTATTAATTGGCATTGAGATCTTGCAGTGTTGACATACAGGTGGCAGTGGCTCTTCCAAAAATCTAAGGATTAAGTGTAGTGTAATTTGGTTATGGACATGCTTCACCAACCTGTCACTCTGTGTGAATCTAATTACAAAGACTGTGTAAAATATAATACAGAATGTAACAGAAGAATAGGAGTCTGTGCCACATGCACTCCTCCCTGCGTTTTTCATGGTTTCAGTTAAGTAGAACATGTTTAAAATTACAGGGAATTTGCATTAGTGTTTCTCACATAACTTGGAGTATTTAGTACACAGCCTATACCAGTTTCCACATGGAGAAAAGACCAGATGGCAGAGAGTGGAAGGAGCATGCCGCATATAAAGAAAAGGCTGAAAGGTGGCTTGCTTGTAGCAGACCAGACCATGCATAAAAATTTGGCAATAGTTTTCTTTGATGCTGACTCGCATCTGAAATTGAACCAAGGATTCCCCACCCATCCTCCCCCTTATTGCTTGTTACATATGGCTGATTCCGTTCCGTTACATTCTGTCTGCATTTCTAGCTGTTCTTGGACACTGCCTTGCAGCGGTTAGCAGTGCTGCCTCGCAGCTTATGTCATATTCCTGGCCATAATTGGTGTAGAATGGTTGGCAGATATTTAAGTGTGTTTGAGGGCTAGAGAAATGACCATTGCCCCATTTATAATCAACTCAAAACTATTTGTTACTCCTTCCTCTTTGCCTTTGATGCATTACGCATGGTTTGATGTTCATGAACATTTATTTTGCTTCACTCCTGGCAAAGCAAACTCTGGTTCACTGATCACTTTTGATTGAGCTGCAGGCTGTGACAGAAACATCTTGAATAAGTGATACTAATGTTTGTATCCTTTTTTCTCTGCAAGATTTTTCACCTTACGTTGTACCTTGACATGAAGAAAAAACTGGCTGTTGATATGCACGCTCTCTCTCTCTCGCCCCCTTTCCTGCATCCTTCCCAAACTAATTACACAAAGCGGTTAGCAATAACACCAGCAGCCGTGTTGCACTCTTGAATTTATTTGCTTATAAACAATACAATTTATTTTTGTATAGCCCAAAATCACACAAGTGCCGCAACGGGCTTTAACAGGCCCTGCCTCTTAACAGCCCCCCAGCCTTGACTCTCTAAGAAGACCAGGAAAAACTCCCAAAAAAAACCTTGTAGGGAAAAAAATGGAAGAAACCTTGGGAAAGGCAGTTCAAAAAGAGACCCCTTTCCAGGTAGGTTGGGCGTGCAGTGGGTGTCAAAAAGAAGGGGGTCAATACAATACAATGAACAGAACAAATTCTCAATACAGTATAAAAAAAATTTTACAAGTACGGACCAGAATTTAACAGTAGATATCACATAATATGATTTGGATTTGTTTAGAGTCCTGGAGACCTCCTCCATTAAGCTGCCTCCCCCATTTGGCCAGTGCTGGTCCAGCCAATCCGATGAAAGGACCCCTCAAACCCATGATTCCTGCGATCCTCCATCAGGAGTGACTTTACCTTAGGCAGGCAAAACAACTTGGCAGGTGGGCCATGGCACCAAGTGCCACGTTTGAGTACTGAGAAGAGAAACGGAATAGGTGAGGGTTAGTAACAAATTATACATTATATATACATTATTTGTACAGTTAATCAGCAGCTCTAGTCAGGATATGCTAAACTGAAGTAGTGAGTCTTCAGCCGGGATTTGAAAGCTGAGACCGAAGGGGCATCTTATAGTGGCAGGCAGACCATTCCACAGTTTAGGGGCCCTGTAACTAAAAGCTCGACCTCACAGCTATTTTATTAATCCTTGGAATCATAAGCAGACCGGCATCTTGAGATCTGTGCGCTGTGGTTTGTAAGTCATAAATTCAGACAAGTAAGCCAGACCTTGTCCATTTAATGCTTTATATGTTAAAAGGAGGATTTTGAAATCTGCCCTAAACTTAACCGGGAGCCAGTGTAAGGATTTAAGAACTGGAGTTGTGTTCGTACTTTGTGGTTCTTGTAATAAGTCTTGCAGCAGCATTTTGGATTAACTGGAGGCTATATAAAGAACAGTTTGACCATCCAGTGAACACCGCATTGCAGTAGTCAATCCTACTAGAAATAAATGCATGAATTAATTTCTCAGAATCTTGTTTATTTAGAAAGCGCCTTAATTTGCCAACTTTTTTAAGATGGAAGAAACATGATTTGGACAACTTTGTAATACTGAATGTGCTTTAAATGACATGCTAGAGTCAAATAACTCCTAGATTGCGGGCAGATTCGGTAAAATTAATGGTGATTCCAACTGAGTTAAATGATGACAGAATATTGTTGTGATCAGCGTTATTCCCTCCAACAATTGACATCTGTTTTATGTGTTTTTAAAGACAAGTAGTTCACATCCATCCACTCCTTTAATTCACTAACACAACTAAAGACCACATTGGAGAAACTTCATTTGATCTAAATGATAGGTATAACTGGGTGCCATCTGCATACGAGTGAAAATTAACATTGTTTCCTAATGATAAATCCCAGTGGAAGCATGTAAAGCGAAAACAGTAAAGGTCCCAGTACTGAGCCCTGCGGGACACCATATCTCACTTCTGTGTATAATGGATTTACTGTCAGCACATTTCTGTACATATTGTAATCGATTTGATAAATAAGAACTAAACCAAGCAAGCACAGTGCCTGAAAGCCCAACATCATTTTCTAGCCTGTTCAGTAAAATAGAATGGTCAATGGTGTCAAATGCTGCACTTAAGTCTAACAACATAATTACAGTGGTGTTTCCTTCATCAGAGGATATCAGAATGTCGTTTACAACATGCGTTAGTACCGTTTCTGTACTATGATCAGTGCGGAAACCAGACTGGAATTTCTCAAATTGTGAGGTGTGACTGAAGCTGATTGGCGATTTACCTTTTCTAGTATTTTAGAGAGAGAGGGTATAATTTGAAATAGGCCTATAATTATTTAGTATGTGTGGGTTTAGGTCTGACTTTTTTAAGTAATGGTTTAATGACTGACACTTTTAGTGCATCAGGTACTGTGCCATGCAATAATGAACTATTGATGATAATGTTTAGAATAAGCGCTGCAAGAACATCCATTACACTTTTTACTAGTTTTGTTTGCACTGGATCTAGGGAACAAGTAGTAGGTTTCATACAGAACAAAATAGTTGTGTAAAGCCAATTATTACTGAGGTTTGGTCTTTGTTCGATGATTGGTTGTTCAGTTATACTTTACAGCTATACTGTACTGTGCTTTAAAAGCTGTGATCAGGAAACTACTGGCTTGTTTAAACTGCAAAGCATGAAAAATGGTTCAATAAATGAAGTGTATCTACTACTATGAATGTGTAATAGAGGACTAATCCAAACCTTTTATACTACTGATTGTGTACTCTTGAACACTTTGGAGATAAAACTCTTAAATGTCATTAGATGTATATTGTTAATTTGCAGTGTACACAAAAATGGGAGTGAGCAAGATGTAACTGTCAGTTTTCTCCCACATCCCTCTTGATGAAACTGACATATATTTGACCTTGAAAGGCAACGTGACTCTAATATGATGATCTCTCTACTTGCTCCTGGCCAAAAGTCATAATTGGAACTTTTAATTCTGGTCAGTCTTGCATAACTGACAGTATAGCAGCTATTGTTCAATACTTCTGTATTAGCTAAGCTGGCTAACCCACACTTGACATTATCTAAGGACCCTGCAATGTCGAGCCTTGACTAGTTCAAGTTTTGTCTTTCTGTGCTCTAAAGGGATTTGGTCTATATTTGTCAATGATCAACAAGTTTAAGTTTCCAGATAACCCCCTTCTGAGTGAAAGTTTAGGTTTTACCCATAGTTCTGTGGATTTCGCCCCCCCCCCCTTTACAATGAATATGTGAACTTTGACAGGTAATTCTATGAGCCAGTATGGATATATAGGGGAATATGGTCTGTAATGAACTGTAGTGTTCAAGATTGGTTGTTGGTATAGTGTTGTTCCCCCATAACTGAGCATAAAGGGATCAAATGGAGATTAGGAGGTAACATAATTTTTTTTTTTTTTTCAATTTTAAAAATGAAAGAAATTAGAACATTGGATCCAGGCTGTCACTTAAAAGGAGTTGAACAAAAACACAGGAGTACAGTTGGAAACGTAACGGGCATGCACAAAGGGACGGCTACTATGGCTTAAGCATTACACTAGGGTCCTTTTCTTTTAAATACAAACATACCACCAACAGAGTTCCTGGCACAAATTTTAAAGCTGCAACCTGCTTATCTGCTGTGAATTTCTGTGAATTCATCCACACTTTGGGTAATTCAGTAGAATTGTGAATGTTAATTGGTCTCCAAGCCTTCATACATGTTATTTTAATCACTTTTTGTAGGAATATATTAAAAATGAATATCAAATGTACCTGATTGGCCATTACCATAAATTGTTCATTGAATCATTTTAGCACTTGAACCCCAAGAAACATTATGGATTCTTTTGTGCAAAGTGGACCATTGTTGAAATTGTTCAAATAAGACCATACTATAGATGCAGTTTGAAATTGAAAAAACTGTAGATTTTGTAATTTGGAAGTAATCCTATTTTGTGTTGGAGAGCGGTTTACTGGTAGTTGTGAACCCTAGAGTAGTAGTTGTGCTGCGCAAGGAATGTAAACCATATGGGCAAGAATTTGAAGAAATCAAATTTTCGCTTTGAGGGGAGTGAGAACAGAAAATGAAATATGGAAGTAGATAAATGTCAAAAATGTTTTTGAGAAGTTGAGCAATACGTACATGTCCTTCATTTTGTGGTATAGCAAGATGCCTTGCTGGTGTTAGTGACAACATGTATGTAGAAGTGTGCTAATAAAATTGGGATGTGATGGCCGGTGTCCGGAGCTGGTTCTTCATCCTTGTGAAGCTGGAAAGGATATGTATGACACAGTAAAATTCAAAGAAGCATTTACGTTGGTTCTTAATTTGTGAGTTGCATCGTAGTTGCCAGATAAGGGGAGGGTGGTGGTACTCTTGTTATGGTAAACCTGCAGCATTAGTTCAAATGGCTCTGGAATATGTGAAGAGCAACAAAGGTGCAGATCTTTTACGCGCGCCTTTATTCACCGCGCCCAATTGAGGTCGCCCTTTTGAGGCTCGCCTTTTTGTGCGCGCCCTTATTGAAGGATACCGTCTTGTACGTCCGCTGGCTTGTACGTCCGCTGGCTTGTACGTCCGTAATATACCTTTAATTTTCTCTGGTGGTAATACAGGCGTGCGCGTCGGTAATATGCCTTTAATCTCCTCTGACAGTAATACTGGCTTGTATGTGGCTGTAATATGTGTCACTGTATTGTGTACCTTTAATTTCCTCTCGCAGTAATACTGGTTTGTACAGTATTTCCGTAAAACGCCTGCAACTTTCTCTGAAAGTAATATCGCGCATCGCACCGTGCCCCGCGCATGCGCACTTCACCAGAAGACACCCACACACGGACACCTGGACGCACATAGGGATTTTATATATATATATATATATATATATATATATATATATATATATAACCAGAGTCCAATTTTAAAAGTGTGTTTTTTTTTTTTGTTTTTTTTTAAAGAGTGAAAATTCCACCCTTGCATAGTTGAGAGAACTATTGGAATAACTGATATATAAATAAGTTCACCCTGTGTTGATATTCTAGATATACTGCTGATTATTCTCCTTATTAGCTAGAATGTCAGTCAATTTCTAATCTGCTTAGTCCTGAACCGGGTTATAGGTATTGCTGGAACCTTTCCCAGCTACTGTAGACACAAGGCAGGAACTAACCCTAGCCTGTCCGTCGAAGGGTGAACTAACACGCACGTACCCTATACATACACTAGGGCCAATTTAGTATTGCCAATTTGCCTAACCTGTATGTCTTGCGAATGTGGGAGGAAAGTCACACGGACATGGGATGAACCTTCAAACTCCATGTTGGGAGGACCTAGGACACAAATTCAGGTCTCCTTACTGCGAGGCACCACCATGCCACCATTAGCTAAAATAGGTAATTGTGAATGCTGATGGAAGATCTGTGACATTCAGCAAGCCAGTTTTAAGTTTCTGGTAAACTGTTGTAGAAATTGCATGTTTAAGACATAGTTAATTAATCACAGACAATATGTTCACACCTTTTAATCTCTAAAGCTCAAGTAGCTAACTTTCATAAATTATTGTAAGTTAAGGAGGGCTGTAATAATATGCTGAAGTGGACCCGTCTATCTTAGTGTTCCTTTACACTGGTGCCATTCTGGGCAGGTGGTGGACAGTTGTTGGTAAATTAATGTCAATTGTTCATCATTATAGTGCGAAGCATATTGAGAGGAATTAGTGTAAGATTCTCCCCAAGGCTAACCAAGCAGTTTCATTTTCATAACCACCTACTTCCTTTGATGGTCTTCAAAGTACAAATATCTGCAATCGGTGGTAAAGATGAAAATTCTGTAATGCCATACCATCCCGTACTTTATTATTTAAAACCTTTCACCAGTGCCTTGATCCTTTAATATCCAAAGGCTAAAAAGTCGGGGGGGGTGGGGTGGGGTGACACAGTTGTTGCCTGTTGTAGAAAATAAACTATCCTATACAGTGATCCCCTGCCTATTGCGGAAGTTACGTTTCAGACCCACCCGCGATAAGTGGTCTTTCTATATCGTGGATTTTCACCTTTTTTTTTTTTTTAAGTTTAAGCCTTAAAATACCCCTTCCACATGCTTTAAACACATGTAAACTTATTAAAACACTTTAGATACACATGCTACACAGATGTCGGGCTAAAGATGAGTAACACAATAAAAATCATCATCAGTTTTACCTTCTCCTGTATGGTTAAGGTCTTCCTCTGGCGCTTAGGCTCACTGCTACCAGAAGGCTTACAAGATGCAGGACGCGTGGGAGCCATCGTAGGTCTTAAAACAAACAAAGCTCACAAGTTTGCTCACAAAAGTCAGACCACAAGCAAGGTATGCGATTCGTCGGGGACCCACGCTCACTGTTCTTGTGAGATTACACCACGTTAGCAGCAGCTAATCGGAGCCCAAGAGAATAAAATCCTCTCTGATTGGTTGAGTCTCCTCTTTCAAGCCAATAACGGGCTTTGTAAGAAATCATCGGTGCTGTAACACGAAACTCTCTCTGCTGAAAACCGTATGCTTTGTTATGAATTGGCTGCAAAGTACACTACAGGTAGGATGTACTTATTGAATTTTTCCGCGATATAGTGAGGGTGCGATCGCTGAACTGTGGTAGATTGGGGGATTACAGTACTTTGTCTTCAGTTACATAGTACAGAATCTGTGGCCCCTCGCAATAACTAAGGTGAAGGCCCTCCCCTGAAAAAAGACCTTTACAATAGAATTCTGATTTACCGCTCCTATATTTTCCATTTTCACAGATTTAACATTGTTTGGATGCTGCTGTTGACATTAAACAAGTTTTAAGTGTTACTCTTTTAAGGCTTATTTTACAGGATAGCTAAAATCTGTTATTTTTACATAGTGGGTGGAGGTTTATAATTTTGCAGCTGATCCAAATCTAATCAGTGTGAATGTGCCCCGCATTACAAAATTAAAACAATTTTGTCAGACAGATGCAAACTAAAAGATGCTGGTTGCTGCTGTACTTCATTTCACTTCTTCAGTTCATGATATATGCCAATCTGTCGGCTCATGATGGCAAATAAGAATCCAGAAACAAAAGATCAGAGCTGTTGGTTTGAGTGCATTTATCCCTGCCAGAACTCTGTACATAGAAACATGTGCCCCAAAAGACCGGGGAAAGGACTAGTGAGAGCACTGCAAATAGTTTAGATGCTAAACAGTTTTGTTTTGACATTTTTTGAAAGTCTTACTTCTCTAAGAAATAAGAATCTCTTGTTGCAGTAAATCTAGCCTTTTTTGTTTCAAATATCAAATACAAGGTTAGATGTGGCATTTTATAACAATGGCACAGTTAATCTCAACAACATGGCAGCATTCATGGAAATGAATAATCATAAACAGCAAAAATGACAATTCAACAGATTAAATATACCAAATTGGGGCACTTTTTAAATGGGATATGTATTATTCCTTTAAAAAAAAAAAACACCAAAAAAAAAACAGTGAAAATATATAGAAATGCCCTGAACACTGCAAACCATGATGTACTAATGGGATCCTAAGAAATCCTTGACAATTTTTCCTGCATTAAAATCTTTCTCATATGCTGTGCCTAGCTAATGTGTTGCAGTCAGAGGAACACTGCTGTCACATTAACATATAGTAATTAATTATTGAGACCCCAATGTTGCAGTTTACTTATTTGTATTCAAATACTGCATATCCCTATTTCTTCCGCCATCTGGGGCTGTGTGGTTGATTGGCAAGGAAGACCAGCAGAGTAAGCCTGTTCTGTCACACTTGCTCTGATGCTCAATTTACCTGATGTACTGTAATCTGCTTAGTTTATGACACTGGTAGAATTCAATTGAGTGGATCAATTCACTCTTCCACCAATACCTTAATTACATATGTTAACATTCATAGTTTGCCAATGGCCTGTTCTGCAGGTTACTTGATTTCTGACAGCACTTACCTATTTTTTTTTCCACATGATGGATCTCTTCATTGTCTACCAGGGGAGGATCTACCATTGGGTCATCCTGTGTGCGCCTTTTCATATCTAACCTGAAACGTATTCCTTCACTCAATACTCAATGTCCTTGCTCCGAACTCGCCAAGGGAGAACCCAGCCCACTCAATAAAATTACTGGTTGTCTGCACACAGATTTAAATTTATGATCAACTCTCATTTGGACAGCTTTATTTATTAAGTCACCCAGGGGACTGTGGGGTTCTTATTTTGGTGTTATGCAGATTTTCTTGTGTTTGTCCGTCATGATGTCTTGTCATGTAATGTCCTTTTATTTTTTTTTGTAAAAAATTAAATATTTTTTGTGGCAGACTTTGAAAGTCTGGTGAGGGGGACCCATGTGTTTGGAGACCCTGCCTCGCTGGGGCTATGAGTGTCTCCAATACAATAGTGTCAGTCTTCCTCACACACAACTGGTATTAATCGGGCCAATTTATCTGACCGTTTATATGAATTTCGTTTGGATAGTCATCTGGGTCAGAGGCTTTCCCACTCCATAGAGAATTAATAGCCTCTTGAATTTTGACAACCTTTAGTGGTTTGGCCAGTTCTGTTAAACAATGCCCCAAACTTTTTTTTTTTAATTATATATATTAAATATAATTAAAAAAAAAAAAAAAAAAAAAAAAATCAAGGTTTTTGGTGAGAGCTTATCCTTTGTTTCACCGTATGCATAGCGATTTAAATTCCATAAATCTATTTATTCCTACATGTTCACTAACTTGAACATAGTCTGAACTAATGTATAATTGTTCTGTATTGCCTTTATGGGTTTAAAGATTGGATCTTATTAGTCTTTATCTCCGCGCTAATAATAGTGTCATTGATTAAGTTACTCTTCCCCCCCCTTTTTTTTTTTCTCCCCTTTTTTGTAGTTCTAATATTTTAAATTGTTTTCTTTGTTCATAGCATATCACTAAGGGGGTTGTGCACGTTCTTTACTAATGTTGGGTTTCAGTAATCCATTCTGATATCTTCCAATTTGTAATTCATTTTTATGTGGGACTAATCTAGGCCAAAGCTTTAAATTTGTTTTTGAGCACTGGAGTTGTTTCATAACCTGTGTCTATTAGTTATGCAAAAACAGTGTTGGCCATTGTTCAACAGACCAGTGGGCTCATGTATAAAGCATAGAATTAACGCTAAAACGTGACGTACGGACAAAAGTGGAAATGTGTGTACACCAAGTTCCATGCACTTCGCCTTTACAAATCCCAATGAAAGTGAAACTTAATGCATGTGTACGTGCCTACAGCCCCACCCTGACCAGAATGTTGCATATTTTAATATGCAAATCAATATGAAAGTCTCCTTCTGTTCAGTGTTTTGGTTTTTAAAAAAAAAAAAAAAAAATTTGAAAACGCACGTGAAATAAAGATTTTCGGTGAAGGCAAGGAAAAACATACTATTTGTTTGCTTATGCAGTGGCATAAGCAACAAAAGCGTGGTGGAGACACTTGAAAGTTCAAGGTCAGAAGGTCTCGCAGTGCTTAAAAGATAAGTGGTCAGATATCACCATCGACATGAAAGATGAGTTGCTGCCCATCATCTGTTTGTTCTGTTTCACACAACATTACAAAAGCTGACCCCCGTGCGATGGTCAGCCAATGATGGTGCTGCTGTGCCAAGCCTTTCTTCAGGTGCTAGCAGACAATCTACCCAGACACTGGAAGAAAGTTCACACGTGGTGAAAGAGGTGGGATTCGTTTGACCACAGGGCTACCCATGTTGTCCCCTAATACACATTTTGTGTATATAATCTGTGTGTATGTTGACCGATTTTTAGTGGAATGATGCACTTCTACATAGTTTAATACTTGCTCAAAGTTTACTAACATTAAAAGTTCTGTAATGCAAAAATACATTAACATCTTTGATCATCAATGACTTTTGGCAGCATTGAGACTTCCATTAGCATACTTAATTTTTGCAAGACCTATGTTCTGTAAGAAAAATGTTTGAATTCAACAGGGATTAAATCTGTGAAAAGTTTTAAATTACAAAGATCTCTACAGGTGCTCTTTAGCTTTGTCATTTCATTGTCAAAAAAAGGTAGATTGTTAATGGATCCCCATGTGCTTAGACTCATTTTCTTGTAGTAGATGAGACTAAAGAAGAATAAGGTGACTGCCAAGTACATTTTAACTTCTAGCAATTTTTCCAATAAGTTGTAATCAATAAGCATGATGGCAGTATTGAGTCGTGTCCAGTGATATTTTCAAAACAAAAACGAGAACCAGAACTAAAAATTGTTTTTCGTTTTACAAGAACTGAAATTAAGGCAAACAGATAAACTAAAACTAAATAAAAATCAAAATTTGTGATATGTGAACGAACGAAAATTGAGTAAAAATGAAAATGGCAATAGTATTTTCGTTCAGTTGTGCAGAGTAGTTGTTTGTAGGTTACCCTGAGCGTTCAGTTAAGTTTCACTGTTTACTATGCAGTGATCTTGTAACTTGGGCTTACTATAGTCACGTGGCGCAACTTCCTTACTTGTGGTTGACGATGGCAAGTTTTGCACGGATGTTTGCGGGTAGAAAACGAGAAAGTAACGTGGAAATACTTTAATTACAGCGCAGATGATAATCCAAATCAAATACAGGGTATAGTGTGCGAGAAGAAGAAAAGGGTCTCGGAGTTTCAGTGCAGGACCTGCTCGATCAATACTTAGTGGAAGTCCAGCACTTCTCATGATCAGGGGCCATAATGAAAAGTATAACAAAAAACTAATAATGATAACATAAAATAAATTTGCCCACTGTTCTGTGTTTGTAAATTTTGTTTTTTGTATGATTCCAATAATTTTGATCATTTTTATAGTCCCAATTGCTGAATTGGTGCATTTCCTGTTCAAATACATGGGAGAAACGCGAGATGCAGCACTGACGAGCCTTCGCTCCCTTCAGACAACGCTCTCCCTCACACACTGGGTTGATGCATGCAATTGCTGTGTGCCTGTTGCTATCTCTCTGTATGCCGCCAATAGACTATTTCCACAGTCTGGCTAATATCTTTAATGAATGTGTGTGTGATCTATCAAGTCTTGCTTGATCAGCCGTAAAGCCGAAATATGAAGGCACAAGGTGAGTGAGGCAGACAGTACCTAGCTGACCTGAAGGGGGGCACATGTGAGCCCAACGGGTGCTCATTGCTGCTGTTCTTCTATGCAGAAGTGCCTAAGTTAGCGATACCAGAATGTCAAGTGCACTGGAGCGGTCCATTTTTTTTTTTTTTTTTTTTTTTTTTTTTTTTGTTCCGACTGCCAAAATGAAAGATTAAGACTTTTTTAAAACCTAAAGAAAAATAGAGGACGACTTCAAGAAAGTGACGGAGATTTTCGTGGAGAAGGACAGGCGCATGGACTTCATTTGTAAATAAAGGCAAGACCATAAACAGTTTCCATTTTATAAAAAGTGGGATCAGACTAAGAAAAAAAAAAAATCCAACGTTTAAAAACTACATTTTTGACTTTGTTCAACAAAAGGATATTTGATTTAATCTGTATTAAAATTGATGAAAACATCAGAATGAAAAGCTTTTAAAAACTAAATATTTCAATTAAGGTCAGAATTGAAATCCGTGTTTTTTTTTTTTTTTTTTTTTATTCACCACTCTATACTTTCATTTGTAATGAATGAGTATGAATTGAGGAATTGCCACAGCAACACGTGGAGGGGTGCAGAACATATGTGCTCTCTATCGCTGCTATAAATGGAACGTTCTTAGCCAGATCTGCACCTTACCTGTGTGTAAAGAGTGCATATGAGATATGAAACATAACCAGTAGACAATGTGCATGCTGGCTGCCAATTGAATAATGAATAAGCTACACTTTTGGGTTCATATATTTGCAAATCTGACTCTGAAGGACTATGTGCTTCAGTACTGGCAGCAGAAATCGTCAACATAGTCTGCTGGTGCCAGTGGCTGAGGACCTTGCCTGTGTACCTGCGTTACAGGTGTTCGTCGAGCAAATATTTTCACTGTGTGACTATCTGTGCAACGGACATTGTTGCAACATTAAAAATCTCTTAATGCGTGCTTGTTTAAAGCTTAACAGTAATGTGCTTGGACAGACTGGTTTCTTGGGTCGAAACATTTGATCTTGCTGACTACACTCATTAGGCCACTTCATCTGTTTGATCATTGATAGTCAAGCTGTGTTTAACGGCATTATGAACTGGGAGTGTATTTTTTGTTGACTGAAACATAACTTGCATTGAAATATGTGCAGGCCGACTTTTGTGGTTTTGCAAAAGAAAAAAAAAAAGTACTAATTATGTAAAAAGACCAAAACTAAATAAAATAAAAACTAAAATTTTAAACAGAACTAAATAAAAATAAATTGTTGACTCCACTGAAAACTAGAACGAAATAATTTTATCAAATAAACTAAAACTACAAGTAATATCGGAACTGAAATATCACTGTGTCCTTATCTGACAGCTCTTGCTGACTATCCCCCACCCCCACCCTCCAAAGAATGTACCCCATTTCAAATATTTAGCTGTTGCTGGGCCAGCAAACTTGTATCCTTTAGGAATACTTTTCCTAGATGTTTAGACAAGTAATTTGTTTCCCCTATTACAATATCAGTTACTTCTTACAGTTGCAATCAGAACTGCAAGGAACACTCAAGATATTTCAGGAGCACATATTTGCCTGGAGGTTAATCCTTGCCTAGTCTTACTCTGTATGACACTTGCTGCTCACATGTCTACATTATGCTGCCTTGTTTTTCCTGGATAGGAATCTCATTTGGATTTTTATCCAAAAAACAAAATGTAGGCGTTCTGTGTTACCAAATCAAAATGTTACTCTTTTAATAATCTGAAATAACATTTACAGTAGATGGCATCATTCTGTTGTTGGTGTAGAAACTGTGCTTTTAGTTACTGGTCCCATTTGTGGTGGTGGTGGTTGAATGTATGGTAACGGTAGGCCTTGCTTCTCTACACAGCAGGTAGCCCTTCCATGTCTTTTGGGTTTTTGGTATATCAAACTCCAGTGTCAAGTGGGTGTTTTTATGTCACATAATACTAAAGGTGACTTGTAGTGGTAGATTACAGAAGCAATTATTTTCAGGCACTGTCTTAATCCTTTTTATACTATAGTTTTACTTGCTTTAATTTAGCACCTTCCAAGACAGGAACTTTGTAATACTTGCCAATACTGATTCTGGCATCATTTTAGTGAAAGGAGAGAGTCAACACCGGTAGTTAAGTTGCTCACACTTGAAAGAAAAATCCTCTGTGTTTTTTAATTTTTAAAAGCAGCACCAGTGTCAAGTATTTTTATAAACCACTATGTAGCTTTTACACTTTTCTGTAATGATTTTGTTCACAATTTATTCCAGTTGTGGCAGTCACATTTTCTCAGATGGGCTTAGAAACATGACAGCATTTTTGGCAGCTTTCTGTAGAGTGAGATACTCGGTTGTTTTTAAGTCTTTAAGGTTGAATTCTCTGCTGATTTAAGTCTTATGTAGCAGTCCTAATCCTGAGTCATGAAAATAGCAGTTATGCCTTTCTTAACCTGAATTGCAAGGCTTTTATATGATTGAGTTGGATGTTATTTGGCCCTCACCACCAGAAAACCTTTCATTTATTTTATTGGAACACCTTTAGAGACAGTAAGACATGATTATGAGATGCCATGCTTTTTCTATCAAAACCCTCAACTAAAATCCGATCTGGGCTGCAAATCCTTCTGTGTGTGCGCGCGCGTGCTTTCAACAGTACAGATGCGATTTGTGGACCTAGGAAAATGCTGCTTGCAGCCTTGTGTGCAAATCCATTCTCTTGTCATTTTTTTTTTCTTTTAGCAGGTTTCATGTTCTAATTGTACATTATTGGTACGGACAATAGCAAATGTAGCCTCAAGTTGCCCTCTAAGGGGATTTATTGGTGACTGTAATGTTAGAATAATACTGAGCCCTTCAAGGGTGAGTGTTCCTGTATAAGTGAGTGTGTATGCAGTGGATTCGGGATCTATTCAGACTATTCACTATTTTTTACATTTTGTGGTGATGTATCCTTGTTATAAAATATTAAATTTTCCCCTCACATCAAGCAGACCTTTAATACTTCAGAATGACAAAGTGAAAACAAGATTTTAGACATTTTTGCAAATTTATTAAATACTGAAATCACATTGACAAGTATTCAGGTCCTTTGCTGTGATACTCAAAATTTAGCTCTGATGCATTCCATTCTACTGATCATCGCTGAGATGTTTGGAGTCCACCTGTGGTTGGTTCAATTGGTTCCACATGATTAGGAAAGGCACACACCCACACCTGTCCTTAAGGTTACATTGTTGACAGTATGTATCAGCAAAAACCAAGCTATGACCTCGCAGAAATTGCCTTAGTGCTTACACACCGAATTGTGTTGCGGACCAGTTCTGGGCAAGGCTTCAAAAATTTCTTCTGCTTTTGAAGGTTCTCAAGAGCCTTGCTACCTTCATAATTCTTAAATAGAAAAGATTTGGAACAACCACAACTCTTCTTAGAGCTGGCCACCTGGCCAAAACAAGCAAGCTTTTGAAGAAGGGTTATCGATAAAATGAGTGACCAAGAAGCCAGTGGTTGAGCTCCAGAGGACCTCCCTGGAGATGCCCAACTTCCAGAAGGACAGCTATCACTGCAACAGTCCATTGATCTGGGCTTTATGACAAAGTGGCCAGACAGAATTCTGTCCTCTATAAAAGGAATGTGGAAGCCTGCTTGGCATTTTCAAAAAAGGCACCCAAAGGACTCTTAGAGTTTGTATGGCAATGTGTTCTGATGAAACAGATTAGCATCATGTCTGGAGGAAACCAAGCACTGCCCATCATCTGCAATACTATTCCAATGTTGAAGCATGGTGGTGACAGCATGGGGCTGTTTTTAAGTGGCAGGGATGGGGGCCACTAGACAGAGTTTTGAGGGAAAGCGTAACAGCGCAAAGTATGTACATCCTTAAAGAAAACCTGCTGTAGAACACTGAGCCTCCGACTGGGATGAAGGTCCACCTTCCAATAGAACTATGTTGTATACTATGGAATATCCAAGTTGTCTAGTTTAAACCTAAAACTGAACTGAATCGAACCTGTCTGGACAGAGCTGAAAATAGCTTCCCAACAGTCTCCATCCCATCTGACTGAGCTTGAGGATCTGTGGAGAAGAATGGCAGTCACGAAATGTGTGTGCTAAGCTTATTGTGTCAGACCCAAGACAACTCCAGGCCCTAATTGATGCCAAGGGTGCTTCAATGAAGTATTAAGTAAAAGGTATGAATACTTGTGTCAATTTTGATATTTCCGTTTTTATTTTTAATTTGCAAAAATGTCTTTATCCCTGTGTAACCACCAGGGTGCCCGTGAGTCCCTAACCATAGACACAGTAAATCCCAACATGTTTCTAGGACAAAAATGTTTATTCAGGCATATGCTACAGAATCCCCCTTACAATAAAGTAATCCAAATCCTTGTTTTTTGTCCAGCTGAGTGTTGCCCACTGCCTCCCAGCTGACTAATCGATGTGAGGCAGTAGGCTCCTCTTTAAGCCAGATCTGGGAATGCTTCTGGTGCTGCGCCATTTGTTCCTAGAAGCACTTCTGGGCCACACAGACAATGGGAAGTTCTTCCCCGACAGCACCCTCTACTGGTACCCAGGGATCCCAACAGGGTTACACTTCTGGACTCCACCTCCCAAGGACCCCTGCAGGTCTCCTGACTGGGCTGCCACAGGTGGACCACTGCCGCCTGGCATATGGGGGATGAAATTTCCTTCAACTCTCGGCTTCTGCCGTTCCATCCTTTATATTATCCTGGCTATGCACAAAGGTATTTTCTCATCCCACCGGGCAAACCATTTGTCCTTCCGTTCTGGCTTTCTGTCCAGGTATGAAACCATACTCTTTTCTGGCCATAGATTCCTGTTCTCCTCTCACACTGGTTTGTTCTTTGTTATTCTAGGTTATTGAGTGATGCATGATGGGGAGGTGAGGGGTGAGTTTTGAATTTTTTATATAACGCAAGACTGCAGCACAGTAAAATGGGAATAAAATTGGAGGGGTCCAACTTTCAAAAATCTACTGTATACTATAAAATATGGCACTTGGTGGCAAGGTGACCCGGTGGTTGCTACTGCTGCCTCACAGCCATAGGATCAAATCTCACTTCTAGCCATCTCTGTAGATTCTACATATTCTATATGTCTGTCTGTGTGTCTTTGTAATATATTGTAGGGGAGAGTGCTTTTATTTTAAAATCCTTTTTGTGTTCTGGCATAATTTCAGTGAGCTACTATATGTAGTTATGCATCTGTTGGCTATCTTGAAGGTTGTGCACAAAGAGTGACCGAATAAAGTTGGATCTCCCTGCATCCTCTTTTTAAGCTGTATTCTTAATCATAGATACTGTAGTATCTTCTAAATAGGACACCCAGGACATGACATTTTGGAGGAAAGGTGCCAAAACTCTGCATGGACTTACCAGTGTGTGTACAAGCTATTTGTCCTTTTGAATGACCCCCAATGTGTTAGAGAAAGCATGGCAAGCGCTGTATGCAAATTTGATGCTTTTGATATAATGGCGCAATGGACAGTCTACAGTAAATTGAAAGATTTTAGGCAGTTTGCAGAAGTGAACAATATTGGACAGGATGATACAATATTGGTGCTGCTCAGTGTTTTGGGTTGGAAAAGGTATGGATTGGTCTATAGCCTAATCACACCAGAGCAAACGAGTGAGAAAAGTTATGCTAGCATCAATGGGAATGCTAAAGCAACATTTTTCTTCAAAACTCTGTCCTCGCAGAATTGCATAATATTCACAGAAGGAACCAAAAACAAGTTGAAGATGGTGGCACAGTCTTTGGTTGGTCATAAGACGTAAACATAATGGGAATTTGGAGGATGTAGTGATGATTCAAATGCTGAATTTGCATTACATAGGTTGTCGTGAGCAAGAAGATTCTTTCATATCTATGTTAGGCCAGAATTTGTGATTTCAACAGACACATGGGGCAATACTAAAACACTTCTGTGTCCTGTGCCTATAATGAGTTGTCAGTGTGTGAGTGAGAATGAATAAGTACACCGCTGCTATCCCACTGAATGTAGTAAAAGTGTTATTAGTTGAGCAAATAGTTGAACTTGAATAAGACTTTCCCCCACAAAACACAGTGGCATCTAGAGCTTGGGGTGTTGAAGGAAACTGAAGAAAGTGAATCTTTTTGAAATTGGTGCACAAATCCAAAATCTGCCTGCCTCATCATCCCAAGTGCAGATGACAAACCATATGATGACATTCCAGCTCAGCTTCAGTTTTTGAAAATATCAAGATTGCCATTTTTTTCTGGCAACACAAAATGTTTGTGCTATCTGACTAGGTGAATTGCAAGTTTAACTACAATCTCAACCAAACCCATCCACCTCAATCCCTTTTTATTGTGGTGCATTTAACATGAGGCATCAGAAGGATGAGTCTTTTCTGTTTGAAGTCCAAAATGCTAGTTTCCCCCATTCTGTTTTATGCGCATTGTACTTCTGTAGGAGGGCTGATAACCAATGAGTGCTCATCCAAAGCGCCCACCCTCACAACACGGGAACACGCCATAGGTACCCCTGTCTTATTAAGATTATGTAAATGAAGACTGCATCTGAAAATTACTGGAAAAATCCTGTAGTTTGACAGGGCCTTAAAGAAAACAAGTCTGTAGACAACTCATGATGAGTTGGTTCAGTGAACAGACTGTACTTCAAGGTTGTTTAATGTGGACCTAGAGTTGTTGTTGTTCTACCTAAGCTACCGTATGCCAGCAACTGTTTGTAGAGTTGTAATTTGGCCATCCTGGTGGCATAAGGATATAGGCAATTCCCTGCTGTTCTGAACAATGGCTTAGAGTTGAGAGTAACACTGAATGATGGGTAAAAGGTTTATGGTCCTGTCAAGTCCAGAAAATGCAATATCAAGCCCCTCTCCATGCTCCATAGCCAAATAAACTCTCTGGTAACAGATACATGTAAATCTTCCTGGCCCAAATGAAGATTGCATTGCTGTTGATGCTTCAAAAGTGTCTGAGGTAATTAAAGGGTTCTGTTACCACACACAAGACTGCTCAACTACTGAATAATCTCTTAGCTCTTATTGAAAACTAGAAAACCCCTCTTTGAGCGACCACAATTGGCAAAACAAGAATTGAACACATTTATGAAGGTAGACCATGTTAAATGAATTTATTCACCTTTTATACCATACTGCTCCTAGTTGCCAAGCTGAGAGATTCATACCAACACTTAGACAAGCACTGGAGTATTCTGAGGGTTTGACTCTTCCTGTTCAAAGACCAAATTTTTTTCTGCTGATATATCATGTAGAGCGCTGCAGGATCATATCGCCAACAGTGCATGTTATGGGCTGTGAATTACATGCTTGTTTGGATGCTTTGAAACCCAGTATAGAGCTTGCTGTTAGGTGCATGTATTAATCATGAATTTCTTTAAAAGGATTTTGGAGTAAGTTTGCTGTGGAAGATTGGATTTTGAGAGTTGACTTCTCATAGACCATCTCTCTCATATAGTGGGTGCTGGAACTACAGTGGAATGGAAGTTTCATGAGGATCAACTTCTGCCTTGGCTTTTGAGAACTTGTCTAGACATAGTCTGAAGGCATGGCATTACCACGTGTCATCTACATTTTAAATTGATGTAGATATTTGAGTTAAATCTACAGAAGGCCAACAAAACCTCTCTAATGGTACTCCTGAAGATTCTTTATAAACCCACAAGTTGCGTGATACTTTATAGAAATGGGGATACAATAGATGTTATCCTGTTTATATGACCAATTCCCCAGGTTCCCTGACATTGTAAAACAAACCTGTTATTGGGCAGAATGACTTTCTATATTGGCTTGGAACAGTCTAGCCCATAATTATAGTCCGTCATAGGTATCAGTAAGTTAGATTCGAGGAATCTGTGGGTTTTTTTTGTTTTTTTTTTGCTTTTTTCTTTAGAATTAGTGTGTAGCAAAGTATTCCATTGGGTGTCTGTAGATAACCTACAGACAATTTATCTTAAGTTTTTTTTTGTGAGAGATGCAGTGAAGTTGAACCTACATAAATCCTGTGTCTGCTGCAATATTGAACGTAGATGCTATATTTTATGTTTCATAATAGAAGTTAAGATTCTGAGGATATTCCAAGCTTGTATCCCAAAGCTGTGTGGATTACATTGAGTGGCCTTCTGTTGGCATGCCCAAGACTGGGCCTTAAAATGGACTGGTACCCTGTCCAGAATTGTTTGTGACAGTTACATTATTCTCCAGCAGTGTGGTTTGGGATTATATTCTGTATGCATCTTTTCTATTAAGACAAACCAAATAGGCTTAAAATGTGGGCCTTTAGTTGAAATTTCTTGGCCAGCTTAGAGTTCTCCAGTTGCCTTGCTATCCAGTTAGTTTTTTTTTCTAGATTTTTCTTGGAAAATGTATATTTTGTTCATTAGATTTTGCCTAATCTTTTAGGATAGTTTTTTGATTCTAAATAGATTTGAAAGCAAAGTTGCTCCAACACTTTATAGAACAGGTTTACATTGTAAAAAATATACAGACAACTCAATTAGTGGTTAGTAGTGGCCATTGAATTTTTTCTGTATTTTTGCTGTTACAGATTTTTTTTTTTTTTTTTAAATTCTGGAGGCTTATTCTGTTGTAATGGATGGACTGGTGTACTCCGATGTTGGATTTAAAAAAGCCCTAATCCCCATTTTGCATGTGGAGGCCATAGAGGACCTAGACAACACTTGCCTGGGAGGAATGCAGGAGAGAGAAAAGAATGGTGGTGTGTTGAGGAAAAGAAGCCTTTTTTAAAGGTGTTTTGTTAAGCAAAAGGTACTCCTTTTGAACCCAGGGCTGTGTGTGAAAAGTAAAAACTGCTGTCAAAGTGAACTTGTAAACAAAACCTTTCTGTCCATCCATCCATTGTCTCCCGCTTATCCGAGGTCGAGTCGCGGGGGCAGCAGCTTGAGCAGAGATGCCCAGACTTCTCTCTCCCCGGCCACTTCTAGCTCTTCCGGGAGAATCCCAAGGCGTTCCCAGGCCAGTCGAGAGACATAGTCCCTCCAGCGTGTCCTGGGTCTTCCCCGGGGCCTCCTCCCGGTTGGATGTGCCCAGAACACCTCACCAGGGAGGCGTCCAGGAGGCATCCTGTTCAGATGCCCGAGCCACCTCATCTGACTCCTCTCGATGCGGAGGAGCAGTAGCTCTACTCCTGAGCCCCTCCCGGATGACTGAGCTTCTCACCCTATCTTTAAGGGAAAGCCCGGACACCCTGCGGAGGAAACTCATTTCAGCCGCTTGTATTCGCAATCTCGTTCTTTCGGTCACTACCCATAGCTCATGACCATAGGTGAGGGTAGGAACATAGATCGACTGGTAAATTGAGAGCTTCGCCTTGCGGCTCAGCTCCTTTTTCACCACGACAGACCGATGCAGAGCCCGCATTACTGCGGATGCCGCACCGATCCGCCTGTCGATCACGCGCTCCATTCTTCCCTCACTCGTGAACAAGACCCCGAGATACTTGAACTCCTCCACTTGGGGCAGGATCTCGCTACCAACCCTGAGAGGGCACTCCACCCTTTTCCGGCTGAGGACCATGGTCTCGGATTTGGAGGGGCTGATTCTCATCCCAGCCGCTTCACACTCTGCTGCGAACCGATCCAGAGAGAGCTGAAGATCACGGCCTGATGAAGCAAACAGGACAACATCATCTGCAAAAAGCAGTGACTCAATCCTGAGCCCACCAAACCGGACCCCCTCAACGCCCTGGCTGCGCCTAGAAATTCTGTCCATAAAAGTTATGAACAGAATCGGTGACAAAGGGCAGCCCTGGCGGAGTCCAACTCTCACTGGAAACGGGTTTGACTTACTGCCGGCAATGCGGACCAATCTCTGGCACCAATCGTACAGGGACCGAACAGCCCTTATCAGGGGGGCCAGTACCCCATACTCTCGGAGTACCCCCCACAGGATTCCCCGAGGGACACGGTCGAATGCCTTTTCCAAGTCCACAAAACACATGTCTGGTTTGGCAAACTCCCATGCACCCTCCAGGACCCTGCTAAGGGTATAGAGCTGGTCCACTGTTCCGCGACCAGGACGAAAACCACACTGTTCCTCCTGAATCTGAGGCTCGACTATCCGACGGACCCTCCTCTCCAGGACCCCTGAATAGACTTTTCCAGGGAGGCTGAGGAGTGTGATCCCTCTGTAGTTGGAACACACCCTCCGATCCCCCTTCTTAAAGAGGGGGACCACCACCCCGGTCTGCCAATCCAGAGGCACTGTCCCTGATGTCCATGCAATGTTGCAGAGGCGTGTCCGCCAAGACAGTCCTACAACATCCAGAGCCTTGAACTCCGGGCGTATCTCATCCACCCCCGGGGCCCTGCCACCAAGGAGTTTTTTTGACCATCTCGGTGACCTCAGTCCCAGAGATGGGGGAGCCCACCTCTGAGTCCCCAGGCTCTGCTTCCTCATTGGAAGGCATGTTAATGGGATTGAGGAGGTCTTCGAAGTACTCCCCCCACCGACCCACAACGTCCCGAGTCAAGGTCAGCAGCGCACCATCCCCACCATATACAGTGTTGACACTGCACTGCTTCCCCTTCCTGAGACGCCGGATGGTGGACCAGAATCTCCTCGAAGCCATCCGAAAGTCGTTCTCCATGGCCTCCCCAAACTCCTCCCACGCCCGAGTTTTTGCCTCAGCAACCACCAAAGCCGCATTCCGCTTGGCCTGCCGGTACCTATCAGCTGCCTCCAGGGTCCCACAGGACAAAAGGGTCCTGTAGGACTCCTTCTTCAGCTTGACGGCATCCTTCACTGCCGGTGTCCACCAACGGGTTTGGGGATTGCCGCCACGACGGGCACCGACCACCTTATGGCCACAGCTCCGGTCAGCTGCCTCAACAATAGAGGCATGGAACATGGCCCATTCGGACTCAATGTCCCCCACCTCCCTCGGGATGTGGTCGAAGTTCTGCCGGAGGTGGGAGTTGAAGCTACTTCTGACAGGGGGCTCTGCCAGACGTTCCCAGCAGACCCTCACAACACGTTTGGGCCTACCACGCCTGACCGGCATCCTCCCCCACCATCGAAGCCAACTCACTACCAGGTGGTGATCAGTTGACAGCTCCGCCCCTCTCTTCACCTGAGTGTCCAAGACATGTGGCCGCAAGTCCGACGACACGACCACAAAGTCGATCATCGAACTGAGGCCTAGGGTGTCCTGGTGCCAAGTGCACATATGAACACCCCTATGCTTGAACATGGTGTTCGTTATGGACAATCCGTGACGAGCACAGAAGTCCAATAACAAAACACCGCTTGGGTTCAGATCGGGGGGGCCATTCCTCCCAATCACGCCCTTCCAGGTCTCACTGTCATTGCCCACGTGAGCATTGAAGTCTCCCAGCAGAACGAGGGAGTCCCCAGAAGGTATGCCCTCTAGCACACCCTCCAGGGACTCCAAAAAGGGTGGGTACTCCAAACTGCTGTCGGTGCATACGCACAAACAACAGTTAGGACCCGTCCCCCCACCCGAAGGCGAAGGGAGGCTACCCTCTCGTCCACCGGGGTAAACCCCAATGTACAGGCTCCAAGTTGGGGGGCAATAAGTATACCCACACCTGCTCGGCGCCTCTCACTGGGGGTAACTCCAGAGTGGTAGAGAGTCCAGCCCCTCTCAAGGAGATTGGTTCCAGAGTCTAAGCTGTGCGTCGAGGTGAGTCCGACTATATCTAGCCGGAACCTCTCAACTTCGCGCACTAGCTCAGGCTCCTTCCCCTTCAGAGAGGTGACATTCCACATCCCAAGAGCCAGCTTCTGTAGCCGAGGATCGGAACGCCAAGGTCCCCGCCTTCGGCCACCACCCCAACTCACACTGCACCCGACCTCCTTGGCCCCTCCCATAGGTGGTGAGCCCATGGGAAGGGGGACCCACGTTGCCTCTTCCGGCTGTGTCCGGCCGAGCCCCATGGGTGCAGGCCCGGCCACCAGGCGCTCACCATCGAGCCCCACCTCCAGGCCTGGCTCCAGAGTGGGGCTCCGGTGACCCGCGTCCGGGCAAGGGAAAACGCCATCCAAAATAGTTTTTCTTCATAGGAGGTTTGTTTAACTGCTCTTTGTCTCATCCCTCACCTAGGACCAGTTTGCCTTGGGTGGCCCTACCAGGGGCATAAAGCCCCGGACAACAGAACTCCTAGGATCATTGGGACACGCAAACCCCTCCACCACGATAAGGTGGCGGTAAGGAGGGGCAAAACCTTTCTGGATAAATTTATTTCCTAAAGAATATATTTTTTTTTTCCCCCTGCCAAAGTTCGGGGTGCCAAAGGCAGACTTCTTTAATAGTCTGACCTGACCAGATAAATACTTTAACTCAAGGTAGATGCCAGGCACAGACACTGCTCCTATCCCAATTAGCCCATTTTAGGTGTTATCAGTAACTTAAGTTTGTTTATAGGTTCATTTTTGTCACATATACAGAATACAGTGGAATTCTTACTTGCATGTGTTAATCAACACAAATGAGCTATTTTGAAAAGCCAAAGTATTAAAGCATTACTATAAAAAAAAACAGTAGATGACATTGAAGAAAAAGGAGGATCCAAAAGTGTCAGGGCTTAATGGCTCTGAGGTGACAAACGCGGATAGTTCAGCCTCCTCTTTGCCTGTCACCAGTGGTTTAGGTGGTGGGGTTTTGTTGTTGTGTTGTTTTTTTTTTTTTTTTTTTTTTTGTCCTCTTTGGATGGATGACGGTTAGGTCTGAGCATCACTTTGATATGGCTAATCATTTCTTCAAATCTCCCACCTTGTGTGCAATAGTGTAATGCTGCTTATGGAAAGCAGATTGTGCCTTGGAGTGAAAGTTGATCTCTGAAACCCATGACATACACTCTACCTTTTGCAAGAATTAAAACCCATCTGGTCCAAATTGAAACAGTCTAGCCGTTTTTATTTAAATGATTGTATAACTTGCACATCAATTTGATGTAGCACAGGCAATTTAGAGAGAGAGCAGTTTACATTCATTCTATTGAGTATCTGTACAGCGATTTGCTTTAGGTCAAACATTCCGGTGTTACTGACTCAATAGCCTTGTGGGTCATCCACTAAGCCAGTTCAATTTTTATCAAATGTGTAGTGTGCGCCATATTGTGGTTAAAAAGGTATTGTCTTGGATCCAGTTATTCTATATGCAGTATTAGTCTGTAAATACTGGAAGACACAATACCCAGAAAATCTTATCTAATGTTGAACTACAGGGGCTGTGCTTTTCTGTAGTAGCTATTTTAGACTCTTAGCTGGTGCCTGTAATCTGTAAGAGCATACAGGTCAGATTTGAAGAGATAAGGCATACATTTGCTAGTACACAATCCCAAAACTCTGCCATATCCCAATTTCATAAGCATCTCATAATCTAGACATACATGCCCTGATTACTGTGTGTGTGTGGTGTTTTTTTTTAGGGTGGTATCTTTTAAAGATTGTGTTTATTGCTATTTATTCTTGCAAGGGTGATCTGATACAGTAATTTGCTCATTTAAATTGTTATAACATGGTAACAGTCACCCAATTTCTACTGGTATTGAGTATATCTAGAATCTTATCCTCAATTGCTAATAGTTCAAAGAGGAGGAATCCTTCCAGCAGGATGTACAATTTTCTACCTGACCTTGTGCACAATACCAAAGTGAACTTGGCAAAGGGTTAAAAGGCATCTCACACCAGATATGAACTGAACTTTAACTTGGGGTAACAATTTATGGCTAGGACTTGACTGGGAAGAGGAAGGTTACACACTGATGAAGGATGTGATGAGAGCAACTTTTGTTTCAGTATGGTGTACTTTGTGGCTGCCAACAAGATACCATCCAATCTCCCTTGAGGGGGGAAAAAACACCTGTAATTGCTGAGAAAAGGACTAGTTCTTCAGAGTGGATTCAGAAAATTACACCGGGCCCTTCATTTTCTGCATACTTTATTGTATTTTAGGTTCAATTTTAAAGGGATAAAATTTTTGTTTTTGCTCATCAATCTACATTCAGTATCCATAATGACAAATGAACTTATTTTCAGAAAGGGTTGCAAATTCTAAAATATGAATGAGAGATTTCAGATTAAGTGTTCAGACCCATAATTCAGTATATACTATGTAGAAGCCTCTTTGGCAGCAATTACCCAAGAAGACTCGAAGCCATGTCTCTACAAGTATGCACACCTGGATTTGTGCAGTTCATCTCATTCGTCTGGGCAGATCCGCCCCATGCCCCCCCTTAAGTTTCATTAGACTAGATGGAAGCATCTATAAACTGACATCCTCAGATGTTCATTGGGATTTAAGTCTGGTCTTTGGCTGGGTCACTTGGACAATCTGAGACTTGTCCTGAAGCCACCCATGTGTTACATTGGCTATATCCTTCTGGTCATAGTTATAGAGAGAGGTGAATCATCGCCCCAGTCTGAGGTTGTGTGCATTTTGGAGCAAGTTTTCTTCAAAGACTTCTTTGGTGAGAATTTAGGGGAGGATAAATGCAGGCAAAGTACAGTCTCCTTGTCCCTGCCACCAAGAAACAACTTAACATGATGCTGCTGCCACCACCATTCTTCACGGTAGGGGTGGTACTAGATTGTTGATGGGCTGTGCCTGGTCATCACCAGATGTAGTGCTTGGAGTCCTGACCAGAGAGTTCATTCCTCCCACAAACTATACATGGTTTATGGAGTGAAGACTGATTGGTAAAATGGTAAATTTATCCATTTAAAATGAAATCTACAAAATAATAGTGTGCAGAAAGTGAAGGAGCCTGTGTAAGTTTCTGAATTCACTGTATCGTTTTGTAATGATATTGAAGTGCTGTTGAAAAATTGGGACTTGCCATTTCACTCTTGTTTAAAATGGGGGGGGGGGGGGGGGGAGAGAGATTATTAATCCATCCTACTGTTTTTCTAACCTTGTTTAAACCTAGTTAAAGGTTGCAGAGATTGGTGATTTGTTTCCCCGGTAGGTTAGTGTCGGAGAGGAACTAAACTCCCATTGGAGTACCAGTTATTGGATAAATTCAAAGTTGAATTTTAAAACATGAACACCTTTTTTTTTTTTTTTTTTTTTTTTTTTTTTCCTCCCTTCTTCATTAACCAGCAGGGTTGAACTAACATTTTAAACAAGGAAAACATATTTGACTTCTTCAAAAATGCTTTCAGGTCCCTGAAGAACAAATGAAAGCTTCTCTTCAAATTTCTAGCTGGCTACTGTCCCTCTCAATGCACCTCCTCCCATTAAAGCTGGTCAGTTGCAGTGGCAAGCAGCTTGGCAGTTAAGCCATTCCTTTGTCCCACATTTGTCGTCAGGGCTCTGTTGTAATTAATAAGCATGTGAGGTTCTGCTCATGGAGGCCTTTGTTTAGAAAAGTCAACGTGTGCATCTTTCTTTCTGTCTTAGCCTCTAGTAATTTTAAATTCTGGGTATGCAAGTGGTGGCTGAAAGGAATACTAACCTCTATTTAGTCCAACTTTTTCTTCCTCTTAAATGTTTTTTTAACAAGATTTTTTTGTTTGCTGCTCCACTCTGTAATTAGACCAATTGTTTTTAGCTTTCCATTTTATATTTGTGTTCCCTAAAGTCTGTGGCGGGCCGTCAGGGCCTGCAAGGCCTTCTCTGCTGGCCTAAAAAAATATCTGAATCACAAACTGATGATAATTCTATTTTGTCCATGAATACTTATTAAATAATTCCAAATAGTCTGTCCGCTTCTTTTCATAGCTTTTCCGATGGTTGTGCTGCTTCCAGACATGTATTTTCGTATTAAAGCATTTAACCAATCACATTTCAGCCATCATTTGTTGCCAGGCAGGGTCAAAGTCAAAGAAGTCTGCCCGGAGGCCTTCACAATCCGTTCTGCAGGCCCTCTAACACAAAATAAATGTTGATTAAACTGTTGCTTCAACCAATCAGATTTTGAGTTGGTTTCACTAGGGCCCTCTAGCAGGCGTACGGCAACATCACCGTATTCAGACCCGTTGATTGGATAGGATGGTGTAATAGAAAAATCTGAATGAGAGCATCATGGGGCAGCTGTACACATTGGTATGTTTGGCGGTGACCATTCCTGTGTCCACTGCTTCTGTCGAGCGGACGTTTTCAGCCCTAAAGCGAATTAAAACTTATGACGGGGCAGGTTCGACTTTCAGCATTAGCTTCGATGGCGATAGAAAGGGACTTCGTGATGGAACTGAAGCGCACGGATAATCTGTACAACAGAGTAATTGAACTGTTTTTGAAGAAAGAGAGGAGAATGGATTTTGTTTACAAATAATCAGAATTTTTGGTGAGTAAAATGTTGCGATTTTTCTAAATAATATTGCAAGTTTGAGTTATTATTGATGTTTATGTGTTGCGGGCTGTAGCTGCAGTAGAAAGAAACTTGTTCACCCCTGGTTTGTCTATTCAATAAAGGCATTTATTATGGCTACAGGAGTTCTCTATCTGCGATGCAACGGTGCTTTATACTGTATTTCTGCATATTAAGATGGTTTTTATAACCATAAATTAGTTTTTGAGAGGCAGGTTGATTGACGGAGCACTACGGAAGGCCTAGGTGTGAAATGCACGGTCCGCCACTGCCTAAAGTATTTTTAACATTGGTCTGAGGGTGTGGGGTCAGTGTTGAACCCTTTTCGGTCAGCAATTATAGTATATACATTTATTTTTTGGTGTTTTTGTTTTTAGTAGCACCTGAACGGTTTTAACTTAGCACTTGAGATTAAAGGCCTGTTGTGAAGTGGACTTCTGTAATTTCTGTTCCGTTCTGGATTTTAACATCCAGTCAAACTCATTCCATTGCTCCAGCCTACTACATAGCCCTATGTATAGTACACAGGTATTCTTTACATTTAGAGAAAAAAGTGGCTATTTTTAGAAAGTAGGTCTAAATGGAAATAATAATGTATGAGCTTCTGAAACTGAATCCTGTGCACGTTTTCAAAAGTTTTTCAGTGTGATAGCATATCCTTTGAATGTGTGGTGAGGCACCCTACCTGCTACAACTAATAGTATTTCTGTGAATATGACAGCAGTTAGCTCCCCTGTGGTGCTCCTGAAGGCTTTGTGTCTGTGCTTCTTAGCCTCTGTATCTTTATGTTCATGCTAGCTATGCTGATTAGTGTTCCACTATATAATATATATTTTTCCTGATGGTCGGTGAGATTTGAAGCTGATGCACACAATGTGTCAGCTTACTATCTGCCTCAAGCAACACTTGCTTTTACACACTAATTGGAATTTTTTCTTTTGCATTTGCAGCTTTATATGAATTTGTGTAAAGGAACCAGTGAGCTCTGTATAAATGGGCCATGTCCCATTTTTGGGTATCTTTTAAAAACACTGTGGTAGATCTAAAACTCTAAATATAATTAGTCATTTTATTGTTTTTGGTTGAGAGTTCCTCATCTATACTTCTGTACTTAAAACATTAATCCCATTTAAGTTTAGATTTTGATTAAAGTTAGGAGGTTCAAGGTAAGGTAAAATCTCACTGTAGTCTGTACACATGATAGCAGGGACCTTATAAACCTATTTAAAGGAATACTCCGCTCAGAATTTTTTTTTATATATATATTACTCAATGCATTTTGCAGTGATAGCTGAGAAAATCTTTTATTCAAGTTGAATGGGAGAAAACAGTTTATGAAACATTGCTGTAGAATATAATCTGGGAAAGGTGCATTCACATGATTATATGCCTTTTGAATTGAAGACCAGACTGTTGACTATTAAGAGGGTAAATATTAATATTTTAGCACCCGTTTTGATTATTTGAATGGATAGCAAACATGGATTATGCCGTACGAGGAATGTGACAAATGTGTGTTATTTTTTTCCATGGACATTTTTCACATTGTTTGCCACTGGATCGAACAAGTCTCCATTATATTCCATTAAATCAAACTGTTTTCTCTCATTCTGCATGAAAGTATGAGATGATTTTTCTCTATCACTACAAAATACAAGGTGCAAGTAACATAACATAACCTTTTTGGGGAAGAGTACTCCCCATGTAACTCTGCATGTGTAATGTTCTGGTTTTCCAGTGCTTTTATTAAAAAAACAGCTATCTTTTATCCAGGTTGACTTTATAATCACTTTTTTTTTTTTTTTTTTTTAAGTTGGCAATACATACAAAACAAAATGTAAAGGCAACCAGGAATGTTCTACTATAGTTAGTCCCAAGGCTAAGTTGAAGGACTACAACTCGACCAAAGCTGCTTGATGGTCGAGTTAACAAAGCTAGTGATATCCAGTGGTAGAGGTTACTTAATCCCAGGAGTCATCTGTCCTGCTGCTTAGTCAGTCCCCATGTCTACCAGCTTTCCTTTCAGTCCGTGTATACAGCAGACACACAACTGTGGTTAAATTTCATTCTTGTTTAATTGGATGGTTTGTTTTTTGTTGGTCTGAAGTGGATGCAGGTTGTCGCACCTCCTTATTTCAACCCAACCCCCCATTAACTCATTTCATCATTGCACTTATCTTTTAAGTAAATGGTGGGCCTTTTACACAACAAATATGGCCAATAGTCCGTCGTTTGCATCTTTCAAACATTACTTTATGTAGGGTTTGACTTTGGTACATGCTTTTAAATTGGATTATGAAAGTTTAATATTGTAAAGTGCTACTACTATTCAAAGACCCAGAGAGAGGCCCTATCCACTACATTCCAAGAGACATTTTGGGTGGTTTTGATCCAAATTTTTGTAAAGGTAAGCTTGTACCCTTGTATCTTTTGATGTGGCCTTAACCTTAATCATAGCATCTGCAGAGCATTAGTGTGTGGGCTTGCTTCTTCCTAATTTTTAAATATAGGAATATCTTCTCCCCCTCTACCCCATCCCCCAACTTGGCTTGCTGATACCACAGCCTTCACCAGGAGAAGCAGATGGAGAGTGAAATGGATATAATGTAACCCCCCCACCCCCCAGATATGATGCCTGCCTCATGGAAACTTATGTGACAATAGCTCTTCTGAGCGCTGTTTCTTTGACCTAAAGCCTTACTGCTAACTTCTCAGCAAATGTAATGTTATACCAAATAAACGTGTCCCGGTAACCAATGTTGAAATGCAAACTGTAGCCCAGTTATAAGAACTGGCATTCTTATGATAATGAGTAACACTTAATTTGTTGCCTTCTTGGTAGGAAAGTACATTTTGTTGACTTGTGAATAGCAGCTTGACAGTTGAAGCAAACAAAATTAGCTTTACATTTCCTGTGCAGCTTTAACAATAAAGGTGCCATTTTCCTCCTTTACAATGATATCAAGTTGTAATGTGAGGGGAATTAATGGTAATGTGTTTTATGTAACATGTCATATTACTGTATGCTATTCCAAACACGCTTCTAAAAAATATGCATGGTGACATTTGACTTGCCTTTTAATTGGAGGGAAAACAAAAATGGGGTGGGGAAAGGTTTAAGTTTGAAATGAATCTTAACGATGATGACCTCTTCCTCCTTTGATTTAATTTTTAACCAGATGCCATGAGAGGTTAGAGTAAATTACCTTGCTACCTTTGTTTTATTACATTTTTATTTATAAATTGTACAGTTGTATTGTTTTTTAATCGGTTTAGATTTGAGTATACTTATAGTTTTTGTATGGGTTGCTGTAACATTATCATTGATCTAAAACAGGAAATTGCATATAGTCATCTTACAGTGCCTTATGTATACTTCATAGGTACATTCTTACTGCTCTGTCACTTTTGTGCTACTATGTTTTTGAATATGAAATTTACTTTGAATTGGAAAGTAATGTTTTTAGGGGTCACCTACTCCAGTCCTGGAGGACCACCGTGGCTGCAGGTTTTCATTTTTAACCTTTTTTTAAAAAAAAAAAAAAAAAAAAAAAAGTGCCCTGTTTGTGCTACTAATTAACTTCTTGTGAATTAATTTTAATTGACTTAAGATTTGTTCCCCTTGAATTTCTTCATCGTTCCTCTGAATTGCTTCATTTCTTTCCTTAAATGGCACCTAAAGAGAAATTAAATGTGAAGTTAGGGAGCCAAGAGAAGACCCAGTAAGTCAGGGCCTCAAACTCGAACCAATTTCACTCCAACCAGTTGCTTAATGAGGCACTGATTCTTGCTGTTAATTAAATCATTCTTTAATTCTGTGGCTTGTTGTTGCTCTCATGGTGCATTAGCAGACCTTTCCAAAACTGTTGATTTTCACTTTTCTAAGAGCACTGTTAGAAATGTTGATCTGCTCAGGTCCACAAAACATTTTGAGACCTTCATCTTTATTTTCGGATTGTGTGTGTGTGTGTCCTGCGGTGGGTTGGTGCCCTGCCCGGGGTTGGTTCCTGCCTTGCGCCCTGTGTTGGCTGGGATTGGCTCCAGCAGACTCCCATGACCCTGTGTTCAGATTCAGCGGGATAGAAAATGGATGGATGGATGTGTGATGGACACCAGTTGTTTTGGCTCATTTTATATCTCATTATTGTTTGGCTGATAATTAAGGAAAAAAAACAATTGAGGGGGCTGAGTCTTCAAGAGCAAGTCAGTTAAAATGAATTCAAAAGAAGTTAATTAGCAGCAAAAATGGGTCACTAATTAAGAAAAGAGTTAGAATAAAAACCTGCAGCCACGGTGGTCCTCCTGGACCGGAGTTGGTGACCCCTGTTTTAGTGTATTTTTCGCAGTAGGTCCCTGAAAAACAGACTCTGGACCCTGTGACACTGAAATGAGAATGTTATCCTGACCGCACTGGGTGCAAAGCAGAAGCCAGCCTTTTTCAGGGTGCCAATTAATTCATGGGTTTACAGTTTGGAATAGCCAATTAGCTTAATCTGTTCTTTGGGATTATGGAAGGACAACCCATAGATACTGAGTGATGGAGGAGAAAAAAAAACATTAGAATACATATTTAAAGACGTGACTATATGTATAGCGTAAACATTCTATGAGGAATGATCAAAAGCCCTAACCCTATTGTATGTTGACAAATGTTTGTGTCATTTAAAAATTAGTATTTTGCCTTTTTAATACCTCTTCTGTGGCTGACTTGGTTCTTTTTAATTGGCATGGTGTGTCCTATAGAGGTACTATAGCATTTTAGAATTGGGAGAAAAGGGAGCAGTCACATAGGGCAAGGCCTGGTAAAGAAGGGGAGTGTAGAATCTCTTTGAATCCACAGTATTGCAGAATAGCATTTGCAGCCTGTTGAAGAATCAACCTGCATACTTTTTTTGGGTCATAGTGATGTATTCATGTTTCATTCACAGTTGAAACACTTATTAAATTCCTCCCAGTCAGAATAAATTAACTTGAGCTTCTGCTTGGAAAACTCTATACAGTCCTGCATCTTTCCCAAGTTGAAATGCTGGGTACCCAGTGTACAGTACAGACCTTACTCATTTTACAATGTTTTTCAAAAATGGATTCTGCTGAACCTAATTGCAATTATGTCTTCTCTCATGCACCATCACTTTTTGGTTCCCCAAAACTAGTGAGAGAAGAAAATTTTGCAAACATGGAGCAAATCATAATAGGGTCAGTCAAACATGGGGTTATCTTTTGGGAAGTGCCTTACCAAAGAGATGGCTGAATAAACAGTGTCCTGATCTATATGAAGACATCTGATCCTGGTACACACTTCATTCTTGCCTAATCAAGAAGATGTGCGCTATATTATATAACCCACAAGATAGAAACTTGTAATTTTACATTTTTTCTTACACAGGAGTAAAACTTGACCACTTTAAATCTGAAACTGATATTCTATTGGCCAATTTTTTTTAATTTCAAAGCATTTTCGTCACATGTGCATGCATGCAAGATAAAATTGATCTCTATTGTGGTTTTTATATAATGCCTTTCAGATATGAATAATTTTTCTTTCATACATGGAAATGTGTAAGGACAACTTGGACTTAAATACCAAGTTTATCCTTTAAAGCATGATTGTGAAAAAATAACTTGTATTATGTTTAATTGCTATATGGAACTTTGCTGTGAACTTGGTGGTGTTTTTTTTTTTTTTTTTTTTTTTGTGTGCTCCCATGCCATTTTTAAAAGGAATACTCCCTGTGGTCTGTACACACTGCCTGTCTTACTGCAACTTTCCACTGCAGAAACATAATATATATTTCCATTGCTAAAACTATATGGTTCAATTTTTCACCCCATTTCACTTTTGTATTTTCTCGTCACAGATAATGCATTTTCAAATCATTTTATAAGAGAAATGTCCCATTTAACAACTACAGACTTTTTTGTGTGTTTTTTTTTTTTTAATTTCCTTATTTACATGAAAGCTACCTTGACCAATGGCTGTGGTGAATAGGAACATATCCTTACCTCTGGGGAAAAATGTACTGTGAATCCATTTAATATTTTCTGTTTTCAAAAATGCACATTGGAAACAGCAAAATTTTAATTTCAGAAAATGAAATGGATGTTTGTGGCATGTTTCCAAGCTTGCGTATTAAAAAAATAAAGCTGCATTTAACAAATTCCGATATTGAATTTAATGTGTATCATGATTATGAAAACATAACTGATTTTTATATTAAATGTCCGCCTGTTCAAAACGGCTTTTAAACATTTTATGCCCAACACTGGTGTGTGTTAATACATGTAGTATTTTAGTTCCCATATAAATTCTGAATTCAGTTCACCTAGCAATACATTTAGGCTCACAGTGCAGATGCTGCCCTTTTGAATGTCAAAGGGTAAATGAGTGGTTGCAATTGCCATTTAAACTTATTTGGTGTTAAGAGAAGTTTTCACTCTACCCAAATGGCTTTGCATATATAGGGACTTTGCTGCCTTTTATTCAAGGCAACTTTCAATAATCTTTAGAAGTTTAAGGCAGCACATGTGGTATGTTTATAAACTATAAATATGCATTTATCAAAACCTGTTCGCTGTGTAATGTTTTCCTTATTTTTAGCATGCAATCTTTCATGCTGCTTTTTTTTGGGACTCCAGAGTTTGAGGAATAGATCCAAAGATAACTGTTTGATCAGGTTATGCAGTGAGTGAAAATGTGCCATTGCGGTATTTCCACTATGCCTTTCTGTTAGTCAAAGGCAGAGAGAACCAAACTATACAAATATGAATGGTAAGTGCAACTTGTATGGGTAAACTCTTAAGGATGTGGAAGGCTAAAAGGCTAGCATTATCTAGGTCAAAGAAGTTTTTACAGAACTCTCTGGCCTCTCCACTTGTGCAGGGAAAGTAATGTTTAACTACCTAAAACTTCTCTGTTGCCCTCATTTTTGGGGTTCCTTACTTTTCAGCCTAGGATATGGGATAGCCCTAGAAATGTGGGAGTAGGAGCTGTCTGTATTGTTTCAGGAAAGCACTATTGTGAATCTAGAACTTTTGCAAGCCTATGTATAAGTCAGCTTAGTGGGTCTAGTACAAAATGTTTAAGAGCTTTTGGCACAGGGTAGACTCTTGTACATCCAGGGGTTTTAAATTTTTTTTTTTTTTTTTGGGACACCTGGCATAAATTGCTTTAAAGATTTAGCTTGCTGCTATGAGAGCAATTACACTGCTTATTTAGTGTAAAAGTCTAGCAGCACACATTTGTGCTAATGTATTAATGGCTGAGGCTTATTCTACATTGGTTACTCATGTATATTGATTCTAAAATTATAGTGTACTAGAAAAAAGCCTTCCACTGGGCCTAGTTTTATGATCTGAATAATGACTTGCCAATTTGCGTGTGTTTCCTGCTTGTACTGCTTCCAACAAAAGAGCCTGATGTACCCACAAGATTGCCCCTCTCATTTACCATCTGTCCTGGGTCAGCACGACATCCACCAGCTGAGCCTTCTTTCCCATTCTGCTTGCCCTTGTAATAAGATGCTGATGACTCCCCCATCCCCCCCCCCCCCCCACCAATGGATAACAATAGGCAGCCTTTGTGTGACACATGTTTAGCCTAAAGGTGGCTTTTCCTAACCCTCATGGATCCTCAATTGCAAAAGGACCCCCAGATGGCTTCCTACTGTTATCCCTTTAACAAATACATAAATAAAACACAATAAAGGTATTGTCCTGCAAATAGGTGTACATTTGGCTCAGTTTTAATGCTTTACATAAACCAGAAAGGCAACTTTCATGGATTCTTCTTTAATGAATGATCAGAGAAAATTTTGGCTGGTTGTCTGGTCATCTCATTGAAAGCTACTGCAATTTATTAAAATGGGTCACGTTTGTCCTTTTTGCTCAATTTTAAGTATCAAGCATGTAGTGGGTTTGAAATACATTTGCATTTGTCAAACTGGTAGCCTTTTCAAATTTAGCATTTTATGCTATTGCACTTTGACCAAGTCATTTTAATTTTAATGTTTTTTTGTTGTTTCTGGAGTCTCAAAAAAAAAACCAAAAAAAAAACCATTAAAATCAAATTGAACAAATATTAAAACCTTTTTGACATGTTTTGTACAGATTCTGTTACAGATTACATTATAAAATTAAGGAACTGTCACAATTTTGAAGTAATAGGCCTCATAGATAAATTTGTACACTTAAGTGAGATAACCAAGATAATCCTGACAGTACTGTGTTAAATTTACTATGTGAAACAAAACAGTTGTGCCAACATACTACAACTCACCTAGATGTACTAAAGTTTTTTTTTTTTCTTTTAAGTTGTGGAGTGGGAGCAACACCGATGGCCATGAGAAGCTCCATCTACTGGTCTTTATTTACCACTTGAACACTTACCCTCTTACAAAGTGCAGTATCTTGATGTAGCACATTTAAAAGTGGAGCTTTAGGGTAATGAAAACAATGTACTTACCATTTTAAATTTTAAGGTTAAAAGTAAAACTTACCTGGATGGCAATGATCAATAGAGCAAGTCAAAAGGTCATGGGGGGGGGGGGGGGGGGGTATATGAAAAGGGAGACGGTCAAGGAAGAGATGGGGGGGATAAAAGCATTTCTAGATAGGTAGTGCATGTATTTAGAAACTGTGTGAGGAATGGTTAAGCTGTTGACCAGATAACTAAAGTTAAGTTACAGGACAGGGAATTTAGTTATTTTTGTTATGAAGTTTTAGTATACAGTAATCCCTCCTCCATCGCGGGGGTTGCGTTCCAGAGCCATCCACGAAATAAGAAAATCGGCGAAGTAGAAACCATATGTTTATATGGTTATTTTTATATTGTCATGCTTGGGTCACAGATTTGCGCAGAAACACAGGAGGTTGTAGAGAGACAGGAACGTTATTCAAACACTGCAAACAAACATTTGTCTCTTTTTCAAAAGTTTAAACTGTGCTCCATGACAAGACAGAGATGACAGTTCTGTCTCACAATTAAAAGAATGCAAACATATCTTCCTCTTCAAAGGAGTGCGTGTCAGGAGCACAGAATGTCACATAGATAGAGAAAACAATCTCTAGCAAACAAATCAATAGGGCTGTTTGGCTTTTAAGTATGCGAAGCACCGCGGCACAAAGCTGTTGAAGGCGGCAGCTCACACCCCCTCCGTCAGGAGCAGACAGAGAGAGAGAGAGAGAGACACAGAGTTTGTTTTTCAATCAAAAATCAATACATGCCCTTCAAGCTTTTAAGTATGCGAAGCACCGTGCAGCATGTCGCTTCAGGAAGCAGCTGCACAAAAGATAGCAACGTGAAGATAATCTTTCAGCATTTTTAGACGAGCGTCCGTATCGTCTAGGTGTGCGAACAGCCCCCCTGCTCAATCCCCATACGTCAGGATCAGAGAAAGTCAGCGCAAGACAGAGAGAAAAGTAAGCAATCTAGCTTCTCAGCCATCTGCCAATAGCGTCCCTTGTATGAAATCAACTGGGCAAATCAACTGAGGAAGCATGTACCAGAAATTAAAAGACCCATTGTCCGCAGAAATCCGCGAACCAGCAAAAAATCCGCAATATATATTTAAATATGCTTACATATAAAATCCGCGATGGAGTGAAGCCGTGAAAGGCGAAGCGCGATATAGCGAGGGATCACTGTATATCCTATTCCAATGTGAAGCTAACTGGTTGGAGTGAGCCAACCTGGTGAACTGTACAAGTGTGGCCTTTTTATGGCTGGACAAAGAGGGACTTTGTAAGTTGGTGTTCAGAGGTGAGCTGGACTTGGGTGTAGTGGACTGTCCACCAGACATGAGAATTTCTTTAACAGAATGTCAGCCATATGAATCCTCTTGTCTTTCCACTTTGTCAGTGAAGTGGAATTTCCTGTACACTCTACAAGACTGAAGGAGCTGCTAGTTTGAGGCGCCATTAAAAAGCATTATAAAAACTAACACAAACTGGAGATGTCAAAAGTCAGTGCAAGATGGGATCCAAGAATGCTGACACCATGTCAGAAGGCCACAATGCTCTAGTGCTCCGTGAAGACCAGGTGAATTTTTTTTCATTGTTTGGAGACTGGACATATCTATCACAGAGATCCCGAGTCCAAAATGGAGTCAATGCAGTGGAAGCACAAGTCATTCCCTCACCCCAAAAAAATTAAAGACAGAACAATCTGCAGGCAAAGTCATGGCAAATGTCTTCCTTGATATTGAAGGACTTTTGGTTCTGGAGTTCATGCCACACAAGACGACCATAACCCGGGAGAGTTACACCAACAAAATGATCACTTTGCGGGAGTTGATCAAGGACAAAAGATGAGGAAAACTCTTAGCAGGTGTGCTGCTTCTTCATAACAATGTGCAGGTTCACAGGTCACGTCAATCACAGGCTGCATCCAAGAATGTGGGTTCCAGCAGCTGAACCATCCACCCTACAGTCCTGACCTGGCTCACTCAGATTATTTCCCGTTACGAGTTTTGAAGAAACGGTTCTGTGGACAGCAATTTTTCACGTGATGAAGACGTCAAGGCAGCTGTGACGTCCTGGTTTGAAGGTCAGATTTTTTGTTTTTCTCCTTTGTTCAAAAGGTTTAAAGTCATTGCAGTAAAAGTGGATGAAGTGTATGGAGCTATCGGGACTATATGGGGGTGGGGGGGTATGCAAACTTTTCTTTCCTACTAAGTTAAATTATTGAAGCCCCTTGTAACATGAGACTGTTCATTTTTAGGAATTTTAATATGCTTCAGATATACAGTGGTGTAATTAACTTAATCTTAAGGTTCTTTAACTTTTAAATGTTTCAGTTATTGGTGTAGCTTGATAATAACACACGTAGCAGTGAGAGTGAGTTGATATTCCTATCTTGCTTTCACTAATTCATTGTCTGCTCTTTAACCATCTTTACAATTAAAAGCACAGAAAGTGAATTAAAACAATAGGTCGGGGGGGGGGGGGTAAATGAAATTCAAATAGTGTAGTTTTAGTTTGACTACAGAAAGTGTGTAATACGTCAACTGATTAAGTATGCAGTGTAATGAAAAGCAGTAAAGCACAGACTAGGAGACTGAATAAAATTAGGCTTGTAGTTCCTCAAAAACAAACACTACTTTGTAGTACTAGAGTCCTAATCTGCCAAATTATTTGTACTAAAGGCTAGTAAATTAAATTTTAAAGTATTGGTTTGTTTGACTGGTTTATAAAATTAAGGGGTTTGCCACCCCCAACGCACTCTCTCTCTCGCACGCGCGTACACACACACATTCATGACATTGTCTATCTCAAGTAAACTCAGTTTGTCGGTATCGTTACATAGGACAACACTACGCCTTTGTCACTTGTATTTGTTACCGTAGTTGCTGAAAATCTACAGCAGCAATATCCCAGTGGCCACGTGGGCGGGATTCAAGATTTCGTATGTTTTTATTTACATACGCCCGCCCCAAAGAGTATCCAATGGGAGGGGTGCCTCAAAGTGGAGTTTGGGGGCGTGTCTCTCTCTCTCTCCCCAATTCTCCAAGCTGCTGCTTCACTATCCTAACCCTGATGAGATCAGCAGGATTACATTTCATCATGGGGCGAAGAGTTCTTCGTGCAGCTGGCTGTTCACGACTAGATTTTGAAACCTAAAGGAAAGCTACGTGTGATCTGCGTCGGGAAAGCGACGCGAGGGGGCTGCCTTCATTTGCTTGGCCAGAGCTTTCCATCGCTGCTCGGAATACCTTTTCACCAAGACTTCTCAGGGTCTCCTTTACTGTTTTTTTTTTTTTTTTTTTTTTTTTTTTCGCTTCTTATACGGGTAGTGTTTTAATCGTACACTATCGCGGTTTTGGAGGCAAACTTACCAGTGTTGCAAACTTCTCGCGGGTCGCAATAGGAGGAAGCAGCGCCCGACTAATTGCCAGGGAGGCGGCAGAGCCATCTGCGAGGCGCCGTGCATTGTTGTGCTTGATGCGGAGCCTAGGGCAAGGACTCTGGAGTTGTATGGTAAGAAAGATGGTAAATGTACGCGGCCTTGGAAAGGTTCACGGCAGAAGGAAGCTAGATGTATTGATTTAGTCGGATCGTACAAATTCCGATTCCATTCTTTTGTTTGCCATTAAAAAGGTTTAACAATTAACTGTTTAACTTCATTTCGACATAGCTTTGGATATTGTCAGAGCCTGGCGCGCACTTCCCGGGCAGCCGAGAGCTCGAGTTTTCAGCTTGGATTAAAGTCGTCAGCTACAGAGATGCTGCGGAGTCTTGGTAATTTTCGTTTAATAGCTAAAGCAAAGAGTGAGTGGAACGCGTGGTGGTGTTTTTGTTTGTAAAGACATTCGGAAGTCGTGTGTGCTAGAGGCATAATTAAGAATATAAAATGTATGCGGTGACGGTTTACATGCTAATATGCATCATGTCCAATATTGCGGTTTATAGTTGGTCTTGCTCATGGCTGGAGATTGCAGTACAGTAGTTTACTTGCGTGGGGATTTTCTGGTTTCTTCGTTACCTTTAGAAAGTCAGTGGCAATCTGTATTTACTGTCCGATTTGCTGTAATGTATTGGAGTAGAACAGTAGTATATTCGACAAAGGTGAAACTGGGATCAATTATGATGGGTCGACGGACGATGCATGTGCAGCCACAAGAGTACGAATGTACGCCTGAACTGCCCCATGGCCCGACCTCAGCTGCTTTTTACACGCTTTGCTGCCTGGCCAGTGTATACTTTGTGTAAAAGTACTCGTATAAAGCAAATGAGATATATATATAAATTATAATTTGAGTAAAATTGATACGCCTTAGAAATGTGTACACGAACACTGACGCAGCCCACGTGAGTTGAACAATCGCTTGTTTTGAGTGTTATGCGCTACATTGATGACCCAGGTACTTCACTAATGAGCTTTGTTGTCAGGACACTGGGATGCCATTATGGACGCAATGTAGGATCAAAATATTTTAGTACCGTTTTTTCCAGTAAGCCTTTGAAACCATTTTTATGTAAAAATAAGTTGGAGACTGACACTGAACCTTTTCACTAAGCAGTATTTTTTTTTTCTAACCCCGTGCATCTGCCGGATTCTAACCCTGGTGTGCGTTTTGTATAATCTCTTTTGTTTCTTTTATGCCGGTTGACCCACGAGCCGCCTGTTTCGTTTGCTGCAGTGTCCACTTTTTATATTTATATAGTAGTACAAAAAAACGCTACGTTGGTAGCTATAAATATATATGTTTAAATTTCTTCGTACGGGAGCAGTCGTTACTAGGGAAGTTAATACCGGTTTATGCAGGTGCGATTGGAGGTGGTGCATAGCCGTTCAGGGCAAAGTACTGTAGACTGTTGCAGATGAAGAGGATACGAGACAGAGCGCCGCAGAGGAAGCGACCGGTGCTGCGCCGCAAACAATCCAGTCGGCAGGGGGAGGGAGCACTTGTTGGGAGCTCTCTGCACCGGGCACCTCTCCCAAGTGTTTAACCTTTGTAACATTGCAGGTTTTCATGTAATGGGCATCAAAACTAATGCCTAGCTCCGTAAAGTGCTCCCGATACCTGAACGTATTCCAGTTACTATTGTGATGCGTATATGCTAATACATTAAAGTCTTAAATAGGACATTCTGCTAAATGTTTAACCTATATACCGGTAGTACTCGTTAATAAGTGGTTATTAACATACTTTTAAACAAGATAGAACTGACCGATTTTATACAAGGATATGACCACTGGTTACGTGTAATTTTTGAAGCCTTGTAAATAGTGTATGTTTTAGTTTGTGGGATTTTTAAATCTGCTAATCTAACAAAATGCAGTATAATTGTTGAATTCAATTTTTTTTTTTTTGAGCACCCATCCCGTGTCAAGTTTAATAACTTAATATTTTGACTTTTACAGTATAATTTACTGGTTAGTATAAGGCTTGAATTGGTGACACACACACAATCCCACTCAATGTACAAAACTGTTATTTAGAAGTGGCAGAAATGAGGTTGACAGTTGCACAATAATCCTAAAATCTAGTGTTTGGCCCCTTTTTACTATAAATGTTTTTGATTGGCAGTGCAGTTGAAGAATAAGGCCGGCCAGACTTGGTCTGAGCTGTACAATATAATATAGTAATTCCTGAGTAAAGTGTAGAGTGTATGATTTTTCCCTTGAAATCATTTTGACATAACTTGTAAACAATTTTGTGGGGTGTGTACACATGCATGTTTTTAAGGAAATTTTAAGAACTTGCCTACTTGAACAATGTGCTTTTTAACTGGTGTAGCAATAGCCAGGTTTCCATCCAAGGAGTTTTTGCGAAAAAATATTTAGCGCTTCAAATTTTTTACCGATATAGCTGATGGAAATGCTAATTATCGATAAAATGTTGTACATGTCGACATAATATTTTTCCGTTTAACTTTAGCGCATAAATTCCATGTCGATACTTCAGATGTCGCAAAAACTACATTGGAAACAGTTTTTGTCGGAAAAAAGGGCTTTAACGCAAATAAATGTGTCACATTTTCATCACGTGCAATCAAAACGAGAATGGCGGAGCGGTTCGCATGGTCTGATGAAGAGAGTTTTTTTTTTTTGATTAAACGTCGTTATTTTGTATTAATTCAAATTTCAGTTTTAATTAAAAACCTTAAGGGAAGCAGGTTAGTTCAGTTGTTATCGCACTGAGAAGGGATGTTGAAAGGTAGGCTCACCTGTACAGATCTGATGCTGCAAACACAGCTGCATCAATGGCACTTCCAGAAGTGCCAACGCAAATGTCTCGTATCATGCACCTGTCATCAACAAGGGCCTGGAGAACAATAGATGGCCACCCTTTGCGATTAATGTAATCGCGGTAGCCTTCCGTCGGGGGAAGAATAGGCACATGCGTGCCATCCAGCGCACCGTAAATCTGTGGCACAAGATGCACCAAGGAATTGCGGTGTGCAATTTCATTGGCCTCCGCAACAGTCGGAAGTCTGATATAACGGCGCATTAATTAATTTTTCTTTAATAGCGGTGCACACAGCATATACACATCGATGGACGGTAGTTTTACTAACCCCGAAAGTTTCTCCAACTACTCTATACTCGGCGCAGGTTGCCAGCTTGTAAAGGGCGATGGCAATCCGCTTTTGGGTTGGAACCGGTGGTCGGTGGCAACCTGTGATGGGCGCAACATCAGGACTGATGAATCCACAAAACATCTCAAACGTCGGCCGTGTCATTCTAAAATGTTGCAGCCAGAGATTTTCTGTGAAGTGTCTCTCCACCACCTCCTTTCAGAAGGTCTTGTTCCGTCGTCTCTCCCATACCCGTGGGTTTCGTCGCACTGGGGTACTTTCTTCGAGCTCTAGGGCTATCAGACAAGCAACTGCTTCATTCTGCTGTCGTCTTCGGATATTATGTACAATTCCAATTATTTGTGAAACTGAAATAACAGTAAGCTGGCAAATTTTAAAAAAAACTCTGAATAATCTCTCCATTTCTTTGTTTCTTTGTTTAGTGGAGGGGGCGTAACGTGGAAAACAAAAGGTAGATAATTTGCGACATACACAAAATTATGTATGGAAACGGCTCAAGGGCAGATTTTTTTCGCGATACAACAAAAGTTATGCAACAGTTCGTTTTGGGGGGGGATGACGTCATCACGCACACTATTTTATCGATAAAAAGCCAGTTTGATGGAAACAGGCTGGAGACAGCAAATTTCGCACATTTGTTTTACGTATATTCTGTTTGTCGATAACAAAACGTCGCAAAAAACTGGATGGAAACTTAGCTAGTGTGTTAACATACAATATTGACACGCCCCAATTAACAATACTTATTCAGAGTTGTGAATTAGATTGGCCAGGGTGTGTGAGCTCCTAATTCCTGGTACTAATATTTGGGGACTACTGTATATTTGCATCTCATGTCTGATCCATTTGCTTTGCCATGTTTTATTGTATAATAAGCCAATACATCCCATATTGGTATAAGTTTGAAGATTACTACTTTTAGGTGAAAATAAATGTTTCCTTGCAGAGTCTGACACTAAATCCACTTAAATTTCTGGTTGGCATTGTTACCTTCTTATGGACACTAACATTTGTGCTCATCCATGCATGCAATCCCAACAAAGGTAGTTAGTAGACCAGGGTTCAAACTGTGTGTACCCTGGGGCTGTCCTAAGATGGCGATCATATGCAAGTAAATGTCATATGAAATGCACATAACTGGATTATTATTCACATGTTCCCAGAATTACCTTCATGGCTTCCCACCAGATAACAGGAAATTTGTTAAAAACCATAAAGATATGAAAAGGCATAGGTGCAGAATTTGAGAAAGTTTAGATGTTATTTCTTTCTTCATTTAACTTTGCTAGAGTATAGTTTACAGACCTGACCGGACTTCATGTACAGATGAATTTTTTAGTTTGTTGGACAAATTCATTTTTGGTGAGCAGTAGGGCAGGATATTAGCACTGATGGCCCAATTCAATTAGATTTTAGTTCACAATCTCCTAATTTGATCAGATATATAGATTTTATCTTTAATTAGCATATATTAGAAGGGTTTTTTTTTTTTGATTACTTAAAGCATAGAACATTAATTTCAGTGACACTTATTGTTTGAAGGTTGTCTACATTGTGACTTCATAATGTATGCATAAGCATGAAATGGCATTTAAGAATCGATACTTGATTGGCAATAATCAGTTAACAACATTATTTGCAAGATGTGGAACATAATGTCTTTGCTCTTTTTATAAAAAAAAAAAAAAAAAAATCAGAATTGCAACATCAGAATCCACACATTATGGGATGCTCATTTTAATTCTGTGCAATGGCATCTACCTTATAAAATATCTATGTGTAAATCTAGCAAAGAATAAAAATATTCTTTAAAAAATAACACGTTATTAGTATCCTATTAGCTAAGTTTATTCCCCTATTGGACATTTAAACTAAATTTGAATTAGTTGAAGTTAGATACAACAGGCATACTTGTGTCTTTCTATAACTCTACAAGTTACTGACGTGTAGCAGTTGCGTTAATCCGTCTCAAATGTGTCCTCGCTGTTCCTTCTCCGGCAAAAAAAAAAGAGGCATTTTAAAACGAGAATGTAGAGCGGATGATTGTTTTAAGGAGGCTTTAGATGAATGAAACATAAGACAAGGAACCAGCCACAATGATTGAGCTTGTGTGCAAAGCAGTCAACGTGAAAGTACCTCCAAAGATCATATTAATGGAAAGGTCGATTTGGTATCCGGACTGCTATGAAAATTCCAACAATTGCCTGTTTGCTTGGCTGTGTGAAGCTTGTTGCAAACCTTTTCCACAGTAGCAGTACAGATGTGGCAATGCTTTTGCTTAAAATTTTCATAAGTACAATAACTTTACAAACCAGAAGTAAATGAGTATAGTATACTGGTGTTCCAAAACCTATATCATTTGTAGAAAGCTCATTTTCAGCATCTGTGTATTTTCTCATATCTTTGCAGATACAATGTTAGATTATTTTTTGGGCACAAGGCAAATTAAATGGAAGTTTGGAGCTAAACACAGTCTCCAGTGTAAATTGTTTAGGCTCTACTTGTTTTGATGTTGACTGGGATGCTGTTTCCGGGTGATGTCGGGGCAACTGATTTCTCCGATTTGTTGAGGTACCATAATACTTTTGAGTTTCACAGCTTACATATGGCTTTGCTTTCACCCAGTTATTCTTTACCGATGCATTCTTTTTGAATCTGTAGTAATTCCATGCATATGATTTAAGTGTCAAAAGGTGGCGATTTCATTTGAGGATTACATGCCATTTTGTGTGAAGTAGTAAAATGCTTTTTTTTTTTTTTTTTTTTTTTTTTTTTTCCCCCCATTTATCAGTTTTCTAATTAACAGCAACAACATACACATCTCTTCAAGTACATAAAAAAGCCAAAGGTTTCAATAAACATATTAGTGTTGACTATCAGAAGCGAACAATAAACCTATAATACCTAAACCCCATATCCCATCCATAGGCCCACAAAAAGGATAAATAGATGAAATAGATAATGATTCATTAAATAATTAGACAACAAGAAAGTAATAAAAAAAAAAAAAAAAAAAAACCCTAATACACAGGATGTTACAAAAAACAGGTAAATAACTAACAATTGAAAAAAAAATAATAACAACAAAATCAAATAAGAAATAAATTAGGTGCAATTGTCTCCAAGGATCTAAAATGAGAAACAAAAGGTTGCCAGACCTTCAAAAACCCATCAGCTCTCCCTCTCAGACTAAACTTGATTTTTTCAAGTTTTAAAAAGAACATAAGATCCTTCAACCAGCGGGCCATGGTCGGGGGATGTGGAGCCTTCCAAGACAATAATATTCTATGCCGTGCTACCAGTGAAGTGAAAGCAATTGCATCCAATTGTGTACTATTAAAAGACATATCAGGATCTCCAGGAACCCCAAATATAGCAATCAAAGGACAAGGTTCCAGTCGGATTCTAAAAACATGAGAAATAATGTCAAAATATGAGGTCCAGTATAACTGGATTTTCGGGCAAAAAAATAAAATCGTGGCTTAAATTGTAGGGAGAAGAGTTACATCGGTCACATAGGTCAGGAACATTGGGATAAATTTTAGGTAGGCTACATTGGTCAAAATGTAAACTATGTACAGTACTACTTTAAACTGAATAAGAGAGAGCCTTGCACGGGATGATGAAGTACGAATCCCCTTAACTACACTATCCCAGTAGCCTTCTCTGAAGTCCAAACCCAGCTCCTGTTCCCAATTTGAAATAGTTTTATTATCAGAGTAACTGTCCATTAAAAGGACAGTATTATATATTTGTGAGGTAAGAGCTTTCTTATGTGGAGAAAATTCGAATAAGTCTTCCCAAGACTGTTTAGGTGGGCGAATAGGAAACTCGGGGGGGGGGGGGGGGGGGGGGGAATAGTGGAAGCACAGTGTCAAACTTGAAAATAACGAAATAAATGTAATGAGGGCAGACCATATAGGGACGACATATCTGTAAAGTTAAGAAAGATATTATCCTTATAAAGATCGGAAAAACATTTTAATGCCCTTTTTATCCCATAAATTAAACGTAGAGTCTAAATGGGAAGGGGGAAAAAGGTGATTATTGCATAGTGGGGCCAGAGCAGAGGCAGAAACAAATTTGAAGTGGCGTCGAAATTGATGCCATATCTTGAGAGATTTAAGTACAACTGGGTTATCTGTATATTGAATAAGGGATACAGGGAGGGATGAAAATAATAAAGCAGGCAGGGAGGTCGAGAAACATGATTGAGCAGGCATTTTGGTGTCAGCCAGAAGATCTTTTAGCCAATAAATGTATTTTTGGATGTTAGCTGCCCAATAATAAAACATAAAATTAGGTAAAGACAGACCTCCACTAAGTTGGCACTTTTGAAATAATGACTTGCAGATTTTGGGAGACTTACCTCTCCATATAAATGAAGATATCATTTGATCAATTGAATTAAAAAAAAGATTTGGGTAAGAACAAAGGAATGCACTGGAAAAGGTATAAAAATTTGGGTAAAACATTCATTTTAACTATATTAATCCTGCCTAACAGAGATACCGGCAAATTAGCCCATCTTTGAAAAGCTGACCTTACATAAGACAGTAGAGGAGTGAAATTAGCAGCCCGTAGAGCCTTAGGTGAGCTAGTTACATTCACTCCCAAATACTTAAAACCAGAATAACTCAGGTGGAAGGGAAGGTCAGTCTGTCTAAACCGCTGCCCAGCTTTGTTTATAGGCAAGCATTCACTCTTTTGAATGTTAAGTCTATATCCAGAGAACAAACCAAAATCTTTTAGTATTGCCATATGTGCTAAGAAATTAGTAGGGTTTGTGAGATACAGGAGTAAGTCCTCTGCATATAAGGCCACCCTGTGTTCTATATTTCCACGAGTCACGCCTTGGAACATAGAGGAAGTCCTGAGTGCTATCGAAAGTGGCTCTATAACTAAAGCAAAAAGTAAGGGGAGAGAGAGAGGACAGTCTTGACGTGTGCCACGCGATAGAGGAAAAAAGTCAGATTTTATGTTATTGGTACAAACAGAAGCGGGGGGGGGGGGGGGAGTATACAAGAGACGAATCCAAGAAATAAATCTATCGCCAAAACCATATTTCTTCAGGACTGCAAAGAGGTACTCCCATTCCGCTCTATCAAATGCCTTTTCAGTATCCAATGAAATGACCACTTTGAGGAGGATACTATGATGTTTGGAATACGGAATATTAGAGGGTGCGAATATTAAAAAAGGAGTGCCTTCCTTTGATTAAACCTGTCTGTTCATCTGAAATAATAGATGGGAGGACTCCCTGTATGCGAGAGGCTAGCAGCTTGGCCAGAATTTTCACATCCATGTTAAGAAGACTTATGGGTCTGTAAGAAGTACAAAAAGTCGGATACTTCCCCTTCCTTGAGTAGTAGTGAGATAGAGGCCTGTCTCAGCGTCATGGGGAGAGAACCTTGCTCTAATGACTCCTCAAAGACAGACAAAAGTAATGGAGCTAATTTGGGATAAAATTTCTTATAAAAATCTGAAGAAAATCCGTCCGGACCAGGGGATTTTACCCGATTATAAGGATTTAATCGAAAATATGACCTCATCCAGATTAAGGGGGACATCAATTTCAACTGCTTTAACGGCCCTCAACTTTAGGGATAACTAAACTGTCAAGAAACTGCTGCATATTTCCCGAGTTGGGAGGAAACTCTGAGGTGTAAAGACTGGTATAAAATACCTTAAAGACAGAGTTAATTTCAATTGGGTCAGACGTCAAAAGTACCTGATGTATTTTTTTATTTGCATAATGTGACGGGCAGCAGTATGATGCCTTACTTGATCAGCTAACAAACGAGAAGCTTTCTCCCCGTATTCATAATAATTACCACGAGACTGTAATAACAGCTGCTCCGCCTCACTCGTTGACATCGAGTCAAACTCAAGTTGCAAGTCAAGACGCTGCTTATATACTTCTGGAGAAGGCTTCAGGGCATACTGGCGATCAAGTTTAATAATTTCTGTAGCTAGGTCTTTTAGTATGGATTTCTTAGATCTAGACAGATGAGATGCGTATGAGATAATCTGGCCTCTTAAATAAGCCTTGAGAGTCTCCCATAAGGAATTTGAGATGGTATCTGACTTATTCGTAATTAAAAAGTCATCAATGGAAACAGAAATATATTCACAAAAGGCCGGGTCTGAGAGAAGCAAGGAATTGAGCTTCCAAGTGGGTCGAACTGTATGGTAGGTGGACAAAGCTACGTCTATAGCCAAAGGCGCATGATCTGAGGTAACAATTGGAAGATACTTAGAATTATGGATTTTTGAAATAAAGAGTTAAGAGGTAAAATGCTTTTTCTATAGAAAGCCTTAATAGGCTCATTAGCGACATATGCTAAAACCGAAGATAAGCAAGAATAAACCTATTTTAATAGACCTGAACAGAGATCCTAGCTCGATCTTGAGACTTTGAAAACATGTATTGAATCTTTTAAATGAAAAATTAGTATTAATTTGAAAATTAATATTTTTACCCGGGCCTAGTGAACAGTGAAGCATATTGCACCTTCACAGTGGTAAATTTAATTTGAGTCCTTCTCATAAATTGGGTAAAATGCATCTTAATGTTCAGAACCATGTTGAGTGGATGATTTTCCTGTCGGGTGTGTTGGAAATTATAGGGTTATTCCTATATTGATGAGTAAGGAAAGTCCTGTACAGTATCTCTGTAGTTTGATTGAAAAACGCCATTGCCTTCTACACAAACACGCTCAAGTAACTTTGTAAAAGTAGGTAACTTTTTTTTTATTATTATTATTATTATTATGATTCTGTCGTTTCTAAACCAGATATCCATTTCAGGACCTTGGGGATAATCTGTATCTGTAATGCTTCAGTCATGTGAGAAATTATTGTTGCTGCTTCTCTGTGTATGTATTATTGTGTAACATAATCACTTGTCTAATGCATGTTTTAAATCAATAGAACTTGGCAATGGCCAGAATTGGTAGATAAGTGTGTACCACCAACGCCAGCTGCTAAAAGTGCAGAAAACGTTTACCTGTAAATCCTCGATGCAAGAAAAGAATTATTTACCCTGCTTGATTTTGCCTAAAACTGCACTGCACTTGCTCCATACAGAACTGTTGGCTAATAGATTCATAAAATCAAATTTACAGACCTAGCTCTAGAAGTCCTTTGCCTGGGAGAACAAGATTTTTTTTTTTCTTTTTCCTGTTTTAAATTTTCTCCATTTTTTTTTTTTTTTTTCTTAAGACTTGGCTGGAGCTCTCATAGTGTGGGATTGCTGCATAGTTAGAAGGGCTCATGTGGTGGTGGGGGAGGTGCAGAGGAAAATGAGCTTTGCAGCTAATGCGGTGTTACAAAGGACTAATAGCAACCATCAAAACTCCATGTTTTTTGTGTGCAAGGTAATATAAAGTACCTCCTCAGGGTTCACCAAATGCTCCATTATTCACATTAAATAACTTTATTTTCTGTTGATTCAGAAGGAATTAGTAAATTTAGCAAATTTCATTAACACTAAAATAGGAGGGATGGCAGACACTGAGGAGGCAGTAAAAGAATTCAAAAAGTCTTGAACAGCCTTCAGAACTGGGCGAGCATCAGGAAAATGCTGTTTAATATAGAAAAGTGCAAAGTGCTACACATGGGCAAAAGGGACATAAATTATAAATACATGATGGGAGACACTGTCCTGTAGGAAGCCACCTCTGAAAAGGATTTAGGGGTATATGTTAATGCAACATTTTCATCAATTAAGCAATGCACAGAAGCAAGTGAAAAGACAGAAAATGTTAGGTTATGTCATAAAGCTGTTAGTTTAAAGTCAAGGGACATATGCTCCAGCTGTATAATGTAATAGTAAGACCACATCTGGAGTATTGTGTGCAGTTCTGGTCACCACAGTACAAGAAAGACACATCAGCACTTGAAGCTGTGCAGAGAAGAGCAACCAGATGCAAGGACTTAAGAACATGTACTCTGACCGACCTGGAGAATTAAACCAGTTTAGTCTTGAACTGAGTCGTCTTTGTGGGGACCTAATCCAGGGATTTAAAATCCTCAAAGGTGTTGATAAAGTATATGAAAGAGTAGCAGTGTCCCTTTTTAAAGGACATAAGGTCAGTTTATTTTGGTAGTGCTTCTTGCTATTTGTCTAATTGCACAGGACAATTGTTCCTTTTTATGTTTATTACTCCACTTTCCTTGATGTAAAGGCTAATATTTCCAGTCTATTCTCTCTCTGGTATAGTCTGCTGTGCTGCTGTCTGTTTTAAAGGATGTAGCTCAACTACTGTAATGCCTTGTATAAAGGAGTCAAGTCAAGTTGGGGAGCATGCACTGGTACAGTGTGTTGCCACACCCACTACACAAACAAACTCTGGATCCCGGTTGGCAACCCCCCAGGCAGACATGCGGTCCAGTCCCACCCTCTGGAAATGACCCTCTATCTGCCGCAGCCAGGTGTTATGTGGGCGACCCCTTGGCCTGGTCCAGTCACTCGGGTCCCCAACGACGAGGATCTTACGAGCTACATGGCCGTAGTGCCATAACTGACACTCCCTCACAGTGCAGGTAATGTGCCTCATTTGGGACTCCATGAGCAACCGCTCATTCGACACAGTCAAACCAACGGTACCCAAGGATTTTCTGGAGAGAGACCGTACCAAAGGAGTCCAGTCTTTGTCTCCGGTCACTAGATAGCGTCCATGTCTCGTAACCATATAGCAAGACAGGAACCACCAGGACTCTAAAGACTTGGACCTTCGTCCTTTTGCATAGATATTGGGAGTGCCACACATCCCTTTCCAACGACCTCATGAAACCCCCCCATGCTCTCCCAGTCTGTCTACTGACTTCACAGGAAGAGTCACCAGAGACCATGAATGTCACTGCCAAGGTAAGTAAACCTCTCGACAAGGTCGACATTCTCTCCGCAAACAGACACATTGCTGATGGCTGTGCCCAAGAGGTCATTAAAGGCCTGTATCTTGGTTTTTATCCAGGACACTCGCAAGTCCAGACACTCGGACTCCTCGCTCAGTCTCTCGAGTGCCCTGATCAGAGCCTCCATTGACTCCGCGAAGATCACAGCATCGTCAGCAAAGTCAAGATCCGTGAATCGTTCTTCAACAGATGCCCCACAGCCGCTGGACCCCATGACCTTGCCCAACACCCAGACCATACAAGCGCTGAACAGAGTAGGAGCAAGAACACACCCCTGACGAACCAAGAATCAACTGGGGAAAAACGCAGAGGTTCTGCCTCCACTCTGCACAGTACCAGTGTATAGGCTGGCCATGATATCCAGCAACCTCAAGAGAATTCTGCAAACCCTCGGGATATCCCACAGGGCAGCTCAATCAACTGAGTCGAATGCATTACGAAAATCGACAAAGGCTGCAAAGAAACTCTGCCGATATTTGCGTTTGCGCTCCATGAGAACCCTCTGTGCTAGGATGCGGTCGATGGTAGACTACTTAGGAGTAAAACCAGAATGTTCCGGTCGCTGGTAGGAGAGCAAGTGATCATGGATCCTATTGAGGACAACCCTAGCAAGGACCTTACCCGGCACCAAGAACAGTGTTATCCCCCTGTAGTTGCTGCAATCCAGGCAATCTGGATAAAGGAGTACTCAACTAAATTACCATAAGCTTAGAAAAACATGCTGAAATTTTTTGTGAAATCTTCCAATTTACTGATCACCATTAGTCTTTTTTGTAGTAAAAATCGGCCAGTTTAGATTTGTGGCTAGTCGATGTGAGCTTCACTGTTTACAACTGAATGTATAGAATTTTGCATTATAATGGTCTTAAAGCATTTACTAGTTATCATTTAGTAAGCACCTTTATTCAAATCACTTTACTAAAAAAGTCTTTTAAAAATGAAAACTTTAAAGTAAATCACAAAAAGCAGAGAATTTAGTTCCATGGCATCATATAGAAATCCTAGCCAGTGGATGATAACATGTAAAGGATCAGTTTAATATTTTTGGTGCAGGGCAGCAGCAGTTGATCAATGGCTAACAAACAGAACTGAACCAAAGTTTTTTGTTTGGTTTAACGGTATAGTTTACAAAAATGTAATGTTTCAGCAAAAATATATGAAGTCAACAGTCTGGTTGGTTGGCTGAGGTTACTTAAAGGGAGCATTGCTGATGTCCAAAAGGCTGTTTATGGGGTGGGGGGTGGATTGGATTGCCTTAACAAAAGGAAAGTCTGAAATTTGGCACCTTTTTTCTATTGTCTTTTGAAAATAAAAAGCTTTTACTTTCTGTGGATGGTTGGCTTATTGTTTTATGCTGGAACCATTAACCAAGGATCAGTGACCTTTGGGGTGCTTGTTTATTCAATAATTATCTGTTAATACAGGGGCAGATTCAGTAAGGAGTTTTAGAAGAAGGCTGTCTGTTTTATTAATGACAGTTGATGTGATGTGCAAAATCAGATGGGAATAATTTTAAAATCTCATTTACAATTAGAAAGACCGTTTTAACATTTGAATGTCAGATTTTGCCCTTGAATAAGTGTTGTTGTATTTGCCATTTATTTATATATTTAAGATGCCCCTTTTAACAATATATGAACAGGTTGTCCTTTGGGTATAGTTTCTTAAACACTCGTGGAGAACAGTACGTGTGTCTTGCATCTTATCTAAACACTTGCATTTTTCTGTATCCTGCCATTTTTAAGCTATAACACTTTGTTGCTTATCATAGGTTCCCTGGTGGAGGCTTGATTTACAGTCATATGAAAATGTTTGGGAACCCCTCTCAGCCTGCATAATAATTTACTTTCAACAAAAAAATAACAGTGGTATGTCTCATTTCCTAGGAACATCTGAGTACTGGGGTGTTTTCCGAACAAAGATTTTTAGTAAAGCAGTATTTAGTTGTATGAAATTAAATCAAATGTGAAAAACTGGCTGTGCAAAAATTTGGGTAACAGTGTAATTTTGCCGATTTCAATGCATTTAACTGCTCAATACTGATTACTTGCAACACCAAATTGGTTGGATTAGCTCATTAAGGCTTGAACTTCATAGACCGGTGTGTCCTGTCATGAGAAAAGGTATTCAAGGCGGTCAAATGCAAGTTGTGCTTCCCTTTGACTCTCCTCTGAAGAGTGACAGCATGGGATCCTCAAAGGAACTCTCAAAAGATCTGTAAACAAAGATCGTTCAGTATCCTGCTTTAGGGGAAACTGTCAGTTTCAACTATAAGGAATGTAATCAGGAAATGAGAGGGCCATAAGCACAGTTGCTGTTAAACCCAGGTCTGGCAGGCCAAGGAAAATACAGGAGCGGCATATGCGCAGGATTGTAAGAATGGAGGTGATCTGTGGGTTGTCTGTAACCAAAGACCTGTAAGATCTTGCTGCAGATGGTATATCTGTACATTGTTCTACTATTCAGCGCAATTTGCACAGAGAACATCTGTATGGCAGGGTGATGAGAAAGAAGCCCTTTCTGCACTCACGCCACAAACCGTTTCTTGTTGTATGCCAATGCTTATTTAGACAAGCCAGATTCCTTTTGGAACAAAGTGCTTTGGACTGATGAGGCAAAAATTGAGTTATTTGGTCAGAACAAATCGCTTTGCATGGCGGAAGAACAACACTGCATTCCAAGAAAAACACCTGCTACCTACAGTCAAATTTGGTGGAGGTTCCATCATGCTGTGGGGCTGTGTGGCTAGTTCAGGGACTGGGGCCCTTGTTAAAGTCGAGGGTAGGATGAATTCAACCTAATATCAACAAATTCTTCACAATAATGTTCAAGCATCAGTCACAAAGTTGAAGTTACGCAGGGTTTGGATATTCCAACAAGAAACTGACCCAAAACACAGTTTGAAATCTACAAAGGCATTCATGCAGAGGGAGAAGTACAATGTTCTGAAATGGCTGTCATAGTCCCCTGACTTGAATATCATTGAAAATCTATTGGATGATTTGAAGCAGGCTGTCCATGCTCGGTAGCCATCAAATTTAACTGAAATGGAGAGATTTTGAATGGAGGAATGGTCAAAAATACCTCCATCCAGAATCCAGACACTCATAACAGCCTCTAGACGCCTCCTATAGCCTTTGATATTTACAAAAGGAGGCTCAACTAAGTATTGATGCAATATCTCTGTTGGGGTGCCCAAATTTATGCACCTGTCTAATTTTGTTATGATGCATATTGCATATTTTCTGTTAATCCAAAAAAACTTAATGTCACTGCTGAAATACTACTGTTTCCATAAGGCATGTTATATATTAAAAGGAAGTTGCTACTTTGAAAGCCCAGCCAATGATGAACAAAAATTCAAAGATTTAGGAGGGGTTTCTTAATTTTTTCATATGACTGTAAATCCCAGAGTCTGAATGTGGAATACTGCCTGGTAATGGTTACTAGACCTTGGTACTTGAGAGAGATTAAAAGGGTTGCATCTCAGTAGTGGCTTATTTTAAAATTTCCTTTGCATTTTATTTTTCTGCATGGGTTTGTTTCCTAACGTTGCAACTACTCTCTTCCTATTGTTTTAATAATGTATTCCACAATTAAACCAACCCATCAAGCACAAAAGAGTTTAGAACAGTAACTGTCAAGGACATACACAGAAGGTGAATCCTTTTATGTTAAAGGGTTCCCAAAATGGAACAGTGCCATCCTGACATTGTCCTCCCTTCTCCCAGATTTCTTAGATGATCAAGTCCCTTTATAGTACAACACCCATTTTGACTGTACATACAGTAAATGGATTTTGAATTGGTACAAAAGAAACCAAGACTAGCAATTTTGTGACCTTTTTTAGCATTATTAGAATTAGTTATCCCTCGCTATATCGTGCTTCGCCTTTCACGGCTTCACTCCATCACGGATTTTATATGTAAGCATATTTAAATATATATCGCGGATTTTTTGCTGGTTCACGGATTTCTGCGGACAATGGGTCTTTTAATTTCTGGTACATGCTTCCTCAGTTGGTTTGCCCAGTTGATTTCATACAAGGGAAGCTATTGGCAGATGGCTGAGAAGCTACACAACTTACTTTTCTCTCTCTTGCGCTGACTATCTGTGATCCTGACGTAGGGGGTGTGAGCAGGGGGGCTGTTCGCACACCTGGACGATAGGAACGCTCCTCTAAAAATGCTGAAAGATTATCTTCACGTTGCTATCTTTTGTGCAGCTGCTTCCTGAAATGACATGCTGCAAGGCGCTTCGCATACTTAAAAGCTCGAAGGGCACGTATTGATTTTTGATTGAAAAACAAACTTTGTCTCTCTCTCTCTTTGTCTGCTCCTGACAGAGGGGGTGTGAGCTGCCGCCTTCAACAGCTTTGTGCCGCGGTGCTTCGCATACTTAAAAGCAAACAGCCCTATTGATTTGTTTGCTTTTCTCTATCTATGTGACATTCTGTGCTCCTGACAAGCACTCCTTGAAGATATGTTTGCATTCTTTTAATTGTGAGATGGAACTGTCATCTCTGTCTTGTCATGGAGCACAGTTTAAACTTTTGAAAAAGAGACAAATGTTTGTTTGCAGTGTTTGAATAACGTTCCTGTCTCTCTACAACCTCCTGTGTTTCTGCGCAAATCTGTGACCCAAGCATGACAATATAAAAATAACCATATAAACATATGGTTTCTACTTGGCGGATTTTCTTATTTCGCGGGTGGCTCTGGAACGCAACCCCCGCGATGGAGGAGGGATTACTGTATAGGCCTGCACTATTCATATTGAGGAGTAGGCTTCACCCTGGGTCCTTGAACATACAAACTTCGTTGGAAAATAAGCAGTTGCCTGCTTTTTCAGTGATACTTGGGCATTAGGCGTATCCCTTTTGTAATGAACTGTTAATAGGATACACTACTGTTACTGTTGTCATAGGTCGGTTGCTTAACAAATTAAAGAGAAGCTTAGAGTAGCACCTCAGACATTAATATTTAAGAGTTCCACAGGGGATGGCCAACCTAAGCAAAGGCTGTATTCTGGACTTGGAGACGAGATGCTATAGACTTGAGCTTTGACTAATGTTTGATCGAAGGCAGGAACTGGCGGTTGAGAGCTTATCTGGTAAATTGAGGTTTGTGGCAAGAAGCCAATTGCCAAAGCAGCAGTATTTTGGGCATACTGAAGTGCATTAAAATTTTGATAGTGTAAGCAGAGGATGCTGTTGTGTAGAGAGAGAGAGAGAGAGAGGGGTCTGAAGTTGTGGAGATGTGCATCAGCCTTTGTATTTTGTTTGATTTATGATATGTAGCTTTGTTCTTCGTCACATTGTAAATGTCTCCATTAGTCCAGTAAAATTACATAAATAGCTTCAATTTTACTTCGAGCCGAATGTAATATCTACATATATATCTATGTGAGGCTGATATTTCTAAGAGGTTTGTTTTTTTGAAAAGCTAAAGATAGCCAGATATGTACATATGAACAGCTTGCATTTTGATTTATGACTCTGGCAATAAGTGCAACTTTGTTTTTGCAGCTAGTTGTCTTGTGATATTGGGATTTTGCAATGGAATATACACTCCTTTTCCTTGTCGGTGTCTAGTCATCAAAATGATAGGTCCATCGAATATTTGAAAATTTCACCTTGGTGTCATGTGAATTTTTGCTCCTTTTTATAAGTATCTGCATTCCCAACATATGACACTTGAAAATCACCCCACTAGTTTCCATTATTATGTCATTGTTTGAATAACTTGGAAATAACCAGACCTGTTGGCTTTATTCAATATATAACGCTTCTTGCTGCGTATTGATCTATATAAATATTTAATTTTGCATGAAAAAGCTACTGATAATAGAGGTTCCAGTGTTCTTTTATCTAACAGTGGCAGTACGTTTCTCTTTCAGCTATAAGGGCAGTTTTTGGCTTTATGAATGAAATACCATCATTTTTTAAATTATCTTGTTTTCTGCTCTAGTTCTTCTGAAATATTTTAGCAGTCTTGCCCAGTTTACCTGCCAGTAGTACTAGCATGGTGGTGAAATTATAAATAATGGGGACAACATGCTATAATTGACCCAAGTATCCGCAGGTCTGCATATGGTGGGAAGTGGTTAATATCCATTATAGGTTAGTTAGCAAGTAGCTAATGTTGGGTAAAATGTTGTTCACAATTTGGGTTGGAAACTTATTAACTCACCAGAGTACCAAAGCATTGCCATAATGTGTTTGTATAAAGGATTAAGGTAAGAAAGCAAACGTTTGTAGGGTTTTTAATGTTGACCTTTTTGTCCTTGCTAGCTGAAATGCAAGTGTCCCATTCATCATCTACATTACTTCTATAAATATAAATTTCTCTGCTCTCATGAGTTGAGGTTTTTTATTTCTGTATAATTGGATTCAATATGTGTAGTAAATCTTTGCTGGATTGGAACCATGAATGCTATTTTCTTATTTCTTGGTTTACTGTGATTTCATAAATAGAGGTTTAATGACACATTAAACTGGATGGCTTCTTAAATAATTGATTTATTAATATGGCATTTAATCTGTGCAAAACTAACATGTTGCAGTGCTCTTGCTACGAAGTAATTTATTCATGATAACTCAACTTCACATTGAGTTTATGGAGTTTCAAAATGTTTTAACTGTAATAAACTTGCTTGAACAACCAGTCTCTTTTGTACTAATGCACGGTTTTTGTGGCATTGGGAAATTCCATGAAGCCTGTATTTTAAAAGTACATGAAAAGTGTGTATATAGAAAATTTTCAAGAAAGTAGATCGTTATTTTGTGTGGTGTGTGTAGGTTTGTTTTTTTTTTTTGGCTTGCATTGGTCCCCCATCTCACAACTCACTCAACAGTTTCAATTGATTTTACTGTTGAATGTAGCCTTAACTTTAAGTGGGCTAACATATGCCAAATTCTTCACCATTAGACAAAACAGTTTTCAAGTTTGTAATGATTTTTTTGTTTTGCCATCAACCCATACAACCCTGTGTAGTTGTTGTTTTTTTTTTTTTTTTTTGTTGTTTTTTTAGCGATGCACTCAGCCCACTTGAAAAGAGAAGAGAAATGAGGTTCTTGGTGTGCAAAACTGATAACCGGGTATTAGTTTTATTTATATAGATTTATCAAAGAGTGGACTGTGTGGTTCGTTTAAGTTAGGGGGTCCACAAGATGATAGTCAATGTATCAGAGCAGCATAACTTTTAAATTCTTAGACGCATCACTGGCCCACATTTGTGCTACAAAATTTACTGAGGTTCATGAGAAACGTGTCAAGACCATCATGGATCAAATCATCAGACTTTCTTGTGGATGATTGGTAACTGTGTTCCATTAACTTTGCCATGTATGGGCACTATGAGACAACAGGATTAATGAACAATAAAAAGTAGTGAAGGGAGCATACATAGCTTTGTGTTCAATAAAAGTCCAAGTTTTTTGTATGGCCATGTACTCATTACCAACATTATTCCTCTTTACTGTAATACTTCAGCTTTACACTATGTTGCTGGTAGTATACATGTGCATTACAGTGCCATAAGCTACAGCAGGCATCTTCAAGTTCACTCCTATTTATTGCAGGTTTTTGTTCTTGTCATTTTGTTTAATTAGAAAGAGAGTGTTGCTGCAGAGCAGTTATTGCTCTGGCAACATTTTTGTGCTTCGTTTTTGTTAACGTGCTTGTTAACATTTCCAACCCTTAACTGCTGATTTACTCTTAGAAGCTGTTAAAATAAAGAATACAGGGTTTTTTTTTTGGTTTTTTTTTGGTCCCCTATAAGTCGAGATAAGTAGTTGGTTGTGAAACTCATTAGAACAACCACCCACAGCCAGAGTGGGTCCCCTAAGAGTGAAGCAGAGAGAGGCTGATCTTACATGGTACCATTTACACCTGTGTATTCATAAGGTAGTATCCGGTTTAATCTTTAGAAAGAAATGGAAGAGGAAGTGAAGGATACTTGCAAATATTTTTTCAAATTAAGTAGTGTTGATCAGTGAAATTTGGCTATGTATGTATTTTATTTATATATTTCAGTGAATATGCTGTGTTCATGGATGACCTTGTTCAGCAAATATTTTCCAGTAAATTTGGCATGGTTAGGCAAATTTTTTTTCCCAATCGCACCATGAAACTTTTCAAGGGCAGTGTGACATCATAAAGCTATGGCAGCCATGTACGGAATTTTCTCACATATTTACTATCCAGTTGTTGCCAAAGTGGCGGTCACTGGGTCGCAAGCACATGAGGGGGCAAAAAAACAATGCCATATCGCTCTTGACATATACACTAACTGCACTCATTTCACCAATTGGAACATAAAGTAAAAGTGGGTACTGAAGCTACAAAGGTTGAAAAACACTGTCCGATTTCCATCCTGCATGTGTGTTTAAAAAATAAATAAATAAATAAATGCAGTGTTTTCATTTGAGGGGTGCATTAGCTGACCATAATGTGAAAATTACTAATGCTGCCACCAGATATAATAAATCCCTGGGCAAGGCAGCAGAGCCCTTTGTGACTATTTATGCATGTAAATTAACCATTTGCCCAGCTACATGTCCCAAAACCAGCCTTAAGAGACCTCTCCCCTCATCATAAAACTCTGTGAATGTAATTATCTAGATTTTATTTATGTTGCTATTTTTTGCCACCTTATTGTATTTTGTTTGTGGTGGTCGCTGTATGTGTCTTTTGTTGTTTTAGCGGAGATCACCATCAGTCCACCATATTTGACAAGCGTTTCCGTAGTCAAAAGACCATGGCACCATTTAGAATCCACTCAAAACTAGTTCTCTTCCTTCTTCCCGATTTGATTTCAATGCTTTTCAGAGTTTGGAATTATTGAACATTTGTACTGGTTTTGTCAAATATCCACAATGTAATGAACATGCGTGCGTGATATTCTTGAAAAAAAAATCAATATAAAAAAAAATCTGCAAGTGTTAGCTTTCAATTAAAAGTCTGAGTTGTGACTAAACCTCCAAGAACTGAACCTGAGATGCCCAGTACTGCAGTGTTCCTTTCTGCTTTGCTCCTATTAGCTTGTTCCGATTTGTGCCACCCCATCCCTCCAACTCGAAAGTATCTTGCTCAGCACTTCTTCAAAATCAGTCCATCTTCTACAAGTTGCTATCCAGGTCTTTGTGAGCCTTGAGAGCCCATCTGTGGCCCATACAATTCTTTAATTCCATGAAGCTAGTGACATGAGATACTTTTTTGGTATGGTATTAATACAAGTTGCTGCTTGACACATTTTGGGGCAAAATCAAATCATTTTAAGTGAAATTCTGAGTATGCGACAGATCTGTTTCAGATTTTGGTGGTGGTTTTATTTTTGTATATTCAGCCTTCCATGCCGTTACTGTCAGGTTCTCGGAGTTTCAGTTGGGTATCGAGAGAGATTTTTGCTCAATCTACAAGTGTGCCTATTTTTCAAAGTGCAGTATGCTCAAAATATTCTAATAATCCTAATTTCTTCTCTTTTATTGGTATTTCCAATTTTTAATTTGATCAAGTTTTTCTTTGTTTTTGTGTGTATTGACTGTTCTTTCTCCTGTATTGTTGAAATAATTGAAAATCTCACAATGCTTCAACAGGTGTACGTCACAATGATGGAGTGATTTGTGCATATTCTTATAATGTTGAATTTGTTATAGTATACAGAGCAGTCTTTGTTGTGAACTCTGCAAATGTGCAGTAGTAGGTGCTCAGTGTGTGCAGTTTTTCTCTTTGTGGTGTGTTTGTTGCCACCCCCAGCCCTCTTAAATTTTCTTGAATACCCTGCTCTCATTCATTGTTTCTGTAAGGCATTTATATTTTTCTCTGTATTTTCATTTTTTCCTCACACTTATTGGTTAAAAAAATGTCATTTTATTATATGTAACCCTGAGAATTTCAGTAAATATTTCCGCTGTGTGCATTAGCTTTGCCATTCTTTTATTTGTAAGTCATAACTTTAATGGCTTTTTAGGTGAAACAGCACAGTAATTGTGCCTTGTGCTACATACACATCTACTGATATCCCTATTGACACTTACTGAAAATTAACTTGCAAAGAAAGACAAATAGTGTTCATAGTAGTTTTATTTAAATATTTTGAGAAACCTTTTGTTCTACTGGGGTGGGCAAAGTCGTTCCTGGAGGGCCACAGTGGCTGCAGCTTTTTGTTCCAACCCAATTGCTTAATAAGCACTTATTGATCAAGTAATACTTCTGCTTCATTTTATTTTTCTTGCTCATTAAGATTTTGAACCTTTATTGCTTATTTTAATCTTAAACAGTTGTATTCTAGGTTTTTAAGCAATAAGATGCAAATTACAAAAGAAACCAGCATTTCTCCATTTAGCTTCCTTCCACTTACACCTGTGTGTATTTGTGCACTATTTGTTTAATTAAATACTTAGAAGGAAAGTGAAGAGAAAAGAGTGAAGGACTGAGAATTACTCATCCGTTTTAGACTTCAAGTCATTTGGGTGAGGTCCTGTCCTTACAAAGGGGGAAAAAAATCTAGGATATGAGAATGACCTGACATGGCAGAATTAAAGCACTAACAAGCCATGAAATTAAATTCTTGACAAGGATTAATTTCTAATTAAACAACTGGGTTGGAACAAACCTGCAGTCGCTGTGGCCCTTTAGGACTGACTTTGCCCACCCCCTGTGTTTATACTGTTGTGCTTACATCTTATCTACCTTGTATACCTTGTTGAGTAGAGGACTGTTTAAATAAGTAGAGCCAAAAGTAAGTCTCCCAAGAAGAAATTGACAAATGTACATTTATCTTACCCACCATTATTTTTGCTACGGTATTATAGATTTTCACACTCTTTTGAATGAAAGTTACTAAGCTGGCCATTTCCCAGGCAAAGATGTCAGACACAAAAAAATAAGTATGGCCTTTAATGTTGTGGATTTCTGAGGTTATTTCCAATGAGGCTTTTCACATGAAATTCTCTCCAGACATTGTTAATATTTACTGAAAAGAATTGTTGGCATGTTCAATAAATCTCCACCCCCCCCCCACCCATTATTACATTATATTTAATCAAAACTTACTGGAAAGTTAGACATTCAAGCAATCGCTCACATTGTCCAACACCACATAGCTTTAAGTTCATTTTTGTAGGTTAGTTTCAATTCCCAAGGTACTGTCACAGGTTAGTTTACAATGTTGCTACAATTTGTTTTAATATAAAAATTGAGACAAAGTTTTTGTATAGTTTGCAAATGGATCAACTAAATATACTAGACTATCATGGTTAATGATTACTGGTTCACTTCAGGTGTTTGTGATCTTGACGGAAGTATTGTCTCCTTACAGCCTCCCTGATAGCTTCTCCAGTTCTCAGGAATAGTGGTGTCAAACTATTTTGATAGTTTGATGGAGAGCAGATTTGTCAGCTTTAAAAAATGGGCTGTTCTCATTGCAAAGAGAACCTGTCTGTTTCATTGAAGGCCATGGATGCCATCCCATACAAAACAAACTTACTGCATTATCTTTCGGAATAGTCTAAAATGCTTTAATTTCACTTTTGATTATTTCCTTATTAGATTGTTCTTTTATATTCAGCAGTGGTGGCTTTCTGCAAGTTTAATCCATCCCTACTGTTACTTTAACAAGTCTCATCTGTTTCTTTTGCATCTTTACACTCTCTTTTAAACTGTTTTGCAGCAGAGCTTAAAATATGGAAACTATTATTTACCAACAGCATCTTGTATTCAAATAGACCAAAAAAGGAGTTACTTGCAACTAGACAGTAAGTGGCATTACAAATTAGCTCAAGTATGCTTGTTATTTTCCTTTGACCAGTGGCTTCTACCTCCCAGTTCAGGAGGATTGCTTTCAGCCAGCTTCACAATCAGGAAGTCATTCTCCCTCTAAATGATCTTGTGATGTAATTAGTTCATTTTTTTTTCTTATTCTGTGTTTATAAAGCAGCAGTAATAGGAGATTCAAATATGTAAGAATTCTAGCAATTTTCATATTTATGTACACCTTAATCTTATAGCAACATAGGGGCCCATAAAGAATACCAAAAAGTATCAAGGGTGAAGAGCACTGAAACTGTAGGACAATGTCCGTCAGTAAGAGTTTTCTTCAGAGGGCAAGATTTCTTAAAAGCCTTCTTAGAAACTACTTTTTAAAATTTCAGATTTAAAACTGTTTTTCTGGAAATTTATAATTGTTGTTTCTTTGAGGAACGCATTGATGTAAAGAGAGAATTGTGGAGCTGCTTCGTGTGACACATTTCGAAATGGTCACCAACACACAGCCTGATGTCACTATTGGGACAGTAGAAGCAAGGTTTCTTTGCACGCTCATTTTTTTTCCTGTTGCTTGCACAAGAGCTGGTAGAATGTGCCTGACCTGCACGTTTGACAAACCCCCTGTGCTGCTGTAGGCAATCATATTGCAAGGCTTTGTAATTTTCACATTTCTCCTGGCACTAACATTGACAGGGGCTATATTGTGAACGAGGGTTGGTAATTGTCCTTCCACTTAATTGCAATTCTTTTCTTCTTCTTTTATGAAGAATGTTATCCAGTAGATTGCAGCAGAATACTGTTATGAGTTATTCATGCTTAACGCTATAAATTGGATCATAACCTGTATATTCCAAGATGCATTTGGGGTTAACTGTGTTTATATAGAATTCCTAGGCCAAAAGAAGCTCAGGGTTAACGCCAACGTTTAATAATGGTTAAACCATGGAGACAAATGTCCACTGGTACAGCAGTTAATTTGGCAGGGCTTACTATTACTGAAAATATGAACTCTTTAATATTACGCAGCTTTTTGATAATGTATGTGAACATTTGTCCCTAAAGTTTGAATAATTCATTGGTAGTCCTGTCAAATGTTAAATCTTACCTCAAGTAATTTACCATTTGAGGTAGACTTGCTAAGACAGTATAGTAAGCGGAGAGTAAGGCACCATACTTGCATAATAGTCATAAACTAATGATAAGCACTAAATTGTTTATACGGTGTAAATTAACAACATTCATCTAAATGTGTGGTGGTTTGAGGCAGACTAAGCTTATTTATTGGTCTCCACTATGCCTAGCTGACATGTAGTGATGATGGAACCCCACTGAACTTTCTCCACTCCAACATAGCCACTACAGCTGTTTGGTGTCATGCTGGCCTCGCATCATGGGGTGCAGAGGGAAAACTTTAAGCTAACCAATCAAATGGGGAAATTTTTAAGTGAACCAAGTCCCTATCAAAACAACAAATCCGTGGTAAAAATGCTTTATCAAATCTTGATAATCGGCACTACTGATAAGACTGTCAAACATCTTGAGAAGGGCTTGTTTTACAAAGAAAATAAATTTGAAGCGTCATTTCTTCACCAACGTCCTTGAATTATGCTTTGGGCTGATAAACAATGATGCTGCTCTTCCCTGTATACTGAGGTTTGTGAAAGCACTTTTCATTATAAGCTTATGTATTACAGAAATTAATCTACTTTTATTAGGACTAAACCTCGCAGTTGTTAACAGAGGAAGCAGTGTATTTTGTAAAATTGTTCCATGTGTGACACTGAATTGCAGATGTATACATAGATTACAGGATATTCAATGAAAGGTTCAACATAATAAAAGGTATGTTGCACCTCAGAATAACATTAAAAAGTGAAAGATAAAAGACTGCGATTTCTCGAATCTTAAGGTGTTCTTTAAATAAAATGTGAGAATTCTATAGCAGTTAATTTTTTATATATTTTTCAATACACTGAAGCAAAGACTGTATGATGAATAGCACATAATCCATTAACAATCATTTTTGTAAATATTCTTTTCCAAGATGACCATTCTGCTTATATTGTGATATAAGATGGAGTATCATGAACAATATATTAAAAACAATTGTGTAAAAAGCTGCATTTAGCTTTGTATCCCAAAAATGCAGGGCTACCAGCATGCTACCATATGTTTAGTTTCCCAACCATCCCATGGAGGTAACCCTTCAGACTAGGGGATGGGGTGGTAGTCAAACTTGGCTGGGTCATAAAATACACAGGATTGCAGATTACTTTGTGCATTGTGAATGGGCACATTTATTGTGAAGCAGAGACAGAATATTTTAGATTATTTTCTCCATATCCCCCTGACTAAATTGCCGAAGCAATTTTGCATAACATTGACTTTACACTTGCTAAAAAGGCCCGCACATAATCTAACGTGCATACGATCTTGCTGGAACTGACTTGGACTTTTGATTTCTTTGGTATTGAACATATCCTTTATGATACAGACTCCAATCAATATGTAAAATATTGGAAGTATATGGATTCTTTGACCATCAAATATAAGTGGAAAATGTTTCTCAAATTGTCCAAATTCATTAGCTCAAAACTCTCCTTGGAATTTTTTTTTATAAGTTCATGTATTTTAGTACTAAACACTCAATATACACTCAATTGAGCACCCAATATACGCAGCCATTTTTCATGAAAAATAGATTCAGTAGACTTTTGAATAATTGAATGTACGTAGTATTTGCTACTTCATGCATCATCACTCTGATGATCCATTAGGATTTTCTCCACCGTGGCAAAATTTGATTTTATTGTTGGCATTGTCCATGACCCAAGCTCTGGTCAGTCTTCAAGAAATGTTCGGTCTTAAGAGGATTCTGCAGCACATCTCTAGACTGTGATTAAGGAGAATTAGTTTGGTACATGTTGACACAATGAGAATGAATATCTAAAGGCAACAGTGGTGTATAATACAATACAAGATTTTCATTTTTCAGACCGAGGCACTATAAACTGTAAATGCTGCGATCTTCTAATTTACTCATCTGTACACAAGTGCTGAACTTTGGTCAGGTTAATGTTGTAAATCACTAAAGACCAGTTTTTAAGGTTTATTCTCAATGTTTTTTGACACATGGCACATAACCAGAAATCTGAGTGGAGTCTATATAGGGGAGTGACCCTAGTTATATGCAGCACAGGGGCCACCAAAAGGCACAGTATTGGCCATCAACTTGGACACAGGATGAACAGGTCAACTGCAGGAATTCTAATGACAATTGTTGACTGTCTTGTGGAGGGCAAGAGGAGGAGGAGTACAGAGTGGGCATTAAACAGAATTACGTGCATCTAAGCAATAACACAAAGAAATACGATGGTAGATTTCCAGAGATCCAAGACCCCTCTTTCTTGTTTCTCTTTGTTGTTTCTCACCATCTCTACCACCTCCATGTTCCTGGCAATGCATTGGATCTCCATGCTAGGGTAGCCTACTAATACTGAGGCTCTGTGCAAGAAATCTATTGATTTGAGCAGCTTTTTCGAATATGACTGACAAGTTGATAATCTAGTCCATTATTTAGTCAACTAATGTGTTGATCTTATTACAAACTTGCAGAAAGAGGAACCAGAAGTGTGGAAACATTCTAACATGAATGATGACAAAAACATCAAATCAGTCACTGTACATACATGAGAAACTGACAACACTCCACCAACATTTCCAGTATGAGTATCATGGCAACAAGATAAGACCATATGGTGTAATGCCTAAAATATTAGACTTTGAATCTGCCCCCTTTCGCTTTAATCATATCTTGACTTGCTACTTGATCCTGATCAAGTGCTTAAACTATCTGTGCTCCAACAGTTTTTTTTTTTTTTTTTTTTTTTTTTTAATGTATGCACAAAAAAGTCACTTTGGGGTGTGTGTGTATGTATGTATGTATGTATAACCACTCACACTCTTGAACATCCTGGGGGCCCCTCTTGTGAACCCTGATCTTTAGATCCTTCCACAATTGTCCGGTTATTGACTGGGCCATTCTACTAACTTGTTTCCTTCTCTGAAACCAACTGAGATTTTCTTCTGCTGTATGCTTTGGATCACTGTCCTGCTGGAAGTTCCACCTACATCTCATCCTCATCATGCTGGTGGATGGCAGCATCATCATTTCAAAAATCTCTTGGTACATGGGCCCATTCATTGCTCCTTCAATTACATGGTTTTTCAGTTCTATGAGATGAGAAACCGCCCCACACCATGATCCTTCCACCTCCAAACTTCACTGTTGATGTGTGTTTTGGGTGCAGTGCCATTTCTTCTCCAAACATGGTGTGTAATATGACAGCCAAAAAGTTCAACTTTGCTCTCTTCTGACCAGACTGCATTCTCCCAATATTTCATAGGCTTGTCCAAATTTGTATTAAACTTTAAACAAGCTTCAAAATTCCTTTTTTTAAGTAATGGAGTCTTGTGGGTTAATTGCGCATAGAGGCCATGCCGGTAGAGTGCATTGGCTGTTGTTTTCTCTGTAACCGTTGTACTTGCTGCCTCCAAGTATTTCTGGAGCTCTTTCCAGGTGTTCCTTGGCTTTTGGGCTATTCTTGACTATCCTTCTCACTGCCTGGTTAGAAATCTTGCAAGGAGCTCCTGTGCATGACTGGTGGTTGATGGAGCCATGTTCTTTCCATTTTCAGATGATGGCACCAATGGTGCTTGCTGGAAGATCCATAAGTTTTGAAACCATTTCCCTTAATATGATTGTAAAGATCTGGGGAGAGCTCTTTGCTTTTACCCATCATGAAAGGTTTTTTGTGTGACAACTTGGTAGAAAACAGCTTTTTATAGCCCATCAGTTTGTACCAACCTAGCCGATATCAATTTTCAGATAGATAACTCCTTATGGATTTCAGTAGGTTCCTTGCCTTGGTGTACTGCTTTTTCTTTGTGTGTCCATTACTTTTCCCCTGTGTCATTCCACCTTATTAAACATACCGTTATTTGTGGCCTTTATTGTTATGTGTTCTTTATTTCTGCACTTCCCAAGTTTAAACCAATGTTTAGAGAATTTCATGTGAATAGCTTCATTGGAAATATTTACTGAAAAATGTTGACACATTCAATACTTGTATTGATATATATACAGTTGTGGAAATATATAATTTTTGACTACCTGCTTACAATATTGCTTTTGTATCTTTTATATAAAACCAACAACTGGTGTTCATTTTGTTTTTAAGCTCTGTCCTAAACAATTACCAATTGGCGTTTCCTCCTTCTTTTTGTCAGTCATGGTTTGACTAAGCTTAACCAAATGTTTAACTTTTCCTCTTAACTTGAACTAGAAAATGGTAGTGTGAAAAGAGGAAGATGATGATTGGGGTGTTTTTATAATATAGTTAACGTAGTTGGTGAATGTTAACATTAAATCTTGAGATTGGTGCCATAATACATAGGTTTTTGATTCTTAACTCCAAAATAAAAAAATAAACTCGAAGAACGGAAGTAATCATTCAGAATTATTTTCTTGTAGTGAGAGTATAAATTCATATATAGCCTTGTCTGCCCTTTGCACCAATCTTTTCAAGATAATTGATAGATCAGGCTGGTAAATTCTTGAGTGGCATAATCAAGTGCTAGCAGTTGTCTGATATGTTGTGTAAAACTTGTGTTTTCCAAGTTTTATAGTTTGCTTACTCACCTGCCAGAAATATATGCATCACAGAAGCTGCTCTTCTCCATTCATTTAAAAAGTATTGTTCATTTTATAAGTTTATAAATTATAACCATGAAAATTTAAAGTTGGCTATTCGCAGCATACAAGTTTTTTTTTTTCCTTTTTCTTTTAGTATGCTTACCCAAGTTTAAAAACTCAAGACTAGGATTTACATACAAGTACTAACGTGTTATGTATTTAATTAGATATTCCCATGATTAAAATTACAAAACCCAAGGTTTTGTGCCAGTTAACAATTAAAACTATTTTTTTTTTTCCCCTCAAGATGTTATACAAGGTAATGAGTTGAACCTGGTTTATACTCGGCACTGGGTAAAAATGTGCAGTCATTTTTCAGCCCCAAATGCCTAGTCAGTAGTACAATGAACATTTTCCTCTTGGAAAGCTGGTCACTAACTCATGGAGTACCATTGTAGAGAACCCTAGAAACATCCATCCATTCATTATCCAACCCACTATATCCTAACTACAGGATCACGGGTTGGGGTCTGCTGGAGCCAATCCCAGCCAACACAGGGTGCAAGGCAGGAAACAAACCCCGGGCAGGGCGCCAACCCACGCAAACTCCACGCAGGGAGGACCCAGGAAGCGAACCTGGGTCTCCTAACTCTGAGGTAGCAGCGCTACCCACTGCACCACCGTGCTGCCCCTTAGAGACATGCTTTTTATTTTTTTAATATCTTATTAGAGTTTCCAGACCCAGTTGCATGTTTAGTGTCTGTGCAGTTTTGTCGAGCTTCATCTCCTATAGTATCCCAGATCTAAAGAAAAGGGTCCCTATTCACCTTATTAAAAGGGTTGCCTCCACTCTTGGCATCCTCTTAGTATTGGGCATTTTTTAATCCCTGTAACTCATTTCCATCCTTGAGGGAGAAGTATATTTTACCAGTCCTGTAAGGTGCTCAGTGTATACTACTTGTTTTTCTTTGCGTTTCTTCTAAACTTGGGGTAATTGCTTCTTGCTGGCACTGCTGGCTTAATGAAGGATGTCTTGAATTGCCCATCTTTTTTTGACCTACTGGCTACCTTCTGGCTTTAGATCTTCTTGCTTTGCCACAGGGTTTCCTTCCACTCCATTTCTAGTAAATGGCGATAACTTAAAGGAGACTGCCTTTTGTGGTTTAAAAAGTGTCATGTATGGAGTTCTGTGAAAGTTTTAATTGAATGTGCTAAACAAAATGTAACCCATCTTTCCACTCCACTGCCATGAGTAAATATTTTGCGGTAAGGAAGCAACTTCTGTTTTATCTGAAATAATCCGTTTGCCTCAAAGTTAAAATTCTAAGCTAAACAAGTGTTGTTTTTTTTTTTTTTTGTTTTGTTTTTTTTTTAAATAAATAACACGGCAGCCACCATGTGGTTCCAAAACATAGTGTAAACCAATTTCCGTCCATCCATTTTCCAACCCGCTGAATCCGAACACAGGGTCACGGGGGGTCTGCTGGAGCCAATCCCGGGCAGGGTGTGAACCCACCGCAGGACACACACAAACACACCCGCACACACTAGGGCCAATTTAGAATTGCCAATCCACCTAACCTGCATGTCTTTGGAGTGTGGGAGAAAACCGGAGCGCCTGGAGGAAACCCACGCAGACACGGGGAGAACATGCAAACTCCACGCAGGGAGGACCCGGGAAGCGAACCCGGGTCCCCAGGTCACCCAACTGCGAGGCAGCAGCGCTACCCACTGCGCCACCGTGCCGCCTAGTAAACCAATTTTCCATTTAAATTTTAAAATCTGTAATATCTTCAGTTTTTAATGTTTGAAAGACATAAGGGATTAAATCACTTAGAGAGTTATACATGGATAACATCTTTGCTTCCTACAAACAATTACACTCCAAATGTAACTTTCCATCAACACAATTCTTCCACTACTTCCAAATTAGAAACTTTCCTAAACAAAATCTGCCCAGTTTTCCTCACCTTCCACCTACTTCTATTCTAGAAGAAATATTGATCAGTGTCGAGGACTCGGACAGCATTTTTATGATATATAAAAGGCAGGATGTTTTAAAATGTGTTTGGGATCTTTTAAAAAAAAAAAAAAAAAAAAAAAGAGTACAGTGGGAAAAGGATCTCTTACTCAACATTTCAGAAAAGGAGTGGAAGGCAGCCATGCACAGAATTCACTCCAGCTCCATATGTGCAAAGCATTCTATTATTCAACTAAAATTCTTTTATCAAGCATGTCTGTCTTGTTTTTAAAATTGTCCAAAATGCTTCCAGGATAAGATGCAATCTGTGAATGTTGCAGTTGAGCTCCAGCCTTACTGGGCCATATGCTTGGACATGTACCAAATTAATGTAATTCTGGACCAACATCTTTAAATGCCTATTGGTGTCACGGTCACTCCTAATCTATCTATCTCTATCTATCTAATCCATTAACAGCTGTGTGTGGTGTACTTCCAAATGGGCTTAAAGTGGAGAAGGACAAAATGATTTTAATTGCCTTTACTTCACTATAGGCACAGCCTGGAAGAACCCTAACCCACCTCCTTTATTTATTTATTTTTTTTTAATCAGTGAGCAACTGATGTTATATACTATTTTTGAAATTGAGGGAAAATATCAAATTCTCACTTCGAGGATCTGTGCAAATTTTTTTAAAACCTGGCAGGTTCTAATCATTAACATTTTAGAATAAGAATTTATATTGGGGATTTTCTCCTCCTTTTTCCCCTACTCTTAGTTTTACTCTGTTGGTCTAGCTCTCATTCTCATGGGTGGGGGTTGATATGAACTTAGTTTTGTCAAGTTTAACTTTCTTGTATGGAATGTTACTTGCTTTGAATAAATTCACTAAAATGTTAAAAAAAATACTTTTTAATATCTAGACCAGAAGCCACCACTGCCCCTTTTCTACCTGGATGGCAGCACACATTTTTTTTTAAGAGTGTGTGTTTCATATAAAAGTTGGAGTATGATCATCATGCTAGTCCCGTCCTGCTTCCTCTGCAGAAACGTTTACTTTTCTTCTGGTATTTTAGAATAATACTGGTGAGTCTGTTTTTTCTATTCATACTTGTTTTTCAAGTGTCCTGTAGAAGACTTGGAAGATCCTTTCAATTTACTAAGGATGTAATGCACATATGCATGCTCAGAACGTAACTTGGAGCAATTTTAATGTTTACTTAAAACAACCACTAAACTGTATTACTTAAAACAACCATTAAACCGTATTTTAACACGCAACTCCCCAATTATTTAGCTCTTGAGATCCAGAGGAGCTGAACATTTTGCCATGGAAATATTCACACAATTTTCTTAAAACTGATCATGCTCCATTGTCTTGCCTTTGAAAATCTACTGTTGTTTTTAAGTTCTAAGCTTCTTAAAAGCCAACATTCAGAAAGTAGATTTCATCCATCCATTATCCAACCCGCTGAATCCGAACACAGGGTCACGGGGGGTCTGCTGGAGCCAATCCCAGCCAACACAGGGCACAAGGCAGGAACCAATCCTGGGCAGGGTGCCAACTCACCGCAGGACACACACAAACACACCCACACACCAAGCACAGAAAGTAGATTTGCAGTTTGCTAAACATCCTTGAATGTTCTGAATTTTCTGTGTAGTTGCTTTACATTTTTGGAAAGACTAGGAATGCTTCACTTTGGATATGAGTAGAGGAAGAGACTGGGTTGAACTTGTACTTTTTTGTGACTTGTTGACTAGGGTGCAAGTAAGGGGCTTCCCACAGTAGCCAGGAATACTTTATGGCTTCAGCATTACTTAGACAATTGCCAAATAGTTTCCTCCAAATAATCTGAAACATTAATTACAATGACACAATTAATCTGTGTGTGCTTCTGTAAGAAGCTAATAATGTTGTTACCGGATGTTTGAAGTCTCTTAAACATTCATTCTTTATTCTTGTCTGAAATGCTTAATGTTTTTGTGCCTTGTTAAACAAATGAAGTGTCTGTGATAACTAATGGATGTGTGTTCTAAACCTCTCCACACATGCTCAAACTAAAAAGAAAAAAAATAAGCTGGAATGCATAGAATGTCTGTCTGTGAGTTAATGAACCAACAGCAGACTGGACCTGGTTATGCATCTGTTCATTTATTAGTGACTGACTTGCTTCCTACTCCTAACAATGCATTTACAACTAGCTATTGTGATTTGTGAATTTGAGCCATTATAATATGCTGAAATATCCAGAGTTAGTGATGTTTCTTATTTTTCTTTTTTTTTGCAGGAGGCCATCCTTCATGAAGGAAGGCTTAGCCTTCAATACCATATGCTGAAGAAGTGAGGCTCCTCTGTCTTTTTTTTTTTTTTTTCTTTTCCATCTGTAAACTGCCTTCATGAGGTAACAGCAGGCTTTCTGAGAAACAGTCCCCTCCCTCCCAAAGCGCACCAAGACCACCCTCCCCTCCCCTTCCCTTCCTTATCCTATTTCTTCCCTGCCTGTTTGTCATCCCCTTACACCCCCTCCCCAAAATTTGACATTACGTTTCTCTGCAACAAGTCAGAAATGGGGCAGAAAATCTCAGGGAGCATCAAGACTGTAGATGTAAGGGAATCTGCTTTCCGACCAGTCAAGCGAGAGCTGCGTGGTCCAGACTTCTGCAAGCCAGCCCGGTTAGATATGCTCTTGGATATGCCTCCAGTGTGTCTTGAGGTGCAGCTTAAGCATGCTTGGAATAATGAAGACCGCTCCCTCAATATTTTTGTTAAAGAAGATGATAAATTGACTTTCCATAGGCACCCAGTAGCTCAGAGCACTGACTGTATACGTGGTAAAGTGGGCTACACCAGGGGCTTGCACGTGTGGCAGATTCACTGGCCTACAAGACAGAGGGGGACACATGCAGTTGTTGGAGTCTCAACATCCGATGCACCCTTACACTCTGTGGGATATACTTCTTTGGTTGGGAGCAACTGTGAGTCATGGGGCTGGGACCTGGGACGCAATAAACTTTACTACAACAGCAAAAACCAACCTGGAACTACCTATCCTGTGTTTCTGGAACCAGATGAGTCCTTTGTCCTGCCAGACACACTCCTGGTTGTATTGGATATGGATGAGGGAACGCTAAGTTTTATAGTAGACGGCCAATATCTTGGAGTTGCCTTTAGAGGTCTCAAGGGGAAAAAACTTTATCCAATAGTCAGTGCTGTTTGGGGGCACTGTGAAATTACAATGAGATATATCAATGGACTGGATCGTAAGTATGCGTAGAAAGCATTTAAGCACTTTATTTGTTTAAAATGTGATCTGTTTGGAGTTTCTCTTTTCCATGCCCACTAGTACAATGTACCATTTCTAAGAAGCTGACCAAAGACAAACCTAAATGTTGTTCATCTGTTTTATGCAAATCCTACTTTTTGGTTTTTAGTATTTGCCTGTTGTGTACTTGGATAGTTTGAATGAACATTGAAAGCTGCAATTATAACAAAGTGAAATCTGTCAGTCTCCGGTTTCAACTAGCCCTTTTAAATTTAAGTAAGACATGCAGAAGCAAAATGTTTGTGATCAATGGATGGACAAAACAATAGCCCCGTCCCCCAAGCACTGTTCACAAAGCAGCAACTGTCCTTTTTTTTTTTTTTTTTTTTTTGTGTGTCTGGGTTGGGGAGGGATATGTGGAAGACATTAAGCCTTGAGCTAAGGTAGCTTACAGTAACAAAAGGGGTGCATTGATTGTGCATATCAGGTGCTGAAATTCATATCCTGCTTATGTGCAAGTAACTGAGTATATATGAAAAGTGCACAAAACAAACGTGCTTCTACTGTCCCAGTTGCAGTGCTTTGGTGAAGGTTTCAAAACCTCACACTAAGAATGTGTACCAAATATACAATGGTTACAGCAGTGAACACTAACCTTACTTTTCCTACAGTATCTATGTTGACATTTTGGTATTTACATGTTTTTGTTAGACATACCATTTTTTTTTTTTTCTTGTTTAAAAAAAAAAATATATATTTTTTGGCTTGTTTTTCTGGGGCCTCACCTAAAACTAATGAGGCTGCAAAAGCTCTTATCCTTAACACAGAAATCCTATGTTTTTCAAGTCTAAGCTGTTTGTGAAGGAACGTGTGTGTGTATATTGCCTCATGAAACTGTGTTCTAAGGTTAAGTGCTTTCTATAAACTTGCCTGTGCTGCAGTATGGGGCTTGGAATGAAAAGCTTAAACTTACCAAATATTTCCATTTTCAAGCCAAGACAGTTGAGTATTGATCTGTGCCTTCAATGTTTCTGATGCATGTTTGTGACAACAAGAGATCTGGAAAAATAATTTATTGCATATCCCTGGTAATATATTTCTCATAAGGGTCAGTTTTGCTTGTGTGGGTTCTCTCATAAATATGAAAGTAAATCAAAGCAAAAAAAAGTTTACTGTGATTTGGTCTTTAGGGAAGTGAGAGGTTATTGCACAGGAAGATTAATTGCTGAGCTAAAGTTCTGCTTTGTCTTAGCTGCCTGTCTCCTTGGAACAGCTGACAATATAATACCAATAAAGACATACAGGAAATATATGCACAAATACAGTGTTGTATTGGAGTTATTAGTTATGATTGGTTGCTCACTACACCATGTAATCGGTGGGTAGTAGTTCTCCCTGAATCTACTGGCATGAGTGCCAGTGGTCCTGTACTGTTTGAAGGTGCGTGAGAAGCAACTATACAGATCTGATAAGACGGTTCAGTGTGTAGCATGGAAGCATTCCTACAGAGTAAGTGGTGCAGGCTGCTGGTGGTACTCTAACATCGAATAGCAGGCGTCTTTGTGCTAATGCATTTTGACTGAATCCAGGTCATGTCACAAATCTGGAATAGATGGTGCGTTTTCTCCACAATTTAGTGTGCATTTTATATATTTTTTTTTGTATGTCTCTTCTGGCTGTTTAGACTGATTTTCAGTTGCTTTGATACTTCACTCAGCTGAAGTTGCTGTGCTCAAACAGCAGGGTCCAGAAATGCATCTCCAAGCACATTTCTATTGCCTGTTCTTTGAATATTGTATGTGTTGTGTGTATGTATACACTGGATTCAGAAAGTATTTAGACCCTTTCACTTTATGCACACTTCATGGCATTGTAGGTTTAATTTGAAACAGATACAGTACATTTGGCATTTTCTTACCGATCTGTACTCCGTAACTCATTTTATAAAGTGAAAGCATATTTTCATAAAGTTTTGCAAATTTATTAAAAAAAAAAAATAAAACTGAAATCTCTTAAGATATATTCAGTTCATTTGCTATGGCACTCTGAATTGTGGTCCGGTGCATTGCGCTTGATTTTAATTATCTATGTTGTGTCTAGAAGTTGATTTTAGTTCACCTTTTGGCAAATTGATTTGATTGGACATAATATAATTTTAGAAAGGCATGCACCAGTGTATAGAAGGTCCCACAATTCACATTGCTTGTGCAGACAAAAAACAAGCCGTAAAATAGCCCATAGTGATACAATAGTGATAAGTCATAGATCAGGGTAAGGGTATAAAACCGTTTAAGGGTTGAGTGTTCCTAGAAGCACAGTTTTCTCAGTAATTGTGAAAGAAGTTTGCAACAACCAGGACTCTTTTTGGAGTTGGCCATCTGGCCAAACTGAGTATCTGGGCAAGAAAGGTGTTGGTCGGGAAGTGACTAAGAATCTAATGGTTACACTAACAGCTTTAGAAGTTTTGTTGAAATGGGAGATCCTTTCATAAGGATGACCACCTTAGCAGCACTCAATCAGGTATTTATGGTACGGTGGCTAGACGGAAGCCACCCTTGAGAGAAGGGCATTTGACAGTTTAAAGGACTCTGCGAACATGATAAAATATTCTCTTTGAACTCCTTGGGCATAACTTCACGTACTGTATCTGGTGAACACCGGGCACTATTCATCACCTGCCTAATACCATCCTTGTGGTGAAATATGGCGGTGGCACCATCATGTTGTGTGTGCTTCTTAGTGGTAGGGACAGGGAGACTGGTCAGAATTGAGGAAAGGATGAATGCTGCAAATTAGAGAGGTCCTTGAATAAAACCTGCTCCATAGTGCATGTGACTTCAGACTGGAGTACCAATTCACCTTTCAGCATGACAACGTTCTGATGCATATATCCAAAATAATGAAGTGGCTTTGTGATAAATCCCTGACTGTCCTTGAGTGGCTCAGTCAAAACACAGACTTAAATCCTTAGAACTTCTGTGGAGAGACTGGAAGATGGCAGTTTATAAGTACTTCCAACCCAGTCTAACGGGGCTTGAAAAGATCTGCCAGGAAGAATGGATTAAACTATGTAAATCCAGGTATGTAAAGAGATGTAGAGATTTACCCAAACGACTCAAGGCTGTAATTGCTACCAAATGAAAGATTGAAGTTATTTTTTAGTTCATAAATCTTTCTGAAAACCTGTTTTTACTTTGTCATAATGGGTTATTGAATGTAAATTAATGGGCAAAATATGAAAATGTTGTCTAGTTAAAATTTATAACACTGTGCAGAATAGTGTGAAGGGATCAGAATACTTTGTAAATTCACTCTATGGCCTGTATACAGTATGTGAAAATGCACTTGTGCACATTGACAAAACTGCATCATTGCACATGTCCTTGCCTCTTCTGGAGAACTGACTATGTAGACCCAATTGTCTGCCTGTGTTAACTGCACATGTGTTCTAGATTACACATGGCTGCTTTTTATAAAGTGGCAGAAATGCACATTCTCTACATCTGTACAAATGTGCGCGCTTCATGTCAATTGAAGTATATGGGAGCATCCACCCGTTAATGTGTTTTCACTTACATTTTTACATGCATAGTGCATAAATAAGACCGTCTGTTGGAAGTTTATACTTGTAATAATTTGTTACCATCTGGCAGTCTTGCTTTAGTAGTTTAAATAGTTAAATGTTATCGATCAGAAGGGTTGGTGATTATCTGTTAAGTATAATCATAATCTGGTCTTGCAGGCATGAAGCTGACCTTACTGTTTAAATGCCATAGTGAAGTCTACTTTTGGAGGTAACATTCCTGTGTAGTATCAAATAAAATGCGTGCAAACATGATGACAAAGCATAGAGTTCCCAGAAAGACATGTAAAGAAATTTCCATTGATGGGCATCTGCTTTCATAGTGATTGTCTAGCCTATACATGCAAGTGCCTTCCCGATATGCTTAACAAATCTGTTGTTCTCACCACAGTGTAACTTATCAGAAAAGGTTGAAATTAAATCCACTTTGCTTGATGGGTCAGGATTAGTTTTTGAAGTTAGTTTTGCAAGGTTAGGAGCTTTTGTTTTTTTTTTGGGTAAAAAGAAATGCTACTTTAGTAGAAAACATGCGAGAGCACTCAAGCACAACCTTTCAGTTATATCCCTCATTCCCTACTATGGTTTGCAAGGACAAAGTCTCGGACTTCCCTCAGTTGGATTAGTCCGTGTTCCTTAAAGTATGAATGATTCTGCTGAGAGATACTGGGCATCTGGCCAGCTGCAGGTCTCGGTGTTAAAGTGAGTTAAACGATGGCTGGCAGCTTATCATTCTTCTCCAAAAGATATTTGCAGGCTTGTTCAACACATTGCAACTTTGCATGGCCACAGTGCTTAGCCCTTGAGGCATAGTACTTGAGTGTCTGATTGCCAGAACATCTGATCTGGTGTGTACTCAATTTTGGAATTCCTGAAGCACACTTCCTCACATGCTGCTGTATATTTAGTCCAACTGGAAATGAAAGCGAAGTACCACATTTCTCAAGGTCATTGCACGAGGTAGAGGCAGCCAAGTGGGTTGGGGTGAGGGTCCTTTGATAGGCGATCCCTTATAGTTTTAAAATAAAAGTGTAACACTCCATTGTGTTTGTGGAGTAATGCAATGCCATCATTATTATTGGACAGACTAGAGTTCAAAAAATTAGTTTTTAATAAATTACCTTTATAGCCTGACTTAACAAAATACATGTTAATTATACTGGACATACTTCCTGCAAATCAGCATACAAGTTCATCTTTGTAAACAAAATGTCTTTTTAGAGTGGTGCCATGCTGCTATATCCTGATTTTAAGGCCATGGCTTATTATGCAACAAGCACTTAATGCTTGCACAAAGATGCTGGAGACCAACGTAAGAGTGAGGAGATGATATTGCTCGTCTTGCAAGAAAGATCTGAAGCAGCAGTTTAAAAAAAAAAAAAAGTTGTTTAAATGAAAATTTTTCTTTTGTTAAGCATGGCACCAGAGTGGCAAAGTGTTTCATGTTGGTTTAAAGTGCAAGTTGAAACTTCATATCTGTATACATGACAGTTGCTACTACTATAAACCATCTAGTGACTAGGCCAAATCGTAGTTGGTGCTTGAAAAAAGTTTTGCTGGCTTTAAATCGAATGCCTGGCTTCTCTCTCCAAACACCATCTCTGTAGAAGGAAAGGTAATGCACAGATAAAGTAGTAATGAATTTCAGTGTGTTGTCATTTGTCTTTGAAAGATGCAATGTACAACCTGAACTGAATAGGCCACTAGGTGCCGTTTTGCCCTTGAAACAGTCCTGCTGCCAGTGTAAAGCATAAGCCTGAAATAAAGCATGTGTGCAAGTAGAACAGACATTCTGGAATATTCTATCCCTGAATGTTCCCAGATTAGAAACATGGCTGGGTTACAGCTCTCACTTAAATCTTTTTACCTTTTGCTCCCATTACTTTGTATGAAATAGTTGTCTGACTTTTAAGCTGTTGGCTGGACAAAATGTTTGCAGTATTTTTGCCAATTAGCTGCAAATCTGGAAACCGTACTTCAGTCTGGTTACACAACAAGAGTGTGAAGCATCCATAAGTTTTTGTTGTTGCAGACTAATTCTCTGTACTGGCACATCCTATCTTTCTGATGCATGTTGACCCATTTGCCTTGCTTTATGCTATCCATGTTTAATGAAATTCTCTATTTCATGTTCCTTCTCCAGTGCCAGTTGTGAGCCACCTTTTCCAGCACTACTTGTAACTCCATCCAAATGTGAGGAGATGAAAAATGTGTAGGAGAGTACAAATTTGAAGAAAAAAAAAAAAAAAAAATTACTCCTACATTGCAGACTATCAAATTAGTAAAGTGGACCAACAATTTTTCCGTAAATTGTAATCTTGAAGAAACAAAGGCCTAGGATGTAATAATTTAAGTGTTGTAGGGATATACATTCCAGTTAACCCATCGTGTGCATGATGTGGTTATGTGCCATACAAAAGACCAGCTTACTTTACAGAACCTGGAGCTCTGTTTCATGAATTATTAGTTGACAAAGAGTGGCATACACAAATTTGGCATATTCTTTTTGGCATTGCCTGGTCTCTCTGTATTTTAATGAGGCACTTTTGCTTTCTTCAAGGCCTTGCCATCTGCAGTTCAAAAATGGCATTTATACTAATAAAAGGCAAAGCACACTCACTCACTCATCACTAATTGTCCAACTTCCCGTGTAGGTGGAAGGCTGAAATTTGGCAGGCTCATTCCTTACAGCTTACTTACAAAAGTTAGGCAGGTTTCATTTCGAAATTCTACGCGTAACGGTCATAACTGGAACCTACTTTCGTATACTGTAAACGGCCATAGCGGGCAGCTCGGTCGCCTTGTGAGGCGGTTGCGTCTTGCGTCATCACGCCTCCCACGTGATTGAGTGCCTGCCCAAATAAGGTAAATACTCGCGGGTGAAGGACTGTGCTTAGCATATTCATAAGTGCGGATGCGGCTGTATGCTTATATCGATTGACACAAACCGAATGTCCGTTCAACACAAATCCAGCTCGAGCCGATTATGACAGCAGCAATCCAAGCTGTGAGAACACGGTAAAAAGGAGGCGTATCCGACGTCATGGTAGATTTTCTGATGCAGCTAGACGGAAGCAACTTCGTGCAGCTGCCGCCAAATACTCGCAGAAAAGTCCACAAGTTAATAAACACGCTGTGCCTAAATACTCAGAAGCAAATCCACAAGTTCATAGGGACGCTGTGGCTAAATACTCGCAAGCAAATCCACAAGTTCATAGGGACGCTGTGGCTAAATACTCGCAAGCAAATCCACAAGTTCATAGGGACGCTGTCGCTAAATACTCGCAAGCACATCCACAAGTTCATAGAGACGCTGTTGCTAAATACACGGAGGCAAATCCACAAGTTAATAGAGCTTCTGTTTCTAGATACGATCCCAATAATGAAAAGCAGCTCATACGAAAACAACAGGTTTGGCTCAAAAAAGCCAATTGTGGATTTGCGTACGACCCAAACATACATTGAGTCTGACAAAACAGTACACACTGGATCCATGGATGTTCACTGTGACTATTGTCAAGCTCAGAAGTGGAAATGCGAGTCTCCTGGTTTGTGCTGTAACGGTGGTAAAGTCTCTCTCACTCCTTTTACGTAATCTTCCTGACCTTCTTGAGGGCCTGTTAAATGGCGAACATCCTCAAAGTGAGCATTTCTTGAACAATATTCGAAAGTACAACAGCACATTTCAAATGACGTCATTTGTTGCTAAACAAATCGTTGAGGGAAATTTTATGCCTTCATTTAAAGTTCAGGGACAAGTGTATCACTTGATTGGCAGTCTTTTACCTATGCCGAGTGAGGAACACAAATGTTTGCAAATTTATTTCGTTGGGGACGATGAAAAGGAAGCACAAATCCTCTGCGCTAATTTTTCTGGACTTAACATACCCCTGGTCAAGCAATTACAAAAAATGCTCCATGACTGTAACACTTACATCTAGACTAAATTATATCAGACTAATTCAGAAAAAACTACGAGCTGAAAATTACGTTCACTTAAAAGATGCTATTGACAAAAACGACACTGATTTAATAGAACTTGGTCAAGCTGTGATATTACCATCTTCCTTCAATGGAGGACCTCGCTATATGCACGAGCGTACACAAGACGCAATGACATACGTACGTCATTATGGCCGCCCTGACTTATTCATCACATTTACTTGCAATCCCAAATGGCCTGACATCACTGAAATTCTCCTTCCACGTCAAAAACCTCACGATCGCCACGACCTTATCAGTCATGTGTTTCATCTCAAGATTCACAAAATGATAGACTTGCTCACAAAGAGTAACATTTTCGGCTGTACAAATTGCTACATGTACACCATAGAGTGGCAAAAGCGAGGTATTCCCCATGCACACATTCTATTGTGGCTAAAAGATAGGATTAAAGCAGCTCTCATCGATCAAGTCGTCAGTGCGGAAATTCCTGATCCACAGACTGACCCTGCCCTACACAAAATAGTAAAATCCACCATGATTCACGGCCCATGTGGACCTCATAATATCAACTCACCCTGCATGATCAACAGAATATGCACTAAGAAGTACCCGCGTCCGTTCATCTCAGAAACTCAGACCGGAGAAGATGGTTACCCTCAGTACCGCCGGCGCGCACCTGCTGATGGAGGTCATACAATTAACATCAAAGAAGTAGATATCGACAACAGATGGGTGGTCCCTTATAGTCCTGTGCTGTCCTGCTTCTTCAATGCTCACATCAATGTCGAATTTTGCAGTTCAGTAAAAATCAATCAAATACATCTGCAAATATGTTAACAAGGGAAGTGACCAGGCAGTATTTACAATTCAAAATGAAAATGACGAAGTATCTCGATACGAAGCTGGTCATTACATTAGTAGCTCTGAAGCAGCCTGGTGCATTTTCTGTTTTCCTATTCACGAACGTTTCCCTTCGGTCGTTCATCTTGCTGTGCATCTTGAGAATGGACAAAGAATTTATTTCACAGAAGGCAACGTTGCCGATAGAATACACAATCCACCACAAACCACCCTTTTAGCGTTCTTTGACCTTTGTAAACACGATGATTTTGCAAAACAACTTCATTATAATGAAATTCCATCATATGTGTGGGCAAACAACATGTTTCGTCGAAGGAAACAGGGCAACCCTGTACCAGGACATTCGGGAGTGAAAAAGGATAATGTACTGGGACGGGTCTACACTGTACACCCGAATAACTCTGAATGCTACCATCTTCGACTGCTGCTCAACAAAATCACAGGTCCCACATCTTTCAAATCTCTCAGAACAGTTGGTGGTGTCCTACATCCGACCTATAAGTCAGCCTGCAGGGCACTCGGTTTATTACATGACGATATCAACTGGGACGAGACTGTACAGGAAGCTGCTCAGTCTCACTCACCTCAAAAGATCCGTGAACTGTTTGCTATCATGTTGGTGTTCTGCCAAATGGAAAACCCCTTAAACCTATGGGAAAAACATAAAGACCGCATAGCAGAAGATATTAGGAGACAGACTGAAAGAGATCATATACGAACAGAAGTCCACCAGTGGTTAAATTTGATCTATAACCACTGCCTACAGTTGCTTGAAAACTACGTAATTGGTATTGGAGGTCAATCTCTTCATCATTACGGTTTGCCTTCACCTTTAACAGAACTGGCACAACTTGCATCAAATTCAGAGTACTTGAAAGAGACATCTTACAACACCTTGCAACTGGCCAATATAGTCACAAATAACGAGCGGTTGCTAAATAGTGACCAAAAGTCAGTTTATGACCAAATCATGAGCAGCGTTGCGTCAGCCACTGGCATGGTGTTTTTCCTTGATGCTCCAGGAGGAACGGGTAAGACATTCCTAATAAACCTTCTCCTTGCAAAAATTTGAGCAAAATGTAACATTGCCATAGCTGTGGCTTCTTCTGGCATTGCTGCAACTCTTCTAGAGGGTGGCAGAACTGCTCATTCAGCTTTCAAGCTGGCTCTGAACCTCAACCATACTGAATCCCCCATGTGTAACATATCAAAGCAGAGCAACATGGCTGAAGTGCTGCGACATTGTCCGCTTATTGTCTGGGATGAATGCACTATGGCACATAGAGCAGGTATTGAGGCTTTAGACAGGACCCTCCAAGACATCCGAAACACCAACAAACTTATGGGAGGCTTGACAGTGTTACTGGCTGGAGACTTCCGCCAAACCCTACCAGTCGTGCCCAGAGGAACACGCGCTGATGAAGTTAAAGCATCTCCGAAATCTTCATACCTATGGCCACAAATCAATGTTGTTACTTTAAAAATAAACATGAGAGTTCATTTGAAAGGCGACAAAAAAGCAGAGGAGTTCTCTGCTCTTCTGAGGAGTATAGGTGATGGCACCTTCGTACAAGAAAATCGTAAAATAAATATTCCTACAAATCTCTGTCTCATTGTGAATACCTTACAAAGCCTTCTTCAAAATGTTTACCCCGATCTACGAAATCTCCACCAAAATGACGTGTCATGGTTAAGAGAGAGAGCTATCCTGACACCAAAAAATGACATGACTACGACTATAAACCACATTTTACTTCAAGAACTACCTTCACAACCAAAAACATATCACCCTGTTCATTCAGTTGTAGAAGTAGAAGACGCGGTACATTATCCGATAGTTTCTCAACACTCTAAATCCTCCAGGCACTCCTGAGCATAATCTCTTTTTGAAGGTTGGGGTACCAGTAATGTTACTGAGAAACTTGCAGCCACCAAAACTTTGTAACGGCATGAGACTTCAGGTCACATCTCTACAAAACAACCTAATTGAGCAACTATTTTTACTGGCAGTGCCTCAGGTGACAGTTTTTATTCCTCGCATCCCCGTTATACCATCTAATCTCCCATTTCAGTTCAAATGCGTTCAATTTCCAGTAAGGCTCTGCTTCGCAATGACAATTAAGTCTCAAGGACAAACACTACAAAAGGTTGGCATTGATTTGAGGCAGGATTGCTTTTCACATGGCCAACTGTATGTTGCATGCTCAAGACACATCGTTAAAACAGAAAAGTTTCTCATGTTGTTTAGTAATAATTGACAAAATGTAGACATGAAGTGTATAATGTGTGAAGCCTGAAGTCCAAATATCAAAACAGTTTTCACAAAAGGTACAAGTACAACAAAACAAATGCACTTTTATTCAAGAATGTAACTGCAGAAAAAGAACCCATGTTAGGGTGCCACACTGAAACGTCCTTAATACAACTGCTTTGGTGGCGTAACGGTAAGAACTGCTGATTGGTAATCAAAACGTCACGAGTTCAACCCCAGACGACTCCGTTTTGAAAAGTGAGCTGATCTTATTCTTACTATTTTAGAATAAAAACATACATTTGATTTGAGTCTGTAACAGACGGTGTAAATTTATAGTACTTTTAAAGGTTAGCTTTGCTTTTTTTTTTTTTTTTCTCTCCCCCCTTCTGTTTTATTCTCCCAGTCACGTTCACGCTCCCCCCTCCTTTAACCGCCACCTTATCGTGGTGGAGGGGTTTGCGTGTCCCAATGATCCTAGGAGCTCTGTTGTCCGGGGCTTTATGCCCCTGGTAGGGCCACCCAAGGCAAACTGGTCCTAGGTGAGGGATGAGACAAAGAGCGGTTCAAACCTTCTATGATGAATGAAAACTTTGGACGCCGTTTTCCCTTGCCCGGACGCGGGTCACCGGGGCCCCCACTCTGGAGCCAGGCCTGGAGGTGGGGCTCGATGGCGAGCGCCTGGTGGCCGGGCCTGCACCCATGGGGCTCGGCCGGGCACAGCCCGAAGAGGCAACGTGGGTCCCCCTTCCCATGGGCTCACCACCTATGGGAGGGGCCAAGGAGGTCGGGTGCAGTGTGAGTTGGGTGGTGGCCGAAGGCGGGGACCTTGGCGGTCCGATCCTCGGCTACAGAAGCTGGCTCTTGGGACGTGGAATGTCACCTCTCTGAAGGGGAAGGAGCCTGAGCTAGTGTGCGAAGTTGAGAGGTTCCGGCTAGATATAGTCGGACTCACCTCGACGCACAGCTTGGACTCTGGAACCAATCTCCTTGAGAGGGGCTGGACTCTGTACCACTCTGGAGTTGCCCCCGGTGAGAGGCGCCGAGCGGGTGTGGGTATACTTATTGCCCCCCGACTTGGAGCCTGTACATTGGGGTTTACCCCGGTGGACGAGAGGGTAGCCTCCCTTCGCCTTCGGGTGGGGGGACAGGTCCTAACTGTTGTTTGTGCGTATGCACCGAACAGCAGTTCGGAGTACCCACCCTTTTTGGAGTCCCTGGAGGGGGTGCTAGAGGGCATACCTTCTGGGGAATATGTGCACTTGGCACCAGGACACCCTAGGCCTGAGTTCGATGATCGACTTTGTGGTCGTGTCGTCTGACTTGCGGCCACATGTCTTGGACACTCGGGTGAAGAGAGGGGCGGAGCTGTCAACTGATCACCACCTGGTGGTGAGTTGGCTTCAATGGTGGGGGAGGATGCCGGTCAGGCGTGGTAGGCCCAAACGTGTTGTGAGGGTCTGCTGGGAACGTCTGGCAGAGCCCCCTGTCAGAAGTAGCTTCAACTCCCACCTCCGGCAGAACTTCGACCATGTCCCGAGGGAGGTGGGGGACATCGAGTCCGAATGGGCCATGTTCCGTGCCTCTATTGTTGAGGCGGCTGACCGGAGCTGTGGCCGTAAGGTGGTCGGTGCCTGTCGTGGCGGCAATCCCCGAACCCGTTGGTGGACACCGGTGGTGAAGGATGCCGTCAAGCTGAAGGAGGAGTCCTACAGGACCCTTTTGTCCTGTGGGACCCTGGAGGCAGCTGATAGGTACCGGCAGGCCAAGCGGAATGCGGCTTTGGTGGTTGCTGAGGCAAAAACTCGGGCGTGGGAGGAGTTTGGGGAGGCCATGGAGAACGACTTTCGGATGGCTTCGAGGAGATTCTGGTCCACCATCCGGCGTCTCAGGAAGGGGAAGCAGTGCAGTGTCAACACTGTATATGGTGGGGATGGTGCGCTGCTGACCTCGACTCGGGACGTTGTGGGTCGGTGGGGGGGAGTACTTCGAAGACCTCCTCAATCCCATTAACATGCCTTCCAATGAGGAAGCAGAGCCTGGGGACTCAGAGGTGGGCTCCCCCATCTCTGGGACTGAGGTCACCGAGGTGGTCAAAAAACTCCTTGGTGGCAGGGCCCCGGGGGTGGATGAGATACGCCCGGAGTTCCTCAAGGCTCTGGATGTTGTAGGACTGTCTTGGTTGACACGCCTCTGCAACATCGCATGGACATCAGGGACAGTGCCTCTGGATTGGCAGACTGGGGTGGTGGTCCCCCTCTTTAAGAAGGGGGACCGGAGGGTGTGTTCCAACTACAGAGGGATCACACTCCTCAGCCTCCCTGGAAAAGTTTATTCAGGGGTCCTGGAGAGGAGGGTCCGTCGGATAGTCGAGCCTCGGATTCAGGAGGAACAGTGTGGTTTTCGTCCTGGTCGCGGAACAGTGGACCAGCTCTATACCCTTAGCAGGGTCCTGGAGGGTGCATGGGAGTTTGCCCAACCAGTCTACATGTGTTTTGTGGACTTGGAAAAGGCATTCGACCGTGTCCCTCGGGGAATCCTGTGGGGGGTACTCAGAGAGTATGGGGTACCGGCCCCCCTGATAAGGGCTGTTCGGTCCCTGTACGATCGGTGCCAGAGCTTGGTCCGCATTGCCGGCAGTAAGTCGAACCCGTTTCCAGTGAGAGTTGGACTCCGCCAGGGCTGCCCTTTGTCACCGATTCTGTTCATAACTTTTATGGACAGAATTTCTAGGCGCAGCCAGGGCGTTGAGGGGGTCCGGTTTGGTGGGCTCAGGATTGGGTCACTGCTTTTTGCAGATGATGTTGTCCTGTTTGCTTCATCAGGCCGTGATCTTCAGCTCTCTCTGGATCGGTTCGCAGCCGAGTGTGAAGCGGCTGGAATGAGAATCAGCACCTCCAAATCCGAGACCATGGTCCTCAGCCGGAAAAGGGTGGAGTGCCCTCTCAGGGTTGGTAGCGAGATCCTGCTTCAAGTGGAGGAGTTCAAGTATCTCGGGATCTTGTTCACGAGTGAGGGAAGAATGGAGCGTGAGATCGACAGGCGGATCGGTGCGGCATCCGCAGTAATGCGGGCGCTGCATCGGTCTGTCGTGGTGAAAAAGGAGCTGAGCCGCAAGGCGAAGCTCTCAATTTACCAGTCAATCTATGTTCCTACCCTCACCTATGGTCATGAACTATGGGTAGTGACCGAAAGAACGAGATCGCGAATACAAGCGGCTGAAATGAGTTTCCTCCGCAGGGTGTCTGGGCTTTCCCTTAAAGATAGGGTGAGAAGCTCAGTCATCCGGGAGGGGCTCAGAGTAGAGCCGCTGCTCCTCCGCATCGAGAGGAGTCAGATGAGGTGGCGCGGGCATCTGATCAGGATGCCTCCTGGACGCCTCCCTGGTGAGGTGTTCCGGGCACGTCCAACCGGGAGGAGGCCCCGGGGAAGACCCAGGACACGCTGGAGGGACTATGTCTCTCGACTGGCCTGGGAACGCCTTGGGATTCTCCCGGAAGAGCCAGAAGAAGTGGCCGGGGAGAGGGAAGTCTGGGCATCTCTGCTCAAGCTGCTGCCCCCGCGACCCGACCTCGGATAAGCGGGAGACAATGGATGGATGGATGGACGTTCACGCTCCCCCTTATGTGACACTGCTGTTTTCACGCGCTATAACAGAGGTGAACTCTGATGATGACAAGGGTTCTACATCGGAGAAAGCATGCATGTCTGTGACTTGCTGTCAGTTTTTTTTTTTTTTTTTTTTTTTTTTTAAATTGTCATCATTCCATACAAGGGCAATTTTTACAAAAAGTAGGATTGAAAACAAATTGACCCCCACCCCTGAGAAAGAGAGCATGGCCAACAGAGTAAAACTTTAAGCTAGTAAAAATAAATGATGAGTTTATTAGGCGGATAAAGATAAATGGAGAAGAAAAAGAAATGGGAACAGAATCTACTTCCTCAGTGCTTCAAGAGCTTATTCTAAAATATTATTGATTAGATCCTGCCAGGTTATGAAAAAATTCTGCACAGTTCCTCTGAGAATTAGATTTTTTCCAATTTCAAATAGTATTAAACATCTGTTACCCACTGACTTAAAAGAGGAGAGTTAGGATTCTTCCAGTTTAGCAAAATAAGTATGCGTGCAAATAGTATAAAAAAGGCAATCCGTTTGTTTGTCCTTCTCCACTTTAAGCCCATCTGGAAAAACACCAAACACAGCTGTTAATGGGTTCGGAGGGATTGTGACACCAAGGCTGTCTGAAAGGCACTTAAATTTTTGTCCAGAACGATGTTAATTTGGTGCAGGCCCAAAACATGTGACCCAATGAGGTTGGAACTTGATTGCAGCATTTGCAGATTGGATCTTGCCCTGTAAACATTTTTGGACAGTTTTAAGCGAGACAGATGTGCTCGATTATATGATTTTGAGTTGAATAATTGTATGCTTTGCGCATATGGAGCTCGAGTGAATTCTCTGCATTGCTACCTTCCACTCCTTTTCTGATATGTGGAGTGGGAGATCATTTTCCCACTGTCCTCTTGGATCTTTGACAGGGAGGGACTGTAATTTTATATATTGCAGAAATGCTGTCTGAGGCCTTGAAGCTGAGCAATATTTTTTCCAGCATAGAGGAAGGTGGGAGATGAGGAAAATCGGGCAGGTTCTGTTTAACAAAGTTTCTAATTTGAAGATAGTGAAAGAAATGTGTTGCTGGAAAGTTAAATTTGGAATGTAATTGTTCATAGGATGCAAAGATGTTGTCTATATAAAGATCTCCAAGTAATTTAATCCCAAATGTTTTCCAGATATTAAAAACTGCATATGTTTGCGAGGGTTGAAAAAGGTGGTTCTCATGCAGAGGTGCCACAGATAAGATTCTCCATCTTAAAATGCTTTCTACATTGGTTTCATATTCTGAGTGAGTGAGGCACAATTGGGTTATTAGTATATCTGCCATAACTTTCATCAATAGGGGAACAAAGCAGGGAATATAAAGTAGTGCAGGATTTTATTTCTATTGCACAACAAGCATGTGTATGTTCATCTATTTGTGTCCAGGTTTGTTCTTGATCTATTTGTGTGTCCACTGCCTGTCCCAATTTGTGCCCAAAGGGGGTTCCCTTTGCCCACCAATCCATGCCACAATACAGACTGCCCAGCAACTACATGCAGACTTGCAGAGGTCTGCTCGGTTAAAAGGCTTCCACTATTTCGCAAATCCTGTTGTCACCCTGATACAAGCAGTCTGCCCAATGTCTGTCTCCCCCAGGGTCAGTCTGCCAATGTTACAGTATTTTTAGTTTTGGTGAACTTGTTTGCACTACCATCTTCAGGAACAGCTTTAGAAAATAGCAGACTAATGCAGAAGGTTATATAATCAGCAAAAAAGAAAAACCTTAACTATTATTAATCATCAAAATGTATGTATCGTATACAGTGATCCCTCGCTATATCGCGCTTCGCCTTTCGCGGCTTCACTCCATCGCGGATTTTATATGTAAGCATATTTAAATATATATCGCGGATTTTTCGCTGCTTCGCGGGTTTCTGCGGACAATGGGTCTTTTAATTTCCGGTACATGCTTCCTCAGTTGGTTTGCCCAGTTGATTTCATACAAGGGACGCTATTGGCAGATGGCTGAGAAGCTATCCAGCTTACTTTCTCTCTTGCGCTGACGTAGGGGGGTGTGAGCAGGGGGGCTGTGTGCAGCTGCTTCCTGAAGGACATGCTGCACGGAGCTTCGCATACTTAAAAGCTCAAAGGGCACGTATTGATTTTTTTTATCTATCTCTCTCTATCTCTCTCTCTTCTCCTGACGGAGGGGGTGTGAGCTGCCGCCTTCAACAGCTTTGTGCCGGCGGTGCTTCGCATACTTAAAAGCCAAAAAGCCCTATTGATTTTTTTTTTTGACTGCTTGCTTTGCACTCCTTTGAAAAGGAAGATATGTTTGCATTCTTTTAATTGAGACAGAACTGTCATCTCTGTCTTGTCATGGAGCACAGTTTAAACTTTTGAAAAAGAGACAAATGTTTGTTTGCAGTGTTTGAATAACGTTCCTGTCTCTCTACAACCTCCTGTGTTTCTGCGCAAATCTGTGACCCAAGCATGACATTCTAAAAATAACCATATAAACATATGGTTTCTACTTCGCGGATTTTCCTATTTCGCGGGTGGCTCTGGAACGCAACCCCCGCGATGGAGGAGGGATTACTGTATAACAATTCATTTTAGTATTCCAACACCGTCCAGCTTGTTTTGGACAGTCAAAGTATGGTAACATCCAATCTTCATTTGTTTATGTACATGGGAAGCTCTGCAGTCTACTTGTGGCTTTACGCTGTAGGAAGAATTAAATAAATCAAGGTAAATAACATTCAATCTGGCGTTCTTCTCCACGCTAGTGTTTAGATCTGGATGGTGTATGTGCCCAAAAAAGAAGTTTGACTGCATTCTCATACCATTGCTTGCAAACTGAAGTGTCATCATGCACTTTTTATGGCATTACACATGTATTTTTTGAGCATGCCCATGTCGATCAAACACAGGAAGCTCTGCATTCTACTTATGACTTTATGCTGTAGGAAGCAAGTAAATAAATCAAGGTACTGTAAATAACATTTGATCTGGCTTTTATATACAAAGTACAGTGACTGCAAAAGTGCGATGTAAACCTACTTGAGCTGGGAAAACTTTGTGCGGCAGTGGGGGGATGAGATAGCAGACTGTCTTGCTGCTTATCGACACATTTACAAGACCAAAGACTCTAACGGTGAGGTGCAAAGGGATTTAAGGTGGGATGGATTTACACGTTTTATCTAAGGCTTTGGTAATTCTAGTGTTAAGGTGGCCCAGGATTACGACTTTTTTTCGTAGGCTACAGGGATTCCAGTGTTAATAGTGCTCTAGTGAGTGAGACATTCTAATGCACCGAGTCTATCTTGCCACAGTTATTACATAGAGAAATGGGGTATGCTAGTTCATGTCAATGAAGTCTTTCTGTAGAAGCAAAGTAAAAAGATTTTTTGGTGAGGCTTGAAGACATGTTTAGGGAGTGCTTACAAGCACTTTGCTGTGACCATGGTCAATTTTGCAAAACTGAACCAGTAAACTTTTTTTTTTTTTATATGTATTACCCATTCCAGCATCCTTTAGCTTACAGTGCATCTGGAAAGTATTCACAGCGCATCACTTTTTCCACCTTTTGTTATGTTACAGCCTTATTCCAAAATGGATTAAATTCATTTTTTTCCTCAGAATTCTATACACAACACCCCATAATGACAACGTGAAAAAAAGTTTACTTGAGATTTTTGCAAGTTTGTTAAAAATAAAAAAAAATTCAGAAAGCACATGTACATAAGTATTCACAGCCTTTGCCATGAAGCTCAGAATTGAGCTCAGGTGCATCCGGTTTCCCCTGATCATCCTTGAGATGTTTCTGCAGCTTAATTGGAGTCCACCTGTGGTAAATTCAGTTGATTGGACATGATTTGGAAAGGCACACACCTGTCTATATAAGGTCCCACAGTTAACAGTTCATGTCAGAGCACAAACCAAGCATGAAGTCAAAGGAATTGTCTGTAGACCTCAGAGACAGGATTGTCTCGAGGCACAAACCTGGGGAAGGTTATAGTGGAAGAAGTTCAAAACCACCAGGACTCTTCCTAGAGCTGTCCGGCCATTTAAACTGAGCGATCGGGGGAGAAGGGCCTTAGTCAGGGAGGTGACCAAAAACCCGATGGTCACTCTGTCAGAGGTCCAGAGGTCCTCGGTGTAGAGAGGAGAACCTTCCAGAAGGACAACCATCTGTGCAGTAATCCACCAATCAGGCCTGTATGGTAGAGTGGCCAGACGGAAGCCACTCCTTAGTAAAAGGCACATGGCAGCCCGCCTGGAGTTTGCCAAAAGGCACCTGAAGGACTCTCAGACCATGAGAAAGAAAATCCTCTGGTCTAATGAGACAAAGATTGAACTCTTTGGTGTGAATGCCGGGTGTCACTTTTGGAGGAAACCAGGCACTGCTCATCACCAGGCCAATACCATCCCTACAGTGAAGCATGGTGGTGGCAGCATCATGCTGTAGGGATGTTTTTCAGCAGCAGGAACTGGGAGACTAGTCAGGATAAAGGGGAAGATGACTGCAGCAATGTACAGACATATCCTGGATGAAAACCTGCTCTAGACCTCAGACTGGGGTGACGGTTCATCTTTCAGCAAGACAACGACCCTAAGCACACAGCCAAGATATCAAAGGAGTGGCTTCAGGACAACTCTGTAAATGTCCTTGAGTGGCCCAGCCAGAGCCCAGACTTGAATCCGATTGAAAATCTCTGGAGAGATCTTAAAATGGCTGTGCACCGACGCTTCCCATCCAACCTGATGGAGCTTGAGAGGTGCTGCAAAGAGGAATGGGCGAAACTGGCTGAGAATAAGTGTGCCAAGCTTGTGGCATCATATTCAAAAAAACTTGAGGCTGTAATTGCTGCCAAAGGTGCATCGACAAAGTATTGAGCAAAGGCTGTGAATGCTTATATACGTGTGATTTCTCAGTTTTATTTTTAATAAATTTGCAAAAACCTCAAGTAAACTTTTTTCACGTTGTCATTATGGGGTGTTGTGTGTAGAATTCTGAGGAAAAAAATGAATTTAATCCATTTTGGAATAAGGCTGTAACATAACAAAATGTGGAAAAGGTGATGTGCTGTGAATACTTTCCGAATGCACTGTATCTGTAACTTTGTGCAAATACTGAAGTGGGGACTGCAATTCCCATCGGCCAGTGTGCTGCCCCTGACGATTTCATCAGCACTTACAAAGTTTAAATACAGTATGCTTCAATTAAAGCATCATGCCATCAAAGGTAGCAAATGCTGTGGTTTATTTTTATTATATTGCATAGAGTTGTCAATCACTGGGCTGTATCACATGTGAAAAATTTGAGATAAATTGATTTTTGATTTTTTTTTTTTTTTAAATTGGTGCACAATGCTGCATTTTTTTTGTGAACCTGCATATCATTTAAGTTTGCAATATCAATCAATGATCTGCATTAAGCACTTTTTGAAATGTTTTTCTTTAAGTGCAAATTAATTGTTGGAGCCAAGCCATGATTTAACAGAATGAAGCATGACTTTTTTTCTGTAGCTGCTGAAAATGCTGTTTTTTCAGAATGTGGTATGAAGAGGATGGGACTTCGCTTTTGAATGAGTAAAAGTAACTTTTTTTTGGTGGTATCAGTTGAGTACTTCCCTTAGAAAATAGCACATTTTATATTTTCATTTTAAGCAATTATCTTTGAATGAGTCCACTTTAAATCACCTTTGTAACAGTACGAAATACTGCTTTATTGTGGAGTTCTTCTGCAATTTTTATACCAACACCACTAAGGACTGTATGTAGCATGTTCAACGGTAAGTTGCTCAAGTGAATATTGTATGCAGAAAAGTACGTACTTGGAACTTCTTGTTTGTCCAATAGCAGTATAACTTAAGGTTCATTGTCTTTGAAAGTTTCATGGGCGAAGCTGGAGTAACAGATATATTTATTTCAATGGTTAGGATTACAGAATATTCAATAGGGGCCTTGTACTTGCATTTCACTCAGTAGTGTTTTTTTAAGATATTAGGCATCCTACATGTCTCAAAGTTGGTTCTATTTGCAAACTGGTTTTTCTTAACATACTCATTTTAAACGTACGAGTTGAAAATTAGCACTAGGAAGAGAGCCTATTTATTCCATAATAAATAGTACAGCTCAAACACTGTACCACAGAGCAATCACATTACGGTACTGACACGATAGTGTTGGTAGGGAAGGAGAAATAAATGGTATTTATTAATGAATGGTCTTTATTAAATAAACTCGAGGTTCTTTAAACATTCTAAGCTGAAGACACAAATACAAAAAATTTGTACTATGCTGGGATCGAAGTGAAGTATTACAGTGATGACCGCAAACACATACCTAGACAAGTAATTGCCATGTAATAAAGTGAGTTTTTTTCTTTCATTCAAGCATATTTTTCACATGAACATTACTAAAAAAAAAAACAAAAAAAAAAACTTTGCAAGCAAATGCATTAATAATTATCCTTCAAGAGAGGGGAATAGTTTCCTGATGTACAGTATACCCAAGCCAGTGTAAATTCTTAGTTTTAAGCTTCAGTAAAACGGAGCAAAAAGTCTTTTTCTAATAGGTATGGCTCGAGGATGTGGTGATTATTGAAAGGACAGTGTGGTTACTTTTAGTCATTTGACCTGTACCAGATAAGGAATAGTGTTAAAAATGCAGTTTATTCGTTTCACTCTCTCTTAAATAACATTTTTCAAATGAGCTGCACAGTTAATACATTTTTTCTGAGTTTGCAGATAGTTCAACATCCTGGTTTTAATTTACAATTTCAATAGACTGAGTAAATATAGAGTCACGCATCTGTATTACTAAGAAGAAATGTTTGTATTTTTTTATAGGGATGACAGGATAAATCCTGATTAAAAAAAATAAAAAAAAAAAATTCAGCAAACTACCTCTACCAGTATATTGAGATTTATAGGTCCACTCCGTAGTGCTACTAGATCCACTTTATAATGCTTCTCGTAGTACTATTTTAAACTTAATGCAAACCTTTTTTGCATCCATGTTAGAGATTTCTACTGCAACGGTGAACACACGATAAACCACCAACCAATTTTCCATGACCTGCTGATGTTGCATTCAACTCTGCCACCAAGACCGAACTTCTGCACTGGCAAGAAGTATGAAAACTATATTTGTTTTTCCAAAGAAACATTCCTGTCTCTAGACTGGCATATTCAGTCCTTGTTAACTCCTTTACCAATATTCTTGAGCAAGTTGTGTACTGTTAGTCACAAGCACCCAGTCATCAGAGTTTATGCGTGTCTAGTGAATTGCAGGAAGTGGTGGAGGATAGCAGTTGGAAAGCATTTGTAGCAGCAATAGAACTGGAATGGGAAGTGTTGCTACACAATTGTTTAACCCATCATAAATGCCATCTGTGACCTGGAGTTCAAGAAATGCTGCTCTGAGATGCAAGACTATTTATTGCATATAATATACAATCGATAAAACCAAATCAAATAACTTAATACAAATGTGATAATGTAGTCATGGATCTCGATGATGTGGCAGGGACCACAGGTTGGAAGCCATTGGTGTAATACACAGTAGTTTTCTCTACCCTGTCATTCTTCTTTATTTGAAATGATATCTTGTGTTACTACAACAACCTCTATTTATTAGAGATGTATGCTCTTGATGACCAATGTCTTTACATTTAAAGTAATAATGTTTTAAGTACTGTTGCTTTCCATGGTCATTGTAAATTAAGTAAAAACTGACTGCATTTTTTCCCCCTCCATTGTCTTGGGGAATAGTCTCATAATATCTCTACAAATGTTTATCACCTGTTTATAATTTCTGCAAGTTAGTTTTATTCTCTTCATATAGCGTGTGAATATATTGTGTAAAGTCAAATGTTTTTCCAATATCCAAGTCCTCTTCAGCCCAATTTGACTAATGCTTTACTACTGTCTCATCTTGAGCATCCACAATGCTGTGCTTTCTAATGAGCTGTAACATTTTTTACATTTTTCCTTCATGAATAAATAATGTATCTTCTGTTTTTGAAATATCCCTCAGGATTCTGATGCAGCTTTATATCTGAATAAGCTGTTCCATTTGTTTTGTGTTGGAGAGACTGTTTCAGTCTTTGGCACAGAACATTCAAACAATTAAATTCATAGAAGCTTTCATTCCTTGTGGCAATATTTTTTCTTTTTCTCAACAAAAAAGGGAAAATGGTTAAAATGTGACATCTGCAAAATACAAGTGTTTTAGACTACTACAACAGATTCCTTACATTCATGATCACAACAATTCTGGATGGACTTCAGTCATTGTTTATAGATTAGATGTTATGAGGCTAGCAAATTTATTGCTAATTGCAGAAGTTTGCATTTTGTGTCAACTGCACATTTAATATAAAGTCATTGCTAGCACCTTCTGATATAGCACACTATTGTACAAAATGTTGCCAGTCATTAACTTTAAATGTTAAATGGTTCCACCTGAAGAGCAGCATCTCCATAGGTTCTTCAGTTTCAATACACTTGCAGGTTCCCTTCCCTGTATACGTACTCCTCCATATTGCAGATTAACTTCTTTTTGAGTGGCCAAGGCATACAAGTGTCTGTACTGTCACATGCAAGGCACTGTTATCTCACCCTTGCTTAATATAGAATAGCTTTATTGTAAATGTGTTAAAACAATTCTTTTTGATTTGTATATCACTTGATGCCAAGTATCTTGGGAGTACTGTTTAGGCCTGATGCTTGGCATCTGTGAATGGTTTTTCATGGCTTCACTTTTGGCAGAGGAAAAGTAATGTAAACAGTAGCTTTGCCTCTTGTGAAAGCACTACTTTGTCCAGTAAGTGGCTGATGTCTGTCAGCCTTACACTGCACAATCCCACTTTTGTGTAATCTTGTACTCATCGACTACTGTGCTTCATGTGTATGCAACAGACTGCTTTTGTTGGATTGCACTCAATAGCAGGAATTTTGTTTATTGCAAAAATGCCCCCTAACTTCGCACAATTAAACCAGGGCACAAGGTCACTGTATGACAGCAAAGCCTTTCAGTGTCTGGGTTGCATAAAGTTAGCCAGTCTTTCAGAACTGTAATTTCAGCCATGTGGTAATGTTTGGATGTATTCTGAGAGCATGCCTAAACTGTCTGACATCTTGAGAGTGAAGAATTAATTTCTTTGTTGGACTAGTGTCTTTTTGCCCACATAGCATTTTCTGATGTTAGGCAAATTTAAAGGTTACATAAGTAGTTTTGTTTTTCTTTGTATAATCTAATTGGCCTTTTGGATCAAAGTTTTATAAGTGCATTTTATATAAAATGGAAATTGTTAAAGAACAGTGTTTGGAGAAAAATATTGAAATTCAATCCAAAAGTAAATCGATTCAGGGCTTCAGAAAATCTTCATTTAACACCCACACATATGCAGCATTATATGACTGAACAGCAGAGTCTTCCTAAAATACAAAATCGATCTGTCTTGGTGCCCCATAATATGCTGGTTCTGGTATTTTTCCTGTTCAACAGTTTTCATGTGAAAGTATATGCTACCTGCCGAGTACTCCGTAGGGCACTTCCTTTTAGGCATGTTGAAGATGGAATTGTTTAAATGGTGGCTAATGGTTTAGACTTGTAAAAATTTGTAAGTGAATCTGTTTTTAAAAATGAGAGAAATCCAGCGTTTTACATGATTATGGCTAAATAAAATTATTTTGAGCTAGATCATTAATCCAAAGGAGAATCAGACCTGAAAAACCCAATGTAGTTGAATGTGATTACTAGTGCGTGATTTTTACAATTTGTTAAATAGCATTCTATTCTAAATAAAATTCTAAAAAACAAAACTCTCTGGTTTTGGCTTGCTGGATTTTGGGTAATTATTATACTTCCACAGATGTGCTTAGTTTGGTGAATTATGCTGATATTTAAATGTTCTTGCGTGTATACAAGTACCTATGCTTAATGAGGCCTTCACTTGGTCTGGGATGGGTGGTAATGTGAAAATAGCCAGGTTGTGACATATTTACTATCTTTAACTTCATTCCGCAATATGTTGTAAGACAGGGGTGCCCACACTTTTCGGCTTGCGAGATACTTTTAAAATGACCAGGTCGAAATGATCTACCTACATTAAAAATGCATATAATTATTTATATATATATATATATATATATATATATATCTATATATATATATATATATATATCTATATATATATATATATATATATATATATATATATCTATATATATTTTTTTATATTTATATATTTTTATATATATTTTTATATATTTATATTTTTATATATATATATTTTTATATATATATATATATATATATATATAAAAATATATATATATAAAAATATATATTTTTATATATATATATTTTTTATATATATATTTTTATATATATATATATATATATATATATATATATATATATATATTTATATATATATATATATATATAAAAATATATATATATTTTTATATATATATATATATATATAAAAATATATATATATTTTTATATATATATATTTTTATATTTATTAAGTAGAGCCGAATTATGCAGTCTAGCAGGTAGCACTTTTCCTCTGTGAGTAAGTTCCAAAACTGTCCATGAGCCCCATACTTCAGCTGAATGTCATCCTGTAGTGTCAAAATCTCATCCTTCACTGTAGAGGAGTTTTAGGTGAAACAGTGTTGCAATTTTTGATGCGGGTGAATCGCCCTCAACAGCTTCCTAAATGGATAGCACTTAAATGTAGCAATTGGCTCAAATAAAGCTGAGTCTTGAAACTGTCTGTCAATCTGCTCTGTGTAGCATATGCTGTCAAGTTGTGCACACGCCTTCCATTGCGTCTCCGACTCTGACGTGAGGTTTTGGATGTTCCCCAAGTCAAGGCGCTGCAGCTTTGAGGACAGATGTTGCATTTTTCGTTTGAAAGCATTAACTGCTAATCATATTGACCATGGTTTTGTCTTTTCCTTGCAGCTGTAAATTAAGCTCATTCAACATGTTGGTCAGTTTGGAAAAAAAATACCAAGGGTAGTAGCCATTGATCGTTATTAAGCTGCTTGTATTCTGCATGTTTAATGACAAGGAGAAACTCCTTTTTCTCCGGCCAGGGAACTCGAAATCTCGACAGGAATTTCTCCATAGCCATCTGCCTCAACGAAGGCCTGTTTTATCATCTCTCCATCTTGGAAGGACTCTTATGCTTAATGATCAAGTGACTCACCCAGAATGATGCTTCTGTGTGTCTGCCTTTGCTTTTGAATTTAGCCGAGTGAAAAATGACGACTGTCCGATTAACTGCAATTTTAGTTCCCTCTCCTTTCTCTTTCTCAGATCGTTTTTCAGAAGGAAGTCAGTTTCATAGTTTTTATGAACAGTTCGAAAATGCCTTTCCACATTTTCCTTCTTTGAAATAGCAACGATAGATTGACAGATCAGATAAACGCTCTTCGATTGTGACATTGTGAGAAAAAATCTTATTCCAATTCCACATCCAGCCCATACCGCTGACCAAAACCAACAACAATTTTTTTTTTAAATCCATTCTTTAGTCGATATAAATCACTTAAATAACCGGAGTTTTGCAGTAACTCGCACGTTTGATCATGCGTGTGGGATGACCAGTGTGTTAGAAGAAGAGAGATCTCAGACTGGCTGCCCTGTATGTCAATCAAGTGGCAAATGCCATAGGGAGGATATATGATAGAGTAACATTTAAAAAAAATTTTTTTTGAATGCAACGCGATCTACCTGCAATACCTTTCTGATCTACCGGTTGATCGCGATTGACGTATTAGGCACCCCTATTGTAAGGGACAAATAAATCAACCATATGTACTAGTCTGTAGTATGTAGGAAAGCTTATTCCCACCACTACCAAAAAAAAAAGCATTGTTTTGCAAAGATATTGCCTGATATGGTCAGTGTGATTGTACACTCGTGCTCCAGTCATCTTGTGACAGCTAAAGATGGAAGGGTTATGCATAGTTCAGTTCTTGTTACCTGATTACACGCTAACTAACTTTATGGATGTACATTTAATCCTGCATATACCGCGGGTTGAATTGCAGTACCAATCAAAAAGTGTGTGCTGCATGCAATATATTAACAGAAGCCTGTAAATAAAGGAGCTTTTTTAGTTTTAATCCAATTAATTGTTGTAGATATTTTGAAACTGTGATCTGTTGGCACAGTGGCCAGTGTTCATACCTCGAATCGGTCAAGTTGTACATGTATAAAGAGGACAGATGTTTATTTGACATGAAGGGTAAAATCTATTGGAAACACTAAATTACCAAAATAAAAGTTAATCATCCACAATTAAGCACACTCACTGATATCAATTAATACACAATACATTGGGAGAAATGCATTTTACAACAAAAGAAAACACCAGTCTCTGCAACCCTTTTGAGCTGCTACATACTGTAGGTAGTACTGTAGTATTGTTTTGCTCCCCAAACACTGCACAGCATACTGAAACTACCTCGCAGCATCTGTCCTGTGTTGTGGCACTTCATTGGAGACCACGATTGTCCTCCTCTCCTTGATAGTCAAGGTAGTGATGGTATTCTGTGACGCTTGCTGCTTCATGGGGAACCCCAATTTTTGGGGTGCCAGTGAGGCTGGCATCCCCTACCCTAAACCTGTTTGCCAACTGTGTGTTTTTTTGGAGCTTCATGGTGGACCTGACCCAGGTTTATAATAAATGTTTGAAATATGTATATATGATGATCACCTCTACTTAGCAGTATAAAAACATATGTTGGCTCTCAGTTTCAGATTTTGTCATTTTGGACTAGGGGTGGTACCTGACATGTATTTAATCTCTAATAACAGTGCCTTATTTTTGTACTAATCTGGCCCCATCCCACCCCCTTTTTATGGAAACTGATCAAATTTTGTGCATATGTCTTGTGTGCTTGCAGATAATTTCTTTCAGATATCTTGAGGGCTTCCTTCCAGTGTGTCACTCATTGATGCACTTGGAGACCTTTTTTTATTTTTTTTTATTTATTTTTTTTTTTTTTTTAAGTTATATAAATTAAGCAAAAGTATTTGGGCTGTTCATCTCTTCTTCAGTGTAATGAAACTAGTTGGGCTAGTCTGTCTTGAATAATTTTCAGACACTTTCACAATCCCACTACAGTCCTACGAAGTTATGTATTTAACCTTTAAAAAGATAAAACTTTTTCAGAATTCCTGTTAACTGTGTTAAAGGGTCAGTCAGTCAGTCATTTTCCAACTCGCTATATCCTAACACAGGGTCACGGGGGGTCTGCCGAAGCCAATCCCAGCTATAAAAATTGGCCTCCTCCTACAGTTTAGATGTATAACCAAGGTGGTACTTCTCTGTGGTCATAAACAGTCCTTTGGAATCTTTTGAAAAGAGGTGGGATGTTTCCCTATGTCTGGCTAAATTATCCACCTTGGCCTGATAATTCTGGCCCTCTAATCACCCTTGTCCCTTTATTGGGTACTACCTCTTGCAACACTTCCACCACCTATTGATGTATTTTGTGCTCACTAGTGGAAGAATGGCTGCCGTCGCATCATCCAGGTGGATGCTACACATTGGTGGGTGCTTGGAGTGGTTCCCCACTATCTGAAATGTGCTATATAAATTTTGTTATCAAACTGACCGAGTGTGGCATTACTTTTTCTTTGTGATGTCTGAGTAATAAGGGTCCTGTTTTCCCTCTGCATGTTCATAAAAGAACTTGCATTGTTTTTATTTTATTTCTCAGCCATTGAGATTTTTTAGAGTGGATTTTCTATAACATGGTGCTGGAGAAACCAGATGATTGCATGCATTTGTCCCATACAGTTGTTGCTGCCCTAACTGAGCATGATGCTTTCCATTTTCTAGTTTTGTGTCCGTTCAGAAATTGCCCACAATTTTTTTTTTTTTTTTTTTGTTTTCTCCCCCCCACATTATACATGTAGGAATTGCTACTACTTGAACCTACTGATTTCTGCTTGTTTCTTGATCGAACTATACACTATCTAGTCTGATTATTTTTATTTTAATGAGTCCAATACCTTTTACTCTTTATTGCTTTTAAAGTAAATTACTTTTTTTCCCCTTTTTCTGTACTTGGAAAGACAAAACTTTACATCTTCTATAAAAAGCAAATTACACATTGTGGTAAAGTTTTAAATCACTATGGCACTTTTCAGTGACATTTGCTCCATTAATTTAACTTTTAGCTTAACTAATGCCAAATTTTTGTTTTTGTGGGTTACCCTTTTAGATGTCAAAACTCCACATTTCAAAGACCTATTTCTACAACATTGTTTTTGTTTGTTTCTAATTTTTTTTTCATTCAGAATTGACAAATTTCTTTATTAGGCCATTTATTTTATAGTTAATATAAAATATATGGTAGAAAAGATCATACCTGGAACCAGCCAAAAATGACAATTGGTTAGGTCCAAAAACTATAAACCAATGTAGTGATTTAAGGTTTACACTGTATTTAAAGCCAATTTTAAATATGCTCCTTATAGCAATAACCTGCATAAACGTTTATAGCTCAATACCTACTTTAACTTTTTCATGTTCTCATAGCTGATGTGTAATAGATAGATACTTTAGTAATCCCAAGGGGAAATTCACATACTCCAGCAGCAGCATACTGATACAAAAAAACAATATTAAAGAGTAATAAATAATCCATGATTGACTGACTCATTGTCAGACCTTTATTCTACTGAAAAGACATTTTTTTCCCAATTTTATAATGACACAAAGTTCAAAACAATATACACTATTTAAAGCCAGACCCATTGTAAAGTGCAAAATAAATGTGAATTGATTTGGATACAATACATTTTAAAGCAAGTTAATAAAAAGCAGAGAATGATCTGAACAGGTTTGAGGCAGGATTTTAATTTTTAATAGAACATTCTCATTTAGGAGTGTGTGGTAACAATACAATCAATGCTGGGTACAACAGGCTCAGTACTGCCTTAAGATGATCTAATAAGAATAAGCTCGGAAAGCACTGCACAAGAGAATGGATTTTGTATTGGAGAAAAGGAATATGAAATGAAACTAAAATCTATTCATAGGGTCATTATTGTGATGTGTACGAAGTACAGTGAAGTTCTTTCTTGCATGTGCTAATCAACACTCTCTATCACCATGATTAGCAAATACCACTACTTTACCTTGAAATGTCTTTTGTACCTGAACAATCTTATTTGGCTTGTATTAAACTAGCTTTACAGTTAGTAACAGAGTTCACAGCCATTAATGTAGTATTTCATTTTGTGCTATTTTAAGAGCTAAAGTATACTTCAGAAGGCAATGGAGAGCTGTTTATTGACAGTGAAAGGCTAGGTCCATCCATTTGTTAATCAACCGTCAAAAATTGTAATATAGGTTGTGCAAATCCTTTAAACCATCCAACTACAACCCTGTGATGGTGTGGGCCCATTCCTTTCTTCCAGTTCAGCTTTGGGAGCCTCTTGAACCCAACACTGTTGATATTGTAACCGGATGAGCTTGGCAGGTAAGGACAAACACATCAACCAAGGGGAATGCAAAGTTGTCAAGTGCTTTTATTAACAGTCCAATAAAAACAAAGTGCTCCATAAGTGCAGTGCTCCTTTTATAATAAATAAATAAATAATCCATAACAGTAAAGTGCAAGTGGAGGTTAAAAATGCAAATATCATTAAAACAAGGTTAAAACTCAAGCAGGATACTGCCTTTTTGTTCAGTGAGCCTAGGTGCCACTTTAAAAATCCTACACCCCTTGGCTTGCCTTCTCCGGACCTTGCAGCCCAAGGAGAAGTTACCCAGCAGGTGCAGGCAACCTTCTTCTCCTGGCCTGTGTCCCTGTTGCCTATCCTACGGGGAGCCAACAAGCCCTGTTCTGTGCCTACTGCTGCCTTTCCAGGCTCCACCTGGTGAAAGTGTGCTCTGTCCTTTCACCTCCTCCAATCTGTTGGATCCTCCCAGTGAGAGCACAGTTCTGAGCCTAATGGTCGCTCAGCAGGAGCCAGCCCTTCAGCCCCCACTTGAGTGCTGGCCGCACACACTCCTTCCTTGGGCTGTATACCTATCTGCTTGCTTCTTCTCTTTACTCCTGCTCACTCTGTTGCACTCCTGCCTCTCTTCTTCCTTTCTTTTTACTTCCATTTGCTCTTCTTGTTCTTTTTCTTCTCCGTTTTTACCTGCTGTGGAGCGGTTGTAGGTGTGATCGCCTGATTGTGGCCCCAGGCTGATTGATAATGAGGCAATCGGATTGCCTGAACATGCTGGCAAGTCAACACACAGCCAGCTGACTGCCTCGCACCATCCTGAAGACTAGCCATCTTCTCTCCAGATTGCTCGCACTTGCTCCACTCTCCAGTGTAAGCGTGTTGATTTATTAAAAAGTCCAGACTATCTGCGTCACACATCCACTATGTCACAAACCCCTGTTACAAAAAAGTTGGGAAGCTGTGTTAAATGTAAATAAAAATAGAATGCAATGATTTGCAAATCTCATAAACTCATATTTTATTCACAATAGAACACAAAACATCTCAGATATTGAAAGTTTTTACTAGTTCATGAAAAATGTTTTCATTTTGAATTTGATGGCAGGAACACATCTCAAAGTTGGGATGGGGTCAACAAAAAGGCTGGACAAGTAAGTGGTACTACAAAAAAAAAAAAAAAAAAAAGCTGGAGGAACATTTTACAACTAGTTAGGTTAACTGGCAACAGGTCGGCTACATGATTGAGTATAAAAAGCATCTTGGAGAGGCAGTCTCTCTTGGAAGTAAAGATTGGTAGAGGTTGACCAGTCTGCAAAAAACTGTGTCTACAAATTGTGGAGCAATTTCAGAATAATGTTACTGTTAAATTATGAAGACTTCGAATACCTCCTCTACAGTACATAATATCAAAAGATTCAATGACAATGTTGAGAAATCTCTGTGCACAAGGGGCAAGGCCAAAAGTCAATATTGAATGCCCATGATCTTCAGACTCTCGGTGACACTGCATTAAAAACCGGCATGATTCTGTCATGGAAATCACTGCATGGGCTCAGGAACACTTCCAGAAATCAGTGTCTGTGAATACCATTCACTATGCCAACCACAAATGTGGATTAAAACTCTCTCGTGCAAAGAAAAAGCCATATGTGAGCATGATCCAGAATGCCACCATCTCCTCTGAGCCAAAACTCATTTAAAAAAAGTGGAAAACTGTTCTGTGGTGAGACGATTAGAAGTTTGAAATTCTTTTTAGAAAACATGGACACCGCGTCCTCCGGACTAGGAGAGGGACCATCTGGCTTTCCCTTCCTCTGTTCAAAAGCCTGCATTTCTGATGGTATGGGGGTGCATTAGTACCTATGGAATTGACATTCTGTACATCTGGAAAGGCACCATCAATGCTGAAAGGTATATACATGTTTTAGAGCAACATATGCTCCCATCCAGACATCTTTTTCAGGAAAGGCCTTGCATATTTCAGTAAGACAATGCTAAACAACATACTGCATCCATTACATCAGCATGGCTTCATAATAGAAGAGTCCTGGTGCTGAACTGGCCTGCCTGCAGTCCTGACCTTTCACCAATTGAAAATGTTTTGTGCGTCCTAAATGAAAAATACGACACAGACGACCCAGGTCTATTGAGCAGCTAGAATCCTTTTATCGGACACAATTTGGACAATATTCCTCGCCCAGAATTCCAGCATCTGGTCTCCTCGGTTCCCAGATGAATATGGACTGCTCTAAAAAGAAGTGAGGATGCTCCACAGTGACTCTCTCAACTTTTTTGAGATGTGTTTCTGCCATCAAATCCAAAATTTACCTTATTCTTAAAATGGTACACTTTCTCAATTTAAATGTGATTTTTTTTTTTCTATGTACTATTGTGAATAAAATATGGGGTTGAGAGACTTGTAAATCATTGCATCCTGATTTTATTTATATTTATGCAGCATCCCAACTTTTGTAGAATTGGGTATGTACTAATTAACCTTGGAATATACATGCTCCCAAAATCATTTGTGCAGATCTAATGTCTGCTTTCAGTGCTGAACTCTTGAACATATGGATGACTATCAGAAGTTCTTCATGTATATTCTACCATAAAACTGTTAGATTAAGCAGGGACTAATGTACTGTCCTTGCAATACAAGTGTTTTTTTCATTTTTCACAATTTGGTGAGTTATTAAAGTTACATTGTGAATACAGTCAACCTTAATAAGATATGCCAGTACTTAAAACTAACTGGTGAATGTAGGGTGAAAAAAATTAAAATGGGTAATATTAAACTTGGCCTAAAAAGTGCTAATGTTTTATCTTTTCAATAGTCACTTTATTTTAAAGTAGCATTTCACTTTCTTTTTCCTTAAATTATTCAAAATGATTATTAAATATACTCCGCTTATTAAAAAATTTCTCATCTGATATACTGTAGCAGATGATCCAACACTTGTTTCAAATTATAGACCTCTTTGTATTCTCCTAGTAATGTCTAAGTTAGTGGGGGAAAAATTCTTGTACAGTTAAATAAACCTATTGAGCGCAATCCGTTACTTAGATCTATTTGTTTGAAAATTATACTGAAATTCACTGTCTGTTTTGTTGTTTACTGAACAAACCCCTCTTAGTAATGGTCATATAACTGTATCTGTGTTTAATTTTTGTTAAGGTTCTGATACTGTGCACCATCAGATTCTCCTTAATAAAGTTCCTTTGAGGTCTTTTTAAAACAAAAAAAAAAAAAGGAACTTTGCATCTGCCAAACCTCAGATGGTTAAAACTGATTGGGATACCACAAGACAATATATTGGGTAGTTTGTTTTCTTTTGTATTTTAATGATCTTCCATCTGCTTGTAAATACTTTTATATGCTGACTGTGTTAATGATGCTTATTTGAAACTTTTCAGTCTTGGTGTATTGCATGATTGGTTGCCTTTGAATCATTTGTCTGTTTATGCAGTGGTTTTAAAACTGTGTCTCTTTGGGCATCTACTAAGATGCACGTGGTGGAGGATGCTGGGCAGTACTGGCCCTACTGCTCTTTAAAACTATGAAACAAATTGCATATCTTCAAAATTGAATTTTTTTTTTTGTTTAAGTAAACCGTGAAAATGTTCTGCTGTTCTTGTAGGGAAGCAGTCCTTTGTCAGTGTAGGTATAGACGAGCGCTACAGTTCTCAACTGGTGTGATATGTGAGTAAACAATAAGGGAGGAACAGAGCCACTAGTTACTCGTCAGTCGAACCGGTGTTTTCATTTAGGCTGTGTTTCAGTTCTACTGCTCAGTTTCTTGGGTGCCATACAGCAGGTCTCTACTCTGGTCTTCCTCATCTGATCATCTTCGTTTTTTTTTTTTTTTTATTTAAATTTTATTAATTTTATTGTAATCATTCAATACAAATAGATCAATTTTTTACAAAAAATAGGATTGAAAACAAATCAACCCCTCTCACCCCAAGAAAGAGAGCATGGCCAACGGAGTAAAAATAAATTGATGAGTTTAATAGGCGGATAAAGATCAATGGAGAAGAAAAAGAAATGGGAAGAGAATCTACTTCCTCTGTGCTTTAAGAGCTTATTCTAAAATATTATTGATTAGATCCTGTTTTGAAAGTTCTGCACAGATCCTCTGAGAATTTGATTTTTTCCAATTTCAAATAATATAAAACATCAGTTACCCACTGACTTAAGAGGAGAGTTAGGATTCTTCCAGTTTAGCAAAATAAGTCAGCGTGCAAATAGTATAAAAAAGGCAATCAGTTTGTTTGTCCTTCTCCACTTTAAGCTCATCTGGAAGAACACCAAACACAGCTGCTGTTTGGTTAGAAGTGATTGTGACACCAAGGCTGTCTGAAAGGCACTTAAAAATTTTTTTTTTTTCGCAGATTGGCCCTGAAAACATTTTGGACAGTTTTAAGTGAGACAGATATGCTCGATTATATGATTTTGAGTTGAATAGTTGTATGCTTTACGTATATGGAGCTCGAGTGAATTCTCTGCATTTCTACCTTCCACTCCTTTTCTGATATGTTGAGTGAGAGATCATTTTCCCACTGTCCTCTTGGATCTTTGACAGGGAGGGACTGTAAAATAATTTTATATATTGCAGAAATGCTGTCGGAGTCCTTGAAGCTGAGCAATATTTTTTCCATTATAGAGGAAGGTGGGAGATGAGGAAAATCGGGCAGGTTCTGTTTAACAAAGCTTCTAATTTTGAAGATAGTGAAAGAAATGTGTTGCTGGAAAGTTAAATTTGGAATGTAATTGTTCATAGGATGCAAAGATGTGGTCTATATAAAGATCTTTTATATCTTGAATTTTAATCTCAAATGTTTTCCAGATATTAAAATCTGCATGTGTTTTGCGAGGGTTGGAAAAGGTGGTTCTCATGCAGAGGTGCCACAGATAAGATTCTCCATCTTAAAATGCTTTCTACATTGGTTCCTTATTCTGAGTGAGTGAGGCACAATTGGGTTATTAGTATATCTGCCATAACTTTCATCAATAGGGGAACAAAGCAGGGAATATAAAGAAGTAGTGCAGGATTTTATTTCTATTGCGCACCAAGCCTGTGTGTGTTCATCTATTTGTGTCCAGGTTTGTTCTTGTTCTATTTGTGTGTCCACTGCCTGTGACAATTTGTGCCCAAAGGGTTCCCTTTGCCCACCAATCCATGCCATGATACAGACTGCCCAGCAACTACATGCAGACTTGCAGAGGTCTACTCTGCTAAAAGGCTTCCACTATTGCGCAAATCCTGTTGTCGCCCTGATACAAGCAGTCTGCCCAATGTCTGTCTCTACCAGGTTCAGTCTGCCAGTGTTACAGTATTTTTAGTTTTGGTGAACTTGTTTGCATTATTATCTTCAGGAACAGCTTTAGAAAGTAGCAGACTAATGTAGAAGGATATATAATGAGCAAAAAAGACAATGATTATTAATCCTCAAAATGTACGTATCATATATATATATATATATATATATATATATTTCATTTTAGTATTTCAACACCGGCAAGCTTGTTTTGGACAGTCATCAATGTATGGTAACATCCAATCTTCATTTTAAAAAAAAAAAAAAAAAAAAAAAACTGGCTGAATCTAGAAACTGCAATTGAAAACTCGGTCTTTACATGACTGTTGGAACCATTATTTATTTATTTTTCATATATTTTTGACCATGGGTTGTGTGTAGCTTGTGATTTGTATTCTCCTCCTACTTTAGATCTGGAACTTTTATATGGAACTGAATACCTTTTTATAAATGTAAAGTGTCAATGTTTTTAATTCCATATTAAATCATACTAATGTTTTTACTTGAAAAATATCATGTACATAGTTTGTGTGGCTCTGTACTTTAATTGTCTATCAATAACCTCTTGTTAATTTCCAAAAATTAAGGTGGTAGAAAACTGAAGAAATATTGCATTTGGTTATAATGCTGAAACCTGCACTAAAGATCCTGGATTTTCAGCATCAACACTCTCTAGCAACTCCTCTGAAGAGCCAAATTAGTCTTATGGGGCTTCAGAGCCGAAAGTAGGATAGTGAGTTGTCTTTTTTCCTCCTGCTTCTGCCAGACAGGATTTTCTTCCTCTTTTCATGCCTCTTTTTGGCTGCTTGTCCTTTTTAAAAGGACCACTTGCTGTTGCACTGCTGTTTGTATAGGTTCCCCTACAGGTGGTCATAGAATACCAGTTTATACAGTGGCAGACTCATTCTGGGCTGATGCATCTTCTTAGCACTGTTGGTTACTGTATACCACATGTTGTTATTACATTTATGTGTCATTAGCCACTAGGTAGTAAACGTTTTTCACTTGCCATATTTGGGTGTTTTTGTTTTGATGTGGTCATTCTGCTAAATTATGGTACTGCATTACACACTTGTAAACACGTGCAACATTAGCATGTGTTTTTTGTTTTTTTTTTAAACTTTTTCTTTCTTCAATCTCATATGCAAAGGAAATCAAAAACTCTGGGAGAGTGCAGAAGACATGATAATGTGCAAGTACTGTTGCAGCAAGCCTAGTGTAGCCAGTAAAACTGATTTTTGTTGCAGAATCTCGCACAGTTTCAAATGTAAAAATCTAATGGCACATTCTTGACACCAAATGACATGCATCAGGCTGTGACAGCGTGTTGGCTGCAAGATAATGTGCCAAAGAATCTGCTGTGGTAAAAGTTTTCTAGACTCAAAAGATGAGTTGATGAGTTACGATGTAAAAAGTAACAAACTTTCAGTTAAACTCAGCATATTACTTGGCAAAGAGAGAACGCTGTTTCCCACTCTTTGCTGCCATAGAGAAATAACCTGGAAATTCATGGTGCAACAGATTCTTTTGTGTTGGTCAGATATTTATTTATATGATGCTTTGCCATTCTGTCTCTTTCACGTAAACTGGAAAGAACTTGTAATTTTTTTTTTTTGGAGGAATTCTAGATTTTTAAATAGCTGTGTAAAAATTTCCTGGAACACTTCTCTGGCCAAGGCCTTCTAAAATTTTCTATTCAGTTCAACATGTGGACCTGTAGAACCAATATATTGACAATTTTGGTTTTGATGGTAAGTAAAAAAGTTAATCAAATGTGTGTTTTTCCTCAAATGTAATACTTTACGCTGAAAGGGACTCTCCGCTGCTGACAAGACTAAAGATGTTGAGCTTATAGTGTAATCATTGCAGCCTTTGCAGATTCTCCTAGTAAATATATAAATGAACATTTTTGCTGTTGGCTGGGTAATATATTCTGATAATAATCTGTATCCACTTCATTGGTGGTCTGTGTGGCCTTTTCTGCCAGTCTGAAAAAGTCAGTCTGTCTTGTGAATCAGGAAAATGTATTTATTTATTTTTTATTTGAAGGCATTTGTGTTCAATTCTTGAACTTGCATTAAATAAGATACACAAGTCTCTCACTACATTCATTTAACTATGCTGTCTTATTTAAGGATTTTTTAATGTGACCAATGCAATACGTTGGGTTTAACGCTTGCTGCAGTTGTTTTGAGGCCTGGTAGGGATTTCAGCATTTCATATTGTGCCTCAGAGCCATTTTACTTATTACCTAAAAATACTGACAACATAAACTTTGTCACTGCTTTTAGAGCCATTTTTGTAGAATTGTGAACTACATGTGGATGCCACCCATTAAAGACAAATTTGTATTCTTGCTTTTAGTGCCTACAGCATTGTATCAACCAGCCACTGTAAGAAGTATTTTCAACATTACATTCACAAATCAAAAATGATATCGGTGTTAGTAAAAGTTCTACCAGTATTTGTTCAAATCTCGGAAATGTGCTACCAATATTTGACATTTAATATAACCTTTTAGAATTAAGGTGTCTACTGTATTGGAAGTAAAATCTTTGGAATTCTTGATCTACTCTTTAGTGGTTTTGAAAGAAAAAGGGCACATTTCAGTACCCAAGGGAATGAGCTGTAAATAGTTGTTTTTTTTTGTTTTTTTTGGGTTCCTTTTTCCTTTGCCGTACATTTTCTATGCCAAAAACCAAATTCTGTTTCAGCTATTATGAACATACCTATAGCAGTATACAGTATGGAGACCTGTCCAGTGTTAGTACCTCGACTGATGAATGTAGTGTTTGTTACTAGACTTTAAAGCCATTTCTTTAAATTATTCTGTATTTTATTTGGTTTTTAGTCACCTATACATTTCCTTTTTGGCTTACTACACCACAATCTTAAAGATTTATACAGTTAATTAGCTTTTGACTCTGGACACTTTGGGTCTTTGCAAGAGAATTCCTGTAAATAGTCAATGACAAATGTTTTTAATTATTCCAGTGTTTTGTATGATAACATTACTGTTCAGTCTCGGCTGGGGACTAAATGCACTTCCTTTATCCTGATTTTTTTTTTAAAAAATGTATATTCCTCTGCTCTTCTAAGACCATGTCATGGGCAGATGGTATCTGGGCACACCCAACTAGCACGTAGACTTACCATGCTCAGCTGGACGAATCCCATCCCACCTGTTATAAATCAGTGGGTAACTGATGTTCTATACTATTTGAATTTGGAAAAAAATCAAATTCTCACTTAGAGGATCTTTTTTTTTCTTTTTAATATGGCAAGATCTAATTATAAATGCTTTATTATAAAGTTTTGCTCTTGCTGTTGACTCTCCTCTATTTCTCTCAGTTGGTAGTTGAATTCTGGTTTGTTCAATTCAAGTTGTTTATAATGTTTTCTTTGTAGAAGTCAGACTTGATCATATGGAAGTATTTTATCTTTCAAATAAAATCAATAAAAAACCAAAACTGATTGTTGTAATTATGCAGGTTGTTATGTTCTAGGGGTAATTATGGAGGATTCAACACACATAATATCCTATGTCTGATCATACATGTGAGATGAACTTGAAAATTAGAATAAATCAGTAATGTTTTTTGGACCAGCTTTGTTTAAAAATGGTTGTCAAGGCTGACACAATAAGTCTGTTGGTTTTTTTTTTGCTTATGTTTATTGAACATATGTATACCATCTCAACTGTAAATGTCAAGATAACATTTTTGTTAAATATTGTTACAAAAACAGCTTTTCAGAGTTAAAATCAGTGTCCACAGACTGAAGTTTTATTTAATGTGCAATTGATAAATAGCTCACAAATAATGCTTAACCAGTTCTACCAAAATCTGACCTTCAGGCAATACATTTTTGTAAATACGTGTATATGACTATGTATTGTTCCTTCTGAATGTTCTGTTGACTTATCTTACCATGTCTACAAACCTTTCCTCAATTTTCTGTTACTTCAGGGAGGGGATCATAAAATGCAAGCTTTTATTTCTGATATATTAGACCAAAATGATCCATCTGTTCTTACAAGCCAAAGAATCAAGATATCCACTGAACTGTGTTTTGATGGATGTAATATCAGCTATATAGTGGTCTTTTACAAATGAATGTCCGCAACAATCAAGTAGCAAAACATTTTTTTCCGATACCCTGAATAGAAAATCCATTACTCTAATATCAATAGCTTCAGCATTCCATGCTTTCTTTAAAAACAAATTCTACTTAAGAGTGTATGTTGACTTTAGCTTAGTTTTAGGAAAAAATAATTAACACTGTCCTCCATTTATATACAACTTTTTTTTTTTTCTTGTGGAGTAAATGATCATTTAGTGTTTTCTGAAGAGTTGAACTTTTCTTCTGTTAAAGCTACATGACTCATTAATTTTGCAAATGGTTATTACTGCTTGAATTGACTCCCCACACCCACATTTTCATCAAGCCATTTTTTTTAGTGTCCTTATGGCCTGCTCCCTTAGCTTATCCTTAACATGTCATTTGATATACTAATTGGTTATTAATTAATTAAACAGGAGAACAGGTTACAGTGGTGCTAATACAACTGCAAAGATCCATCCATTCTCCAACCCGCTGTATCCGAACACAGGGCCACGGGGGTCCGCTGGAGCCAATCCCAGCCAACACAGGGCACAAGGCAGGAAACAATCCCGGGCAGGGCGCCAACCCACCGCAGGACACACACAAACACCAAGCACACACTAGGGCCAATTTAGAATCGCCAATCCACCTAACCTGCATGTCTTTGGACTGTGGGAGGAAACCGGAGCGCCCGGAGGAAACCCACGCAGACACGGGGAGAACATGCAAACTCCACGCAGGGAGGACCCAGGAAGTGAACCCAGGTCCTCAGGTCTCCCAACTGCGAGGCAGCAGCGCTACCCACTGCGCCACCGTGCCGCCCAACTGCAAAGATTTCCCTGATAAATCATTTAGCATTTCAAATGATTAAGAATATGTTAAGAAAGTTGACCATTCGGACACTGAAGGAATGGCGACTGAAGATTTGGCTAAGCAGTCTTTTATATGAATAACTTTTTTTTTTTAATCTCTCATTTCAAGCAGTAATAGCCATTAACAAAACTACCAAATTTCTGGATGTGTCTAAACATTTAACTGGGGCTGTGTGTGTGTGTATACTGGGGGGAGAGGGGGGGGGGGGTTACCTATGGTGGCCTAATACAAACAAACAAAAGTCAGTTTAAGAAGCACGTACCAATTTAACATGGCTCGGAGAACACAACACAAAGCATTTAAAGTGCTACATAACTTATGACGGGGTTTGAGAAAATCTAGTAAATTACATATTCATTTTATGATGTTTAGTTTACGATGTTCTACTTAAATGACAAATTACGAGAGTAAAGTCAACATGTCATCACACTATTACGCAGTACCCAGGTACATTACACTGTATTGGGGGAAAAAAAATAGCACAAGTAGAACTTGGCTTGCAGTATTATCCATTAGTATAGAAACGGTATTCACAAATTTGAACATAATGGTCCACATCTGACCTTTTAAAACCAAAGTATCTCCAGGCAACGGACGTGACTCCTTTTTTTCGGCAAAAGTTCTTCTGTGTCATCATGTTTAATTTTATCGTCTGCTACAGCTTCAGTTTCGGAATGTTCTCTCTCCATTTTCACAGTGCAATACCTACACTACTGCATGTACTCTGTTGCATGCCTATTTAGCGGTATAGCAGTGAAAAAGAGCCACTGTGCAACACCTCCACTAACGCATGTACTCCATTGTACCTGTTTAGCAGTGTAGTAGTGAAAAAAGTCCCCCCTTAAACAGTTTCCCGCTACGCCATGTTCCGAATATTGTTTAGGCAATTTAAACCGGTGTTGCAGTATAAGAAAAGTCCATATCATAACAAAAATAAAAAACGAGTTTCGATTATGAACCGGCATACCACACAGCACTAAGATACTGTATGACTTAAGTGTGTATAAATATATACAGTTTTTAAAAAAGCTAGGTAGAGTGAATGTCTGTTATTTAGTCACTTTTCACTGAATGCTCTCCTTCCCACCCCCTAGGTATCCTGTGCCTGCTGTATATTTTTAATAGTGTTGGCATCATGAATGTTAGAATGCTTTGGCTTTTGTTAAAAATAATTAAATAGACTCTGAAGTTTTTACATGTGTAGTTTTGAATAATACAAAATTCCTTTTGACTTTTGACACCAAGTAGAAGGAAAAAATTAATGTAGCCTTTTTTCCTAATCCGATGTTGCAGTTTTCATTTGCTGTTTGTGGTTTTCTATCAGTTTCAGATGTTTCTCTGTTCAGTTCACTCATTGTGATTGGAACTACAGGTGACAAATCTCCAGGTGAAACATTTACTTAATCTACAAGCAGCTATTTCTATAGTTTTGGTAACCCTCTTTTAAAGACCAGAAGCCTCCTGTGTAAATGATGCATATGGATAATGTGGTGTACGCCCATTTCCCCACTGACATCGAGATGTATAAAAATTAAACTTGATGTAACGCTCTGCACATTTTCACTGCATCCTCAGACCATGAGTGTGTGTGTTTTTGCACGGTTTTGTAAAGGGGGCAAAACCCAGCATCAAAGCAGTGCAACTGTTTCTATGTGGTTTCCCCTTTTTTAGATTCCCATCCATAATGCCGGCTTTCAGATACACCAAAATTAATTGCATATCATTTACAAATTTAAGGCACTTGATTGTAATAAATCTGTAACATTAATGGTGCACAGAATAGCTAAACTATTCCAACTACCATGGTTGCTTTATCTTTGTTACAAGATGTGACAAATGGAAGAATTAGAGAGCACGTACTTGGAGATCATACTGATTTCTTCTCCCATGGTGGGGATTGGCTTCTAAATCGATATAGATTTCCAAGCACCATCTTCTTTGAGCTGTGTGCTGAACTGGGGCTGGCTTTGCAAAGGCCGGAATTGTGCTGTACATGTTCCTTTGCAAGTTCTGTCCATTCTCAGGTTTTTAGCCACAGGAACGTTTCGGTGTGCACTGGCTGACTGATCAGGTATTTCTCAGTCATCATTGAGTCATGCTATACCAGCTGTACGGAATGGTATTATCTGCTTGTCCTTCAGAGATCCAAGAATTCTTACACTGTGGTTGAACAGACAAACATCAAAACTCAATTTGCAGCAACGTCTAGTTTTCCATATGTTATCAAAGCAATTAACTACATGCACATTCCTATAAAGGTGCCTTCAGAGAGTGTTTTTCTACTATATTAATGTGCAAATTATGTGATGTGAAAATGTGTCTCATTTGTGTGGCAAGATGGCCTGGCTCAACTCATGATTCATTCATTCTGAGAAATAGTAGTGTTGGGAACAAACTTTAAAATGGTGTGTGTAATGGCTGGCTTCTTGGTAAGATAAGGCATTTAATATTGCCCCTTGTTTGTCAAAATTGTAAATTATCTGTATGATGTAACCATATAACACTTAGGTGATGGCAGGTACCCACTGAAGATGTGGCTTCTCGCCCCGCTCACCAACCCACTGACTGAACAAGAGTGTCGTCATAATGACCTCCACTCTTGGGCTCAGTAGAACGTAGTATAGGGCAGCTTCAGGGCCTTTGGCACTGCCTGGATAAGATTGGTGGAGTGCGCTATAGTCCACAAAAAGTGTGTTGCATTTTGCAAGCATGTAGCGTGCTGCATAATGTGGTGCACAACCATTGCTTGTCCATACCTGAAGAGAATGGAGTATAATGAATCTGACCCACCAAAAGATCAGCCAAATTGGACATTGTTACATCTTCTTTGAATGTAATTAGCAGAATGTAAATGCAGGTAATCAGATGCAGCATTTACTTTTTCAACCATTTCATTTAATTTGTGGTCAATATCACATAGTACAGCATTTATATTCCTTAAATCCTTTTTCCACATCTCTTACAGCATCCACTGTTGCATTTTATGACTCCAGAACAGCATCTGTCAGCACATGGTCAGATGCTTACCTGGCAGTTTCAGAGACAGGTGTGTGTGCAGCCAGTGCCCAAAAATGGGCTCAGGAGAGCAGCACAATCACCACCTGGAGGGACACCTTTTGTAATATTCTCTCAAACAAAATAAAGGTATGGGTAATGATAAATAAAAAAAAATAAAAAAAATCTCCGATCACCTGCTGGTAAAATTCTGACTATTAGTGTCTCACCAATAATTGCAGCAGCTTGCTGCTCAAATGGTGTGAGCCCTTGAATTCTGCTCCCTCCTCCAGTGGTGTTGACACTCAGTGGGCTGCGACCAGCCTTTTCACTTTAACTTTGATATCTGACCACTTCTTTTAATTTCTGGCACTGCAAGTTTCTGAGCTTGAACTTTTGAGTGCCTTCGACCACACTGTGCTACTTCAATTTCCTTTTGTTGCTTATACCACTGCTTAAGTCACCAAATAGTACGTTTTTCCTTGCCTCCACTTCATTGAGCAGGACCTCCATTTTGCATTTGCTGAGTCTTGTTTTTTTTACACATGCTTTTGCCATTGTCTTTTAATTAAACACTGAATGGAAGTGGCAATTTATATTGATTTGCATATTCAAATTGGTGAAATTCTGGGTGGAGTTGGGGTGGGACTGTAGGCTAATGCACGTGTGTTTTAAAATTCACATTGATTGGGATTTATAAAGGGGAAACTTTTTGTAGAACTTTGCTTATGCACAGTTTTATGTATCTGAATTTTTTTGTGTGTACACACATTTATAGCTTTATTCGTACACCATTTTTTAGTGTGAATTCTATGCAAGGCATTATACATGAGGCCCCAGGTGTTTTGGCAACTGTTGATGATTTAGCTACTTGTACAGAGGAAACGCCAAGAGCAACAAGTGCTTAGTTTTTCATTTCTACCTGAGCTTTTTAAACTAATTTAGAATCTTAAGCCTATGCCATATTGTGTGAATCCAGTAATTTTTCAATCGTAGCCTTCATTTACTTAATCGTAGCCAGTCAGTAGTGCACTCCTGTGAAGACAATCGCCTAATGCGACATACCTAACAACCTGACACAAATCAGTCCATGACTCTCTGCAATAAAATCAATACAGTTTTACAATTGGTAAATGTGACATGGGCTACAATGTTCAGTTGTATTATTTCAAATGGTGCAGTGAAGCGATCAGTGACTGCGGTTTTCAAGTCTCATGTACTTCTTGACAATGTAATGTGACATTGGCTTTACTCAACACTTTGAACGTAGGGCTTTTCTAGGAATCTGCTTCAGTGTAGCAAATCTGACCATCTACTGTAAACTTATTTCACGAAAACCCCAATTGACTATTCCATGTTAAGTTTTTCAATGAAAGACTTGCACATCACTAGGTTCATAGTTAAATCGGTCTTCAAAAAACAATTAGAGTAATAATGTGATAAGACAATACTAAAAGCAGCATCAAAACGCCAACACAGTACCTGTTGAGTAAGACTAAGTACTACTGAGCCAGCAGACATGATTCATGCCTCTGGAGACCAGCCTGGGCCTGATGAAATATGCACAGACCTGTTGAATCTTCGATACTGAAGGATGACTGGGAATGTCAAGTCAACCTAAGTGTATTCACTAACAGGTAAAGACTGTTCTCCTTGCTACACACCACCCCACAATACAACACATTTACACTTCAGCAGATAGTGGAGATCAGTTTGGTGTGTTCTATTATTTCATTGATAGTTGCTTAAATGTTTATTTTAATGATGAATGATCATCATCTTTATCTCGTTATAAAACTAGCAACTAAAGTATTAATACTATTGGACAAATTACTGCTGCTTTTCCAATTCTAACTTTTTTGGCATTTTTACTGTCCTGTGAGGTGCTGCAAGAAGATCGAATATTTTTTTTTTATTTTTTTAAATGAACAAATATTGAACCATTTTTCCAGTTAAGGGTGGTGGGGCTTTGGATTGTATCCAAGCAATGCTGAAAAAGCAGTTTAGCTTATCAGTTATTGGCGTTGGCTTGTTTCATGGTGACACCAAACTGTATTCTTTCTCTCTGTGACTGGTTTGCATTGGCAAGACTTGAAGCAGGATCCTGTAGTCTTAGTGGGCAGTGGTTTCAGGTTACTTCAGTCATGCCGTTTTTCTGCTGGTTTGTGAGGTTGCTGCAATTAATATATACTTTTTTATACCTTTTGAAATTTTAATTTGGCCTGAATCCAGAGAAACCAGGAGCACTACTAAAAGGCATTGACTTAGTGTAGGTAGTCTGCTACAGAATGTTTTAGTTGGGATTTTATTCTTAGAAGTGCCACATAATTGACTGCATCATGTTTTAGCATGAGAAACTTCCCATACTCCCTCCTCTGTCATCCTTGCCATCTGACCTTACTTTATTCTTTGTTGCTTAGTATTATTTTATTTTTGTTTCGTATAAACTTTTTTCTTCATCTTTTAAAGCACTTTGAGCTACCCATTTGTATGAAAATGTGCGCTATATATATATATATATATATATATATATATATATATATATATATATATATATAAATATAAAAATGAGATATATACTGTATATACAGTACTGTGCAAAGGTTTTTGGCAGGTGTGAAAAAATGCTGTAAACAATGAATGCTTTCAAAAATGGAAGTGTTAATCATTTATTTTCATCAATCAACAAAATGCAGTGAATGAACAAAACAGAAATCTAAATCAAATCAATATTTGGTGTGACCACCCTTTGCCTTCAAAACAGCATCAATTCTTCTAGGTACACTTGCACACAGTTTTTGAAGGAACTCGGCTGGTAGGTTGTTCCAAACATCTTGGAGAACTAACCACAGATCTTCTGTGGATGTAGGCTTCCTCACATCCTTGTCTCTTCATGTAATCTCAGACACACTCGATGTTGAGATCAGGGTTCTGTGGGGGCCATACCATCACTTCCAGGACTACTTGTTCTTTACACTGAAGATAGTTCTTAATGACTTTAGCTGTATGTTTGGGGTTGTTGTCCTGCTGCAGAATAAATTTGGGGCCAATCATACGCCTGCATGATGGATAAGTATCTGCCTGTATTTCTCAGCATTGAGAACACCATTAATCCTGACCAAATCTCCAACTCCATTTGCAGAAATGCAGCCCCAAACATTCAAGGAACCTCCACCATGCTTCACTGTTGCCTGCAGACACTCATTATTGTACCGCTCTCCAGCCCTTCGACGAACAAACTCCCTTCTGCTACAGCCACATATTTCAAATTTTGACTCGTCAGTCCAGAGCACCTGCTGCCATTTTTCTGCACCCCAGTTCCTATGTTTTCATGCATACTTGAGTCGCTTGGCCTTGTTTCCACGTCGGAGGTATGGCTTTTTGGCTGCAACTCTTCCATGAAGACCACTTCTGGCCAGACTTCTCCGGACAGTAGATGGATGTACCTGGGTCCCACTGGTTTCTGCCAGTTCTGAGCTGATGGCACTTCTGGACATCTTCCGATTTCGAAGGGTAATAAGCTTGATGTGTCTTTCATCTGCTGCACTAAGTTTCCTTGGCCGACTGCTGCATCTACGATCCTCAACGTTGCCCGTTTTCTTTGTGCTTCTTCAAAACAGAACCGCGCATTTTGAAACCCCAGTCTGCTTTGAAATCTTTGTCTGGGACAGACCTTGCTGATGCAGTATAACTACCTTGTGTCTTGTTGCTGTGCTCAAACTTGCCATGGCATGAAACTGTCTTCCACAACCTCACGTTGGTAGCAGAGTTTGGCTGTTCCTCGCCCAGGTTTAAGCCTCCTACACAGCTGTTTCTGTTTCAGTTAATGACTGTGTTTCAACCTACGTGTGACATTGATGATCATTAGCACCTGTTTGTTATAATTGGTTGATCATACACCTGACTATAATCCTACCAAATCCCTGACTTTGTGTAAGTGAACCTATAAGAATTGATGCTGGTTTGAAGGCAAAAGGTAGTAACACCAAATATTGATTTGATTTAGATTTTTCTTTTGTTCGCTCACTTTGCATTTTGTAAATTGATAATAAACAATCATTATTTATATTTCTGAAAGCATTCTTTGTTTACAGCATTTTTTCACACTTGCCTAAAACTTTTGCACAGTACTGTATATATAATATCTAAGATCTATAATCTATATAATAAATGTTAATTAAAAAAAAAAAAAATACTAAAATTTAGGGGGTTTTAATTCTGTTCTGAAGGGAGAGCCTTAGCAGCAGTTCAATTTTGTTTGCCAGTGAAATGTATGTGGTTTCTTTAAGTATTTGAAGTTACTTTCATGGGTCCTGAGTTTCTAGTTTGCTTCTTTGTACCTCTGTGAGTATGATGTGGGGTGACACAGTAGTTTAGTAGGTAGCAATGTCTGATTGTCCTAGATTTGTTGAATTTCATTAGATTGTGTGTTCATCCCATGTCTAAGGGGTTTTCCTCTGGGTACATTTATTTCCTTCCACATCCCCACAGAGGTGTATATTAAGCTCATTGGTCATTTTTTAAATTGGTTTGGTTTGTGTACGTTGAAGCTAAACAAATGATGGAAGAATATCCAGGCATTGGTGAACGAATTAATGTTCATGTATTGTATCAAGTTAAATATCACAGAGTAAGTAAAAAGTCACTTGCTTAGAGGCATGAAAGATTTATAGATGGTTTTTCCAGCCAGAATTGGGTATTTGTACTGACCTCAAACAATGACAAGGATCAAATTTTGTTGCTAAATTCAGGTTTAAAACTGCATTGTAAACATCAGTTCTATTGCATAAGCTTTGCCACTAATCAGTGCAGATTGCTACAATTTTTTTCCCTTATTGTCCCCTATCCTTCTGTGTGTATAAACACTGAGGCCTCTTTGCAGGCCAGGAGAGAAGGTCCTCTATGGAGGAGTTGAAATTGAAAAAGTTAACACCAAAATTCTCAACCCAGTGAAATCTGATTTAGAAAATGGATGCCTAGGTGTAAGAAATCAAACTAGTAAATGTCACAAAAGCAATATAATTTTAATTCACTTGACATCATTGTTTCAAAAAGCACAAAATAGGCTGTATGTGGTTGACTTCCTAATCAAGAGGTGTATGTCAAAGATGCTGGAGTTTTTTTAAAGTTCACCCTTAATCCTCATGTGTGCACCTCTGCTGTGACTAATTATAATTGGAGCTGTCAAATGAGCCAGTAATTGACATTTCAAAATACATACTCGTTCATGTAAACGTTGATCAAAAATTGAGTGCTGCATTTGTGTTCCCATTGTGTTCTTAATGTTTTAAAAACTTGGTGTGTGTTAGATCGTTGCACAGATTAATATATGCTGAGCACTGTTTGTTCCCTCATTCTTGTATCTGTATATTAGAACCCAATCATATCAAGATTTTTGCCACCAATGTCAATTCTGATTTTAAAGTCTGATTTGATAAACGATAGTGGCCAACAAATAGCCCCTCACCCTAGCTCAGAAATATGAGTACAAAATATTTAAATGTTTTTATATTACATAAATGAAAATGCATACAAATTAGTGAGTTTTTAGAAAATTTGATAATCTGTGTTAACAGTAATATAACTCTGAATTAAACTATCATTATTAATTCATCAGTATTCTTAAAATTCTACACTGTTTGCAAACTGTAAATAAATAAAAGGTAAAGATTAGCTAATATGAGTAATATGGTCAAACTAATACTCCCATTCCATTAAAGGGAGGTTATAATGCAGGAAGCACAGCTTCTTTGCATTTAAGCCACAGAAAGAGCTCCTCTTGTCCTTTATAAATGATTGCCCCCAACAATTTTTATAACTTTTTAATTTGTATCTTTTAGAAAACTGACACATTTTTCTAACTGCCCTGCTTTTTGTTAAGTGTATTAACAGCAGATATTAAGGTCTTCTCTAGTGACCTAAAGTATTTTTTTCTCCTGATCCTGTTCTGTTTCACTCCTGACTGTAAAACCCTGATTTGTTGCTGTTTTATATTAAAACCGTTAGTCATTCATCGTAGCAAACATAATGTGATTTCCTTTCTCATTAAACATATTAATAGGAAATAATTGCCATTTTCCTGATATTTCCTGATTTTTGTCTTTTTAAGAGAGTCCTTTTTAAAGAGCATTTTCAATGTAAGGAGACCATACTTGGCTACTTCAAGTGTGGTTTGTTTTTGCTTTTTGGACGCTGCTGACACACAACTCCTAAAACTAAACAAAGGTGTAATGAAAAATAAGCATTAAGGATACGTGTATTATATTTTCACTAAATCTGTAAAGGGGAAAAATACCATATGTTTGAACACTGGACACCCACTGCAGGATTTGACTCTGCCAGGTCCCTGCTGTGCAAACTTGTCAAATTGGGCAGCTCCACACACCATCTTCTTATTGTGATTAGTTTAAAGTATTTTTTTACTTAGAATTTCTTTTAGTTGCTGCTAATGACAATGAGTGATTATTTCAATACAACATTTTAGTATACTTAGTAACTAGTAACTTGAGCCACATGATGCCTCAACTTCTATAAAATGGTCACCTAGGATCAGAAAGAGCTACTGTATAACAGAGGAATGGAGAAGGGTGCAGGCTGTGGGTAGCTAAATTGACAAGTGCATTTAACACGTAAGTAATCAGGAGTGATTTTGTATCATCCAAGTTTTCACGTATTCATATACAGACATGTGAAGTGTCAAGGTTCCAAATCTTTCATCGGGTAACTTTCCATGTACACACATTCCTGTTTCTGTGATGGTTTTCACATGAAGGCTGCATGTTACAAGAGTCATTAGCACTGAATGTTTTACAGATGCACCACAAACAAAAAAAAATTATTAGTAGTTATGAAGTGGTCTAATATTGATCTAGTTTAGTTTTTAAGTTATGTGAAGATGTGTACCACGTGTGACAGCCTAGACTTTTCAGCCATAAAGGAGTTTATACTTGGAATGACCTCATTTCAAAAGCGATTTATAATAATATACAGCTGCTGTAATGTATTGGAAATTCAGCATGCAAACAGAATAACAGTTCAATATAAGGTGCTGTACTTTTTTGAAAAAAACAATGAGGGCAGATGCACATTTTTGCAACCCACTCAGTTTTACAAAACCTGTTCAGGATGGCCCAACACAAACTGCAGTCTCTGAACTATATTCAGGTGCAATTATCTTTTTTCTTTTTAATAAATGCTAAAACCAAATGCAAAGGTAAAGTGGCATATGGTCTAAGCATTACTATGCTTATGTGACATTTGCTTTTGAAATGGAAGAATAGGTTTACTATCATACTTTCTGTATGAAGTAAGGAATTTTCTGAACTGCACTTAGCTCCACTTTGGGAACCGTTGTTGTGTGTACCAAATCGTGTGTGTTTTGACTAACTCTTTCATATGGGAACACACTTCTATAGGCAGGCCTGAGAGTGGTACTTGCTAGTAAGCAACTGGTGGGTCAGTGACCCACATATTCTGGTGAGGTTTGGGGTGACCGACATGAACAGTGTATAATAAATTGTAACATAAACTTACTGAAATGCATGGTGTAGATGCTCTTACCACATTTATGATTGTGCTTCATATTACAGTATGTACTGCCTTCCTGCTGTTTCATGAATGGTTAGATAATCTTTCTTTTCATCCTAAAGCTCAAGGCTATGTGTATATCAAGTGGAGTTGGCAGACTGTCTTGCATTGCTTTGTGAAACCTATGTGCTACATGATTCTTTTCATAGGTTACATTGAATTTACTGCTGTTCATTTTACTGTGATGATTGAATTGGTTTCTCAAAATCTGAGGTTTCGAGTAGAAAAATAAAATTAGTCTTGTTTTTAATTTACTTACATTTTCAGGGAGATTTAGGAATTTAAGGGGACAGAACATTGTGTGAAGGTATAACCTCTTCTGTTGTAATTCAAACTCCAGCAACACTTGAAAGCAAAAACTTACTCCATTAGTCATCAGAGGTAAATAAAGCAATCCTATAGTTGCAGGCAAAAAATTCCTAGTTTATTTTTTGCATGAAACAGGAAAATTTCCCATTTACTTTTGTCATTTGAAAAACTAATGTCCTTCACAGAAAGGGTTCTGTTGAAATGTAATTGACACTGATTCTTCTCTCCTTTTGTAACTGATAGCTAGCAATTTTCAGCCTACAGTGATCCCTCGCTATATCACGCTTCGACTTTCACGGCTTCACTCTATCGCGATTTTTTTCTCATACGCTCTTTCTGAGAACTTTTATCTAAGCCCCACGATGGCTCCTAAACGTGCTGCTTTTTCTAAGCCTTCTGACAATGAAACTAAGCGCTGGAGGAAGATGCTTACCATCCAGGAGAAGGTGAAACTCTTGGATATGATCAAAGATGGCAATACCCTACAAAAGCCTCCTCTCGCATATGAAAAGACAGTGCCAGCAACTGCCTATCAAGATGTTCTTCAGCCGCGCACCCAGATTCCCACTGCCTACTCCTAGTACTCCTTCAGCGGAAGAAGACTACGACGCACCTGCTGAAGATACTGCACCACCTTGTCACGCTTGGGTCACAGATTTGCACAGAGACACAGGAGATTGTAGAAAAAAAGAACTTTATTCAAAGCACTGCAAACAAACATTTGTCTCTTTTCAAAAGTTTAAATGTGCTCCATGACAAGTCAGAGATGACAGTTCCGCCAGGAGCAGAGAATGTCAGAGAGAGAGAGAAACAAAACAACCAATTCCAAAGCTGAGAGGCGCTGCACAATACTTTTAAGTAAGCGGAGTACCGTGCGAGAGGTTTATCGCGCGTTATAGCGCAAGTAAGAAGGGTAAGGAGCAATGTGAAGGTAGACTGTCTGCTGTTTCAGGGGTTTTCCCAGGGGCGTCTGTGTCCTCTGAGGGTGCGATCAGCGCTCCAGCTTACAACCTGAAGACTCTCCTACTGAGCTCGTGCCATCCTAGGTTAGTGTGTGTGTGTGTAATTAAATGTACAGTACAATAATCATTGTAACGTCTAATGTCTTTTATTTTGTCTAATATATTGGGTAATACGAGTGTAATGGTGACTAAAGGGTGTTATTTCATGTCTGGAGGGCTCTAATAATGTTAAAAAAAACGTATTTAGAAGGTCATAAACAGGTTTTCTATACTCAAACTGTGAAAATATTCGATTAATAAATAAAGAATCCTACTTCGCGAAAATTAATTTATCGCGGTAGAGTCTGGAACGGATTAACCGTGATAAATGAGGGTTCACTGTACTTCAAGAAGATATTTTTTGGAGTCGTATCCATACCACACTACCTAATACTCTACACTTTATCAAATTACTAGCAAAATACCCGCGCTTCGCAGCGGAGAAGTACTGTGTTAAAGAGGTTATGTAAACATATATATACATAAACATACTGTATATACATAAATATATACATATACACATCCACATATATATACATATATCAACATATATATACACATACATATATATATATATATATATATATATATATATATATATATACACACACACACGCAGACACATATACATATATATATACATATACATATTTGTATATATACATATATATATACATATACATATTTGTATATCTACATATATATACACATATATACATATACATATTTGTATATGTACATACATACACATATATCTATCTATCTCTATCTATCTATCTCTCTATATATATATATATATATATATATATATATATATATATATATATATAGCTGATTACCCAGTGGATTCGCTGACTGAGTGCAAGAGAAAAAAATAAAATGTATGTATAAAATAAGTTTAATTGCCAAATTTATTTTTCCACAAATAAAGAGCACTTACAATAACATAGAAATCAATATAAACAACATTAACATCATTATCATTTGAGAATATGAAGTAATATATAAGAAGCACATTGCATATAAATATAAATTATTAAACAGTAAAATGTTCTTCTATAAAACACTACTGTGGCTATTCGTTTGTCTGTCCAGGATTTTAAATGAGCTGTAGCTCGCAAACCGTTTCACCTATTGACTTGAAATTTGGTACACAGATACTACGTCACGTCTACTATTCGCTTTCCCACACATATGAATACATATATATATACACATACATATACACACACATACACATATATACATATACATACATAGTGCGTTGCAACACGGGCTGCGATTGTTACATGGGAGGGAGAGGACAAATCACAGCTTCCCGCTTTCTAATCGGGCTTGTGATTGCTGCTTTGACGGATGCCCAGATCCCACAGTATTTCCCCTTAGGAGAGGCGTTAGGCAAGTGTAATTGAATAGCGGTGCTGCAAGTTATTACTCTTTTTATCTTTATTTTATTTTATTGTAGAATGAACTCACAGCTGCGCGCACCAGTGCGTGCGTGGCGGATGCGTACGGCTGACGTTTTCATTGTCTACCACCTTCGCTAATCATTCTTGAGGCAGATTGAAGAGTTAAGTGCCAGCTTAACTGAAAAATTAAAGAAAACATACTAAGTTTAAAAAAAAAATCAGTTTTAACGGGTAAAGATGCCGACGAAAGAAGAGAAGCAGCGGGACGCTAGGGTCAAGAGCTGCTCATTAAGCAGCAAGCTCATCAACCTCTGAGCAAACGAATGGTAAACGTACAGAGAGAGGATAAATACTATGAATGGTCATGTCAAGTGTATTCACTCCACGTTATCGTGCAGTGCGCTGTTACTGGTATTTTGATAAAAGAATCTGAATAACATATAAGAAGCGTATAAATTATTAAACAGTAAAACATTAACATTTAAGAAGTAAAGATACATTGAGTACTACTGTAGTGCTTTCGGGTATAGTACATTTTTTGTTTGCCCATTACATGCATAAATGTATACATTTTTTGGTGTACCTACCCAAGAACACGCGACATGACCCGGCAGTTAAAAATTTATCGCTCCAGCAATTTTAACTCTGTTACAAAGTCATCTAATATGGTATTGCAAACGGCAGCGGGAACGTTTCTATAAACTCAATTTAAACTTACTGTTTACACCGTGCTTTGAAGATGCATAGTATGCGACACGTGTTTCGCCGTAATTGTGGGCTAATCAGGAGTACACAGTCACTGCACTCCCTTACGGGAATCGATCCTCGGACGTAGAGGCGAAGCCCCTAACGTTGTGCCACGGCGTGAGGTTCGTTCATTTGACAGCATATAGATCGGGGTAATTACATTGCAGGCATTCGTAGTCTGATTCACAATGTGATTGTATGGGTGGTTACCTACCAGGTAACGCTTGTGGTTGGTGAGCAAGTCGGCTAACTTCTGCCACGGTGCCCTCTTTCAGTTGCGAGAAGCAGATCATACAATGGTTGAAATAGTTTAATATATATAGCAAAATCACCGCGCTTCGCAGTGGCGAATATGGTATTGCAAACGGCAGCGTTTCTATAAACTTAAAGTTACGGTTTATACCGTGCCTTGTTTCATATTCTTTTCCTACCTTATCAATTGTGTAATGTGTTTTTTGAACAGGTTTGATTCATGGAAGAGATCACTCCTGCTGCGTTCAGTCACTTCACGTGAGCCACTGTCTTGTGTGATGTTGCGATGTCCACGGGTTTATTTAATGTTAGCTAAGACCCGGCAGTTAAAAGTTTCTCGCTACAGCAATTTTAACTCTGTTACAAAGTGATGCAAACTCTCGTTTATACCTCGTGTCTTCTCATTAAACTTGTATCTCGCGAATATGGCATTGCAAACGGCAGCGGGAGCGTTTCTATAAAGTTAAGGTTACGGTTTACACCGTGCTTTTTTATACCTCGTGTCTTCTCATTAAACTTGTATCTCGCGAATATGGTATTGCAAACGGCAGCGGGAGCGGTTCTATAAAGTTAATTTAGACTTACGGTTTACACCGTGCTTTTTTATACCTCGTGTCTTATGAAGATGCTTGTATGCGTCACTCACTCGCTTCTTATTGTTTCGCTGCCTTGTCAATTGTGTAATGAATGTTTTCTTCTGTGCTCTTTGGGGCTCCTCCTTCTTTTCTACGTACTGAGTTCACAGTCAGTTCACGTGATTACGTGGGAGGCGTGATGACGCGACACGCAACTCGGTCTCCTACGGCCATCTTGCTGCCTACCATTACAGTATATGGACAAAAAAGAGGTTCCAGTTATGACCATTACGCGTATAATTTTGAAATGAAAACTGCCTAACTTTTGTAAGTAAGCTGTAAGGAATGAGCCTGCCAAATTTCAGCCTTCCACCTACACGGGAAGTTGGAGAATTAGTGATGAGTGAGTCAGTGAGTCAGTCAGTCAGTCAGTGAGGGCTTTGCCTTTTATTATTATAGATACACAGATGATTCTGAAGAGATACCTATTTATACATGCTAATGTTCATATATGCTTCTTACCATTTAAATGCTTATCAACCTGTATGACATATCATTTTTGTACATGGCATCTTTGAAAGTTTAATATAAAACTGGCTGTGATCTGAATGTAACATTCATTTTTGCGGGCTCCTGTTGGGCTGTCTTGCATTGATTAGGAATTTACAAAGTTGATTTTTTTTTTTTTTTTTTCTTTTAAATTGAATAGAACAAAACTTTTAAAAAGAGGCTGCACACAAACTGTAAGCATTTCTTATGCAGAAATGGTGATTAATGGGCTAATTGGTTTGTATTCTGCTTGGACCCCCTTGTCAAAACAGCACTGTGGTCTACTGTACAAGATGGAGCTATAACATCAATTATTAATCTTCACCTTTTTTAAAAGTTTGTTTTGCAATTATATGCAGTTTTTTTGTAAATAACTTATGTTTTAATGTCTAATTTTATGAGGAAATGTAAATTTAATGTTTTGTATATTACTTTACAGGGCTGCATACTGAAAGTACCATATAAAAAAAATGCTCCTTTCTATGTTCTTGATTGAACATGGTGCTTTTTTTTTTTTTTTTTTTTTTTTAATCTGTGCTAGAGTGTAGTGATTTAAAAAAAACAAAAACTAGTCTTGTGGAAAATTCCATGACGCACACTTACCAAGTAAATCTTGCTTAAATCAAGAAATCAGGGCTTACTTCATTTGGTTTCAGTTCCACCAGTGAGCATTAGAGCAAGTCAAGGCAAGTAAGTGTCTTCTCCTAAGCTGATAGTAAATAAGAGTGAGTTAGAAATTCCTTATGAACGCCCTATGAATTTGGAATTCCAAATTGTCCAATTCGGAGAGAACACATGAATCTTACAAGTTTTTTGGTTAACACGTTTTAATACCTTTTTTTAGTTCTCCTTTTTCTATGAAAAATAGTTTTTTCTTTTGGCTGGCCAAGTAACAAATCAACAGCAACCTCATGTTTCTCAGAAAGGTCTGACCTGAAACCTGTGTGAACACACTGAACTGGTAAGGTGATATAACTGGTAGCTCCATGAAGTCAGATGGTAAATGCAGCAGTAGCTTAGCAGAATGTTGTCTTGATAGTTCATAAATTTTTTTTTGTTGTTGTTTAGCATATTAAAATGTTGAAGTTTTAGAGTATTCTTTAAATTTAAAGGAATACTCCATCCAAATTTTTTTTTCTTTGTTTATGTTGCTTACTGTACTTTGTAGTTATGGTCGAGAAATCTTAATCATGTTTTCCTGTACAATGAAAGCTAAGAGTGACACCATGCTGCACAGTGTCTAAGGATATGAAATATGTCTGTTGGGTGGAAAGAGACCAATCTTGCATTTAGTAGTATTGCATAATCCACAATTTTATTCAGTTGTATGCTCAAAACATATTAAATATATACTTAAGGGAAAAATGGTGCACGTCATGAACAGGAAACTAAAGCAAATTGTACTGACTTTTTGACGTGGCATTTCTTGACTATAGATTTGTAAACACCAACTTGATATGCAGTTAGTTTAAGCCATGCATTGATAAGTAGGCTCTCCGCAGCAAATGCCAGACTAGTGCACAAATAACATTAGTGTGTGCTGCTTGTGATGTATTTAGTATTGGCAAAATCTTGGAAAGAAACTGATGTTAGGAAAGGTTTGCGGAGTATCCCTTGCTCTAAAACAGTTTTCTAGACATCGTGCAGAGGCGCGCTTATACATAGTTTGATCATTGACACTAGATAATGTTTAGGTTTGCCAAATGCTAAACTTCACCTGTGTGAGTAATAGCATCTCCAAATGGTGTTGATGTATATGGCTAGTCTTGTGCAATCAAGCATGCTGATCAGGACAAATACTCTTTAGGAGCTTCACTCAAAGCTGCGCCCCATTCTACCAGTGGCAGAAGCTATACCTTTCTTTTTAGTGTCTTAAGTGGTCAATGCTTGTACTCTTAAATGTATATTCTACTAAATTCTGAAGTATGTTTTTGTATATAATGTATAATTTTTAATCTTTTGCCAAGTGAGTTTACATCACTCACATTGCTACTGAATATATAATTGTTGTAGGTTCTTGAAGGCCGATATTCACAAATTAGTATGTTTACAGTCATGCTGGGCAATTCAGAAGAATTTTTTTTTTTGTTTGTTTGTTTTTTTAGTTTGAAAAACGCCACTAACATTTTCATTTGACAACTGTAATGTACAAGATCATCAGTCTTTTTTTTTTGTGTGTGTGTTATAGATCAAATATTACTTTTTGTTCAGCTGCTGAAACACCTCAACTGTTTTCTGCTATATGGTCATCTGTTTTATAACCATTAAATAAAACTGTAAACTTCTTCAAGCTTTTTTGTAATATACCATGCATGCCATCTGCTTCACTCTTAGTCACAGGTACTCGATCTGCAGATTTTACACTCTCCTCCATGCTTTCTGAGCTGTTATTGATGTTCTCAACAATCTCTTCTCGAGACTGCTTGAATATCACGAGTGTCCATATAATTGTGAATTTCCTGAGCCCATATTGAGTTAACTAGAAACACTGTGTGTGTGTGGTTTTTTTTTTTTGGAACCGATTGGGCGTTTTGACTTATTCAAGCAAGACTTGTACAGCTAAGTCTCAATTTCATAAGCTTGCTTTGGTATGGTTCTCATTCGACCTATTGAAAGGGTGATTGCTTGTGTAAACTTCCAGTTTTTCTTGCATCATTTTATCGTGGAATATACTGTACATTATTTCTTGGTTGCACTACTACTTTTATCTATGATCTATTAAGTTATAGGAATGCAGGCATTAACAGTTTCCTCTGGGGGGAAAATATCATGACAGCCTCATTCCTGGACTACTAAACCTTTCTTGGTTCTTTGTTGTTTTTAAATTCTTATCCGGAATTGGCAGCCTATTTGAAAAGCTGCCACATTGGCAAGCTCAGAATTTTAGTGCATACCCCTTATGACAACATGGGTCATCTGACTTGTGCTTGTAGTGATTTAAAGAGCCCATTCTGTAATGATTTAAGTGTAGATTCTGTTTCCACATTCAAATCATTTGATTAAAAAAAAATGGACTGATGAATTATTCAGTTCTTTTTGAAGATGTGTCTGATGCTCACCAGGAAATGCATAATAAAATTGACTGAAAAGTGTTGCTGTCTTGCACAAAATCTTTATGAAAGTACAGTGATTCTGTGAAAGTTGAAAGATGTCCTAGTTTGTACAAGTTCTTCAGATTAATAACTACTTGTCCTGTTGCATTCTGTCTCATTCTGGCTATAAATTCAAATCTAAAGAGCTTCTGTCAATTTCATGTTATTATTCTGACTTCTGTCTAGTAGGCCTGGGTAAAAATTATCATTTTTTTTTTGATGTTTTTTCATTTAAAACTAAATTTCTATATGTATATTTTTGCTATTTGTTTTTGCCATCAATTCCAGTAGAGATCACTAATGTGCCTGTTAAGGCTTTCTATAGGAAGAGCACTTTACTTTATAACATATAATGGTGTATCCTCTTTAATTGAAATCAGCATTTTTGACACGTGTGAACAACTGAAAGTCCACGGCAGCAGATTCCTACGAGATAACCACACATTAAAAATGACTGGGCCATAGTTGTGGATTTGTTGCTGGCTATATGCAGAGCTGCTGAGTGACTCACTGTTCTAAAAACCTCTCTTAACATTTCCAATGCACTGTTCCATTGCGTGACTGCATAAATCACAAGTTTGCATTTTGCTACGTCCAGTAAATGTTTTAATATAAGTACATGGCTGGGTTACTGCTACTTTTTAAAAAAATGTTTGCAACACACCTCATCTAACAAAACAAGTGGGCAATTGTTGGAATTTTCAGAGAAGCATGTAATACAAAAGTGAGTGTGTGCTCAAATCAGCCAGCTTGAAGTAGCTCCATAATAGCAGTGTGTTCAGTCACGATGGCCAGTTCTTTTTTTCTTTTGTTACATTCATTCAGTGCCATTGTCAACAAGCAGCAGCTCTAGATCCTCATTTTAAAATGCTTCCTTTTTGTCTGAGGACTGTAAGTGCACATTTTCAACACTGTGTTTTAATGTGACTGCTACAAGTAAGCAACTGAAGAATTATAGAAAGACACTAGTGTTCCCGCAGTATCCTTAATTTCGACTAATTCAGAATTAAATGTCCACCTAAACTGTTAGTCATATTTATTTCCTTATTGAAGTGTATCTACATGGAGACGAATAACATGAATAGGTTATTGAATATCATTTATTATTTAAAAAGCAATATTTGATTTTATATTATTATATGCAAGATGATGCCCTTGCATTGTATTAAAACAAGGAGCTCCCCCTTATGTGTGGACTCTGATGCGGCGATACATATACTAGTTTACATTATGGTGAATTTTGAATGAGTTGAATGTTATGAAGCCGCACCCTTCAAATAAAGTGTTACTGAAATTAGTCACATTTAATATGATGTTCTGTATGCATAGTAAAGTAATCTTTAAAAAAGCCAACACTTAAAATATATCAGTGCATGCTAATTCAGTTAAGCTAAAATTGATATTGAATCTGAACATCAGTGCGGATACCCAGCCCTAATATCTTGGTATTTTCTGTAGATGTAGCTAGATGTTCATTTGATATACAGTTTAGAGTGGCTTCAGTACTATTTATTTCAAAATACTGATTAAGTATGTTGACTGTCCATTTAGGCCATTCTACATCTTTCTTACTGTTGCACGCAAGTCCACCACATCTGACATCTGATTAATGTATTCCTGTTACATTTCAGTCATTTTGTTTCAGTGCAGTTTGAATATAAAAGTTGACAGATGGACCTTTAGCTTTTTGTTTAATTTTTTTCCCTACATTCTCGTCAATTTGCTAAAGGCCTGCGTCTGTGATCATTGCAGGTGGTATAAAAGCTTTGTTTTATCAGTTTGAGCTTGGTGGCTGATTACAAGATTTTTTTTTTTTTTTTTTTGGGCCATCTGTTGTCTATTAAGGACAAGAAAGAAACAGCTGGCCATCTGTGACGAAATGTTCTTTTCTTAGCTGGTGGCTAGAAAGGAGAGTGAGTGAGTTGCTCAGAGTGGGATGTTATTGGTACTTGTAGTAAATATTTATTTATGCGGAACCATCAACAATTAATTAAGGTAGTTTCTGTGAAGAAATAGGATGAAATATGAAGTCTAGGTTGCTAGCAGTTTTTTGTGAATAACAGCTTGGTGATTTTCTTTTCCAAGACATAGAAATTATGGTTTCTTTAACATCCACAAAGAGAAAGTAAACTAAATCAGGTAGCCATGCCCTGTTACAAAACTGAAAAACTGTCTAGCAAGTGTTTGCTTTTATCTTGCAAATTTAGTCTATTGGTTTTGCAAGTATATAAAGTAAAACTGACACATGATTAGAATCAATGACTAATCACAGAAGTCTGCCTTCATTCCTTCTGACTTATTTCTGGCCAAAAAGTCTTATACTTATGCATGACTAGTTTCCTTCTTAAATATGTCGCGCCTTGACTAGTAATTCCATTTTTGGACCCCTCCATTTTAGAACAGTTATTAATGCAATGAATTCTGCTTTTAATAAAATTTCTCAGAATCTTTGTTGCAGAAACCTCAGGTTTTTTTTTTTGGTTTAGTAGCTTTACTTTTCTATATATCCATGATGCCAAACTTATATTTTAAACATTGAATGGTGGAAAATACAAACCGAGGAATGACCTAAATAAAATAGGTATATTTTTTTGGGTATGCTTGTATGTAGTACAGGTAGTCATTTACTGGAAATAAACACATACTAAGTATTTGCACAAAAACCTCATGTCTGCACTAAATTCAGATTATAATAATTCAATATTTCTGACATAATTTATCAGCCAAGTGTCTAAATGACCTGCTACTCATCATTGTCCATTGCAGCCAACAATTTTTTACCTTGTGACTCTAAAACAGATTTTACTGTCTTTTATAGCCACTTCTTTCAAAAATGTAATGCTTAAGAAATATAAACTACAGTAGGCCATTTACCCTCATAGTTGAGGTGCATGTTTATTCGTAATATGAATAATTGCTCACAAAGCTTTTTTGTTAAGTCTTCAGTTTTTACCTGCATTTCATTTTCTTCTAGAATGTTTTTTTATCTTGATTAATTTTTGTAATCTAAAAAGGATCATGTACTGTTAATATAACATTTTTTATTTGCCAAGCGGACAAGAATAATTTATTCCCACAAAGTTGGAGGGTATAGGAACTATATTCTGTTTGAAAATCACACATTTTTCAAGTTTCATTATATAATGCACACAGTACAATGATTCTTGAATGTGTTTTTAGAACAGTGACAATACAATATTCGCAAATACACATGTAGTTATCTACAAGATATACTAGCCAGTTATATTTGTATACAGAGTTTTTATGTTGCAATAATTGTTCTGTGACCATGCGTAACCAACTGTGGATAGAAACTGTTTCTGAAATTACTGGTGCAGGTGAAAATGTATGACAGAAAGGATTACTGAGAACAGCAACAGTGCAAGATGGCTGAGATATTTAGGTACACTGTTTGCCTTTCCAAGGCAGCACATGGTTTTGTACAAGAGGGTGCTTAAGGATATTGAGACACTATATGTCATATTGTAAGGTCCACTTCTGGTTGACCTCCAAACTTCTGATGATGGCCTTAAAGACACAGTATAGATAAATCCATCAAGAAATATCTGAAAAGGAAGAAAATTGGTTCTCGAATGGCCAACTCAAAACCTGGATCTGAATCCTATTGAGGTGCTGTGGAGCATATGAAACGTTTTGTGTAAGCAAGACACCCCTCAAACATTCCACAGCGGAAAAAATGCTACCTTGAGGATTAGGGAAAAACTTTCTCCCAGCCAATAACGGAGACTGTTCGACCATTATAAGAAATGTCTGCTTGAGTTTTTCTGCCAAAGAAAGCAATACGAGCAATCGTGCCAAGGGTATACTTGAATATACTTTTTCCACAGGCATAGATGGCATATGTTGTATTTTTTTTTTATTTTATTGTAATCATTCCATACAAATAGATCAATTTTTACAAAAAATAGGATTGCAAACAAATCAACCCCCACCCCTGAGAAAAAGAGCATGGCCAACAGAGTAAAACTTAAAGCTAGTAAAAATAAATTGATGAGTTTAATAGGCGAATAAAGATAAATGGAGAAGAGAACGAAATGGGAAGAGAATCTGCTTCCTCAGTGCTTTAAGAGCTTATTCTAAAATTATTATTGATTAGATCCTGCCAGGTTTTGAAAAAGTTCTGCACAGATCCTCTAACTGAGAATTAGATTTTTTTCCAATTTCAAATAGTATAAAGCACTAGGGGGCTCCGCCCCCTGCTTGCTTCGCTCGCCAACCCCTGGTGTTGGGTAACCCGAAATACATTGATGTATGAATGAGATATATTGGAGTGTAAAGGTGTAGATGACGAACAAAGGAAGTAAAGAACCCATAGCATGGCACATTAGAAAGATTTATTGGAATATTTCTTTATACGTAACATTTGTAGTAAAGATGGTGTGTTGTCCTTGAATGAGTTTTCCTTGGTATGGAGTATCTACAACTTTAACTTTAATGTCCGATGAACACCAAACTCTATGACTTCAGCGACGTTTCTCGTTAACAGGCTCTGTGCATTGCTTGTTTTCAGGAAGGTTCATTCGTTGATAGATTGCGTCATCTGGATCTAACACGTAGATCTGTGCATATTTGCATTCGTGATTTGGCTCAGGGTGCACTGTTCCAATCCAATGTAATATTTGTCCACATACGCGAAAGCAGTATGGGCCATTGCCAGCTGGTGGCCTGATATTTACCCCGGTAGATGCAAAAGCAAATAAACTATTGTAGGATCTAATGCAGTCCATAAAGTTTTTACTTTCGGGTACATTGTAAGTTGGAAGCTTCCGTAGATATTCAGGATATTCATCTAAAGGAGGCAGTCTAACCTGACCCTTTTGACAACAACGTGTAAACTCATTAGTTGTATTGCCAGTTGTTTCTTCAGGGAAGTTAAGTGAATGACAATGACAGCAAATGATATTCATTAATCTTAATGAATGTTCATTAATAGTGGACGTTGTCAGCTAATTGGTGGAATTGTTTAGCGGCTGTTTGTCATTCCTTTCTTTGCTGTTTATCTATTGCCTCTGCTGTTTGAGAGGTGCGTTGTAGGCGCCTGCGTTCATTAATTTTATTCAGGTGGGCTCGTTTCTGTATGTCCGTTTGTTGAGATGTTTCATTTTGGAGCCGTGACTCCTTTGGTTGCGTTGTTTGAGAAGCGCGTTGTAGGCGCCTGCATTCAATGTTTTTATCCAGGCGGGCTCGTTTTTGTATCTCCGTCAGTTGTGGTCTTTCGTTTTGAACCCGTGCCTGCTTTGCTTCCGCAGTTTCAGATGCGCGTTGTAGGTGCCTACGTTCATTGTATTTGTCCATGTGGGCTCGTTTTTGTAGCTCCGTTAGTCGAGCTGTTTGGTTTTGGAGCCGAGACAGTTTTGCTTCTGCGGTTTCAGACGCACGTTGTAGGCGCCTACGTTTTATTTTTTTTTTTTTTATCCGTGCGGGCTCGTTTTTGTAGCTCTGTTAGTTGAGCTGGATCGTTTTGGAGCGATGACCGTGACTCCATTAGTTATCTGTTGTCTACTGTTAGTAATATGGATAATTGCATTTACTGTTAATACGGAGCGTTTTCTGTGGTTGTACTGTTAATAATGCATCACTGTACTGTGATTCACATATGCTATATGGTTTGGACGTGTGAGGATGCCGTACGTTTAATACGGAGAGTTCGTTTATTCTCATTACCCGGACCATGCTGTGTAGTGTGGACGTTTAGTTCAGAAGCGCGTTGTAGGCGCCTGCGCCTTTCGTACTTTCTCGCGCTTTCCGTACTATCTTTGCGGACTCCGTAGTGTCTTCCGTTTGACTCTGGGGTGCAGTGCAGTGTGTGTCTATGTTGGTAGTCGTTAGCTATAGGCGCGTTGTTACTTCATGTCTTATTTACGTTAGTTGAGCTCTTTCGTTTTTGAGCCATGACTCCTTCGTTCGCGGTGGATCAGACTTCGCTTGCGGTTTATGAGACGCACGCTGTAGGCGCCTGCGCACTATGTCTCCTGGGTCCATCGCTGTGTACCTGCGTCCGTGCCTTCCGGTTTACCATTCTCGATTAGTAATATGGATCACTTACCCACTGACTTAAAAGAGGAGAGTTAGGATTCTTCCAGTTTAGCAAAATAAGTCTGTGTGCTAATAGTGTAGTAAAGGCAATCAGTTTTTGTCCTTCTCCACTTTAAGCCCATCTGGAAGAGCATCAAACACAGATGTTAATGGGTTAGAAGGGATTGTGATAGCAAGGCTGTCTGAAAGGCACTTAAAAATTTTTTGTCCAGAATGATGTTAATTTGGTGCAGGCCCAAAACATGTGACCCAGTGAGGCTGGAACTTGATTGCAGCATTCGCTGGTTGGATCATGCCCCAGCAATATTTTGGACAGTTTTTAAGCGAGACAGATGTGCTCGATTATATAATTTTGAGTTGAATAATTGTATGCTTTGCACATATGGGGCTCAAGTGAATTCTCTGCATTGCTACCTTCCACTCCTTTTCTGATATGTTGAGTGAGAGATCATTTTCCCACTGTCCTCTTGGATCTTTGACAGGGAGGGACTGTAAAATAATTTTATATATTGCAGAAATGCTGTCGGAGTCCTTGAAACTGAGCAATATTTTTTCCATCATAGAGGAAGGTGGGAGATGAGGAAAATCGGGCAGGTTCAGTTTAACAAAGTTTCTAATTTGAAGATAGTGAAAGAAATGTGTTGCTGGAAAGTTAAATTTGGAATGTAATTGTTCTTTGGATGCAAAGATGTTGTCTATATAAAGATCTCCAAATAATTTAATCCCAAATGTTTTCCAGATATTAAAAACTGCAAAATTAAAAATGTTTGTGAGGGTTGAAAAAAGTGGTTCTCATGCAGAGGTGCCACAGATAAAAGATTCTCCATCTTAAAATGCTTTCTACATTAGTTCCATATTCTGAGTGAGTCGAGCACAATTGGGTTTTTAGTATATTGGCGATAACTTGCATTAATAGGGGCACAAAGCAGGGAATATAAAGAAGTTCTGCAGGAATTTGTATTGCACACCAAGCCTGTGTATGTTATGATCTATTTATGTCCAGGTTTTTACAGCTTGTATGTTTGATGTCCAGTAATAAAACTGAATCTTGGGTAGAACCATGCCACCTTCTGCCTTAGGTCATTGTAGGGTCGCTCTTTGAATACGTGGATGTCTTAAGTTCCAAGTAAATGAAGTTATGGTTGACTCTAATTGCTTAAAAAATGATTTATTGATGTATATTGGAATGTTTTGAAATAAAAAGAGAAGCTTAGGAAGGATATTCATCTTAACAATGTTAGTCAACCCTTCATCTCACTCTAGCTGGAAGAATTATCTATGCAAGTCTGTCTTAATTGTTTCCATACAGATGGTGAAATTTTGTTGATAAAGAGCTTTGTTTACTTGTGATATTTACCCCTAGGTATTTAAACTGATCTGCAATGATAAAAGGGAAGGTGTCCAATCTAATATTGTATGCTTGAGAATTCACTGGAAAGAGCACACTTTTATTCAAATTAATTCTGAGACCGGAGATCTTTTGAAATTCTGTAAGTGTTATTAAGACTGCAGGCACAGTATTTTCTGGGTCTGATATATACAGGACCACATCATCTGCATATAGAGAAATGTTCTGTTCAAGTCCTTCTCTGATAATCCCCTTTATCTGATAAGCATTTCGACAGTGAACTGCCAGTGGTTCAATGGCGTTTGCAAATGGCATTGGTGACAAAGGGGCATTCTTTGTCTGGTACCACGTTCTAGTTTAAAGTAATCTGAACAAATGTTGTTAATACAAACTGAAGCTTCTGGATTGGTATACAGTAGTTTGATCCATGCAGAAATGTTCGGGCGAAACCCAAATTTCTCTAATGTTGTGAAAAGGTAGTTCCATTCAATCATATCAAATGATTTTTCTGCATCCAACGATATCATCTCTGGGGTGTTTGACTTTGCTGGTGAATGTATTACATTAAACAGGCATCGAAGATTGGAAGCTAAGTGTCGGCCTTTAATAAATCCAGTTTGATCTTGTGATATTACCGAAGGCAGCACTTTCTCCAAGTATCTTAACATCATTATTCAGAAGTGGAATTGGTCTGCATGATGCACATTGTAATAAGTCCTTACTTTGTTTAGGAAAGACAGTGATTGATGCTTGGTGAAAAGTTTGAGGTAGAATTTGATTGTCTCTAGCTTCTGTAAATGTTGCTAATAAGAGGGGAGCTAGCCGAGTGGAGAATTCCATATAAAATTTGACAGGGTAGCCATCAGGGCTTGCTGCTCCCACTCTGAAGTGACTTTATAGCATCTAGTAATTATGATAGTGCCAGAGGTTTATCCAATTCCTCTGCACTAAGATTATCTATTTGTGGTGTCTGTAATGCATCCAGAAATGCATTAGATTGTGTGTTGTCTTCTTTATACTCAATAGAATATAAGGATTTATAGTAGTCTCTAAATGTGTGCATTATATTTTTATGGTTAATGATTTTATCTCTGTTCGTGTTGGTGATTGCTAGGATTGCATTGTAAACTTCTTGCTTGTGGATTTGTTGAGCTTATTGCTTTCTCTTCATGTTCATGGTAATGATTTTAAAAATGAGTTGTTCAGTTTCTTTAGTTGTTAAGAGGTTGAGATCTGAATGCAGAGCCTGCCTTTTCCTATGAAGAGCCTTACTTGGACACCTGGCATGTTCTTGATGTATTCTAGTAATTTCACTGTTTTTTTGCTAAATAAATTATCCCAAAGTCAAATTTTCAACTTTTTTGTTTTCAATCACATCCCCTTTGTCTCAAGGTATGGTTTAAATAAAGATCAAATCTTTGTCCATATTTTTTATTTGACTTTGTGTGTTTATGTAGATATTGAACAGATGTAGAAATCTGAGTTTTCATCAGATGTCCAAGGAATCTGAGGCATTGGTGACCTTGTCTTATTTGCTTTTCTATGTGTGTAGGAGCTTTATTGCTGTAAATTATTTGATATTTAAATGTTTGCGCTGGGCTGCTAGTGAGTCCAAGCTAAATGTCACATTTTAGTATACTCAACCACTCATTTCTTTCTCTTCTGTTTGACTTTCAGCGGAACCCCTTCCATTAATGGATTTGTGTCGAAGATCAATTCGCCTCGCTCTTGGCAGAGATCGCCTACAAGAAATAGAATCACTACCCTTGCCACTTTCTTTGAAAAATTACTTGCAGTACCAGTAAACAACATCCTTTGACAAAAATCAATGCAAATCATGAAAGCTGATGTTTACACTGAAATGGGTTTCTTTACAGAAAGTTTTTTCTTTAGGTTTTATCCTCAGACTTCTCATACTGTTCTAACTTGACATGGGCAGAACTTGGCAGAACTGATTGGAACGTCTAGAAACATACATGCTGACAAGGTTTACTGGAAGATGTATAGTAAGCAATGAATTTCACATATCACTGTGTCTGTATGTTCTTTCAAAGATTTAATTAAAAACCTGCTAGACCAAAGTACTCTATATCAAAAGATCTTCTGATACCGTTTAATTCTTGAACCTGTTGGCCTGATTGGCCAAATGTTTAAACACTATAATACATTTTTTCAAATATTCTAGTGTTTATTAATGAAACTACTTGTATTTAAACACTAGAGCGACTGGTTCCTTAAGTTCTGCATCAGGTTATGTCTTGAAATATGCTGGTGACACTTTCATTTTAATCAAATCTTAAGTCCCATTTTTATTTATATAATATATATTTTATTTTGTACCTCTTATGAGCACCATCTGTTTTATTATATGTATAATTGATGTAATGTATTTATCTGCCTCATTTTTTTCATTCCTCTAATCGGACTACTTTAATTATGAGGCTGTTAAATTTTCAACTGATTCTAAACAATTACTTTTTATAATGCTGCTTTTTTGTTTTTTTTTGTTTTGTTTTTTTTCTATGTTTGAAAATCCCTGCCTCATTTGTGTGACTAGAAATGTTGGAATGGCAGGAAGCTGAATGTATGGAGAGTTTTGCCTTTAGTTTTGCCTTTATTTTAATGTGAATAAAACAAATGAGTAAAGATAATGGACTAGTGGCAGAGGTGCATGGTGTTTGTGTTTTTTGTTTTAGTCAATCAATGAAATGTGCAACACTGTGGACAGTGTAATGGTATTTTAGTAGGTTTATAAGTTGCAGAAATGCAAACTGAATTACAAATGTTAAATGATTTTATATTTTACAAAACAATCTAGCCCAGTCAGTGTATTTAGGCCTGTTGTAATGCATTTTATTACATATAATGCTTTATATAAATGGTACTGCTAGAATGGTACCGTAAAAATAAAAATGTACAATTAACAAATGCAAATATCAAACAAGAAAAGGTAAGACTAAAACACGGTCAAATACCTTTCCAGGTTCTGCTTTAGTTTTTTTTTTTTTCTCTGGGGTATGGTGGGGTTTTTTTTTTGCCTTTAGTAAGTTGAAAGCAGTATGTATTTATTTAAATAAATGTAATTTGTAAGTTAGGAAAACCTACCATAAACATTCCGTAATGTTTAAATCTGTTGATTTGGGAGACAAAGGAATATATTTGGAGTTGTGGTTTTCCATGAAATTACTCTTAAATTAGTTTACCAGTGTACATACAGAATGCATTATCCTGATAGAGGGAATGTTTTTTTCACCATAGGGTGCACATGGTCCAGGAGAATGGCCTCTTTGTTTGGCTGTTAAATGACCATGCAGAACAATAATCAGACCTAATGTCACCTTAACAAGATAGCTGCCCATACCTTATGAGTCCCCAGCCATATTTAAAAGTTGTCAATAGGTATTGCATGTTTAAGGTGTCTTATTGCCTTCACTAACCATAAAACCATCTGTGTTTTAGAATATAAGTTCTGATGAGTCATCTTCTAACTAACTTTTTTTTTTCTTTCTCTCCCCCTTGTTCTGGTATACAGGTAGCGTGTGTGTGTTGTGCAAAGTTAGGCTTTTTTTGTGTGTTGCCCTTGGATAAAAATGGTTTCTGATTGTCTGATCTGCCATAGCTGTGTGAACTCTTAATGTACAGTGTTTATTATGTCTGGTCACAAAGGTTGTAAGGGTGTATTTTTTTTTTTTGCATTTAGTAACTATCCTGCAAAGTGTCCAGCGAACACAGTTAGTGAGCTTTGAGGTGGGGGTGTGTGTGTTCAGTATATATACTGTATACAGTACTGTGCAAAAGTTTTAGGCAGGTGTGAAAAATGCTGTAAACAAAGAATGCTTTCAAAAAATGGAAGTGTTAATCATTTATTTTCATCAATCAACAAAATGCAGTGAATGAACAAAACAGAAATCTAAATCAAATCAATATTTGGTGTGACCACCCTTTGCCTTCAAAACAGCATCAATTCTTCTAGGTACACTTGCACACAGTTTTTTGAAGGAACTCGGCTGGTAGGTTGTTCCAGACATCTTTGAGAACTAACCACAGATCTTCTGTGAATGTAGGCTTCCTCACATCCTTCTGTCTCTTCATGTAATCCCAGACACACTCGATGTTGAGATCAGGGCTCTGTGGGGGCCATACCATCACTTCCAGGACTACTTGTTCTTCTTTACGCTGAAGATAGTTCTTGAGGTCGTTGTCCTGCTGCAGAATAAATTTGGGGCCAATCATATGCCTCCCTGATGGTATTGCATGATGGATAAGTATCTGCCTGTACAGGTGCTGGTCATAAAATTAGAATATCATGACAAAGTTGATTTATTTCAGTAATTCCATTCAAAAAATGAAACATGTATATTAGATTCATTCATTACACAAAGACTGATGTATTTCAAATGTTTTTTAATTTTGATGATTATAACTGACAACTAATGAAAGTCCCAAATTCAGTATCTCGGAAAATTAGAATATTGTGAAAAGGTTCAATATTGAAGACACCTGGTGCCACACTCTAATCAGCTAATTAACTCAAAATACCTGCAAAAGCCTTTAAATGGTCTCTCAGTCTAGTTCTGTAGGCTACACAATCATGGGGAAGACTGCTGACTTGACAGTTGTCCAAAGGATGACCATTGACACCTTGCACATGGAGGGCAAGACACAAAAGGTCATTGCTAAAGAGGCTGGCTGTTCACAGAGCTCGGTGTCCAAGCACATTAATAGAGAGGCGAAGGGAAGGACAAGATGTGGTAGAAAAAAGTGTACAAGCAATAGGGATAACCGGACCCTGGAGAGGATTGTGAAACAAAACCCATTCAAAAATGTGGGGGAGATCCACAAAGAGTGGACTGCAGCTGGAGTCAGTGCTTCAAGAACCACCACGCACAGACTATGCAAGACATGGGTTTCAGCTGTCGCATTCCTTGTGTCAAGCCACTCTTGAACAAGAGACAGCGTCAGAAGTGTCTCGCCTTTGAACTGCTGCTGAGTGGTCCAAAGTTATGTTCTCTGATGAAAGTAAATTTTGCATTTTCCTTTGGAAATCAAGGTCCAGAGTCTGGAGGAAGAGAGGAGAGGCACAGAATCCACGTTGCTTGACGTCCAGTGTAAAGTTTCCACAGTCAGTGATGGTTTGGGGTGCCATGTTATCTGCTGGTGTTGGTCCATTGTGTTTTCTGAGGTCCAAGGTCAACGCAGCCGCCTACCAGGAAGTTTGAGCACTTCATGCTTCCTGCTGCTGACGAACATTATGGAGATGCAGATTTCATTTTCCAACAGGACCTGGCACCTGCACACAGTGCCAAAGCTACCAGTACCTGTTTTAAGGACCATGGTATCCTGTTCTTGATTGGCCAGCAAACTCGCCTGACCTTAACCCATAGAAAATATATGGGGTATTGTGAAGAGGAAGATGAAATACGCCAGACCCAACAATTCAGAAGAGCTGAAGGCCACTATCAGAGCAACATGGGCTCTCATAACACCTGAGCAGTGCCACAGACTGATAGACTCCATGCCACGCCGCATTGCTGCAGTAATCCAGGCCAAAGAAGCCCCAACTAAATATTGAGTGCTGTACATGCTCATACTTTTTATGTTCATACCTTTCAGTTGGCCAACATTTCTAAAAATCCTTTTTTTTGCATTGATCTTAATTGATATTCTAATTTTCCGAGATACTGAATTTGGGACTTTCATTAGTTGTCAGTTATAATCATCAACATTAAAAGAAATAAACATTTGAAATACATCAGTCTGTGTGTAACGAATGAATCTAATATACAAGTTTCACTTTTTGAATGGAATTACTGAAATAAATCAACTTTGTCATGATATTCTAATTTTATGACCAGCACCTGTATTTCTCAGCATTGAGAACACCATTAATCCTGACCTAATCTCCAACTCCATTTGCAGAAATGCAGACCCAAATGTTCAAGGAACCTCCACCATGCTTCACTGTTGCCTGCAGACACTCATTGTTGTACCGCTCTCCAGCCCTTCGACAAACAAACTGCCTTCTGCTACAGCCAGATATTTCAAATTTTGACTCATCAGTCCAGAGCACCTACTGCCATTTTTCTGCACCCCAGTTCCTATGTTTTCATGCATACTTGAGTCGCTTGGCCTTGTTTCCACGTCGGAGGTATGGCTTTTTGGCTGCAACTCTTCCATGAAGACCACTTCTGGCCAGACTTCTCCAGACAGTAGATGGGGTGTACCTGGGACCCACTGGTTTCTGCCAGTTCTGAGCTGATGGCACTGCTGGACATCTTCTAATTTCGAAGGGTAATAAACTTGGTGCAGCAGATGAAAGACATCAAGTTTCCTTGGCCGACCACTGCATCTACGATCTTCAACATTGCCCGTTTCTTTGTGCTTCTTCAAAAGAGCTTGAACAGCACATCTTGAAACCCCGGTCTGCTTTGAAATCTTTGTCTGGGAGAGACCTTGCTGATGCAGTATAACTACCTTGTGTCTTGTTGCTGTGCTCAATCTTGCCATGACATGAAACGGTCTTCCACAACCTCACCTTGGTAGCAGAGTTTGGCTGTTCCTCGCCCAGGTTTAAGCCTCCTACACAGCTGTTTGTTTCAGTTAATGACTGTGTTTCAACCTACGTGTGACATTGATGATCATTAGCACCTGTTTGGTATAATTGGTTGATTATACACCTGACTATAATCCTTCAAAATCCCTGACTTTATGCAAGTGTACCTATAAGAATTGATGCTGGTTTGAAGGCAAAAGGTAGTAACACCAAATATTGATTTGATTTAGATTTTTCTTTTGTTTGCTCACTTTGCATTTTGTAAATTGATAATAAACAATCATTATTTATATTTCTGAAAGCATTCTTTGTTTACAGCATTTTTTCACACCTGCCTAAAACTTTTGCACATAACTGTATATATAATATGTTTATGTATGTGTATGTATATGTATATGTATATGTGTGTATGTATATAAATAAAGTGAGGATGCTTTCAAAAGTAAATCAAAATGTGACTATAGAAGAGCAGTTAAAAACTTGCTTGATAGGTTAGAATATGTTTGTAGTTCTCAACACTAAGGATTCCATTAATTTGGACCAGATCACCATTTGACAAAATGTAGCCCCACTGTTCAGTGCATATGTTTCTGTAGTGCTCGCCAGCTCTTCTATGGGTAGACTGCCTCATGTTTGACCCAGAAATTTACATTTTGACTAGTCAATTTAGAGCACTTGCTTCCACTGGTCAGCACCCCAATATTCTTCATATGACTCATTCCATTTCTGTGCTCAGGCACTGCATTTCTCGTCCTCAACCTTACTTACTTCCTTGTGCGTCTTTATAAAATCTTGGACAGCACATATTGAAACTCCTGTCTGCCATGAAATTTCTGATTGAGAACAGGCCTTGTTGATGCCAGTTGACAATCTTGTCATTTGTTGTGATGTTTACTCTTGACCTGTTGTTATAGTCAATGATTTGAAGGTTTAAATTTCTGACACAACCTCATCTTCCCCTTTCAACTGCATTTGTAAGTGATTTAGCTACTTCAAAGTTAAACTCCTTTTTCATGTTGTGTTTCCAGTATTGAAGTTTTGTTATGGAAACCAGTATTTTAAAATGTTAACTTAAGCCTGAAGCAAGTATATTTACTTATAGATAATTTAAGAAATTGTCCATTCTAAAATTCCAAAAAATCTTTTTTCATTCAGAAATATCTTTTGTAAAAGTGTCATGCATATCGTCAGTAAATGTACATTTTAACTTCCCTAACAAATGACAGTACAATTTAAAACTAATCATGTTTAAATACATTGACAGGAAAAATGGCTAGGAGCAATTTAAAATTTTATATTTTTTCACCAGTTAATACTGACTACTGGTTTTTTGAAAGGATTGGAATTAAATAATATACGATGATAGTTATGCAGCAGATATCATGATTAAATATACTAAGGCTTCTAGATCATGAGAAATTGAGATGAAACCACAGCCTAACTGGCTATAATCCAGCAATATACATAAACCTGCATTATTGCAATCAATGGCCTTCTAACTCAACTGCAAATACCAGGAGAGGACAAGTTTAACTTCATATTCAAGCTTGGGTCAGAATGACTCAAACATATTTAGACAATGGAAATTAAAAAACATTTTAATGTGTATAAACTAGTGGCACATTGACTGCTTATGCAACATTTTCTTTCTTGTAATGAATGAATTCCTGGAACTAGGCAATTATCCTTGTTTTCCATTACTGCTGTAATGCCACTTTTCCTCTTGTGCTGAGAAAAAGAACAAGTGGCAGCATCTTTACTGAGATGGAACTCACTCCAATTTCTTTCAGTGAAGTCTAACCTTCTTAAAATGATAAATGCAAAACATCCACCTCAGGGGAATCTGTCTTTATATTGAATAGATAATTTTGGAATAATAATATAAAAAAAAAACCTATTAATGATGCCATTGTTTGGTAAAAATTTTGATGCCTTAATTTCTCAGCATTTACAGTCTTGTGTGTGAGGAAATCTGGAAAGCAAGAGGTCCAGTGAGACTGGCTCTAGATCAACCTATTACAGAAGCATGGCATTGCTAAGAATCAATTTTCAAGATCTAAGTAGCATCATGAGTTTTATTTTAGTATTTTCTTATTTTAACCTCAAAGTCCATTTCAAAGAATGTGGACCTGTTAAGTGATTTACATTTATTTTCTTGGCAGATGCTTTTATCTAAAGTGACTTAGAAAAGCAGTATACATAATCGAGTAACATTAGGCTGGGGCCTGTTTTGTTCAGCAAGTGTAGTAGGATAGGCAACAAAAGTTGATTTGCCACAAATGAAAAGATTTAATAAATTTACAATCCTAGATTAGGTTTAATTGCTTTATTGATTGTTAATGTAGCAACAAATCAACCAACTTTTTTTTTTTTTCTCTCAACCAAATAGTTTTCTTAAATACTTTGAGTGAGACAGCAGTGCGGATGGAGGTGGGAAGCTCATTCCACCAACTAGAAACTATACAGGAAAAGAGTCTGAATTGAGACTTGAAACCACGCAGAGGCAACATCACCAGACGCTGTTCACTGGCAGACCTGAGTGGGCGAGAAGGAGCATAGCGCCTCAGCAGTGTTTCTGTATATGCAGGTTCTGACCCATTGTTTGCTCTGTAGGTGAGCATGAGGGATTTGAACTTAATGTGTGCTGCTATAGGGAGCCAATGTAATGACCTGAAGAGAGTTGGGACTTGCCTGTCTCAGCTGGTTAAATATAAGACTACATTCTGGACCATCTGCAGTGGCTTGATAGCACATATAGCCATTATTTCACCAGCTATACAAAATACTGAAAAGAAACCAAGTTAAAGTGTAGTGGTTTAGGGCATCATTTTATGCCATGGTGAGAATTTGTTTATCCATATCCCGTTCCTTCTTGACTTGTACCTCTCAGTCTTGTTCTCGTTCACAGTTAGGGTTAAAGGTGCTCCTGGTGAATTGATGCTGAAGTTTTACAGATGTTATACTTGATTGTATTAATAATGCAGACACTGTCTAGAATTTTGATTTACTGGTTCATTTACACCACTATTCTCATCTGTGGTCACTAAAATGAGATGGAGGGATGATAAAAAAATGATAAATGATGATAAAAAGCTTGATGACCTTGTCATCCTTGATCAAGAATTTAATAATGCAGGGGCATCATACTAGAACTGTTTCTTCTTTAAATGGAGAGCAACCAGGTGGAAGTTGTCTGAAAATGGTGAGGTCTCTCCATATGTGTTCAAACCCACTCTGGGTTGATTAAGTCTCAGCTTGCCTATGAAAACTTAGGAATTTGCCTAAAAAGGACTAGGTAGGTGTAAGCAAAAATTTTCAGCTACAATACAATGAGCACTACTTTACTATTTGTGCTATAATATGTCTTTTGGACAAAATTTACTAATCATGAATTAATGAAAAAGAAACAAGTTGAAGTTGGACAGAAATATAGCTAAATACCAGTTGCAGAGCAGAAATTGTTTTCCTGCTTCATCTTTGTTTTCCACATGTTATGGAGGCATGGTAATCTTGACATGGTTTATGATTCTAGATTATTTTTTATTCTTTACATTGTCAAGGTGTTCATCTTCTAGGTTGTTTGTCCAGATTTCAACTACATTCATTAAGATGAATCCAGTCAAAGTGCAGTGTAACTTAACTAATCTGGTAAACTATTCCCATCCAGAGGTACTCTCCTTAATGCTGGACAAAGTCAGAGCAGTCATACACAGACCATTCCTGAACGTACCCATGTGATCACAAGTCTGTGTTATAACCTGAAGAACTGAAGCTGTGTAGTATTGAAATATGCTCTACATTCTTCTACAGCTTCACTGACGTGAACATTTTCACAAACATACTATGATCTTAGCCGCCTCAAGGAACTACGTGGAGGAATTTGAGTTTTGTTAAGTCACTTAAGAACTTTTATTAAGATAACCAGTGGTACAAGATGTCTTCATCTACATGTTCTCAGTTGTATTCTACCAATATGTTCTTGACTAAAGTTCTTGCAGCCATCTGACCTCATTCTTTAAGTGAAATAGTTTATGAAGGATATTAAAACATCTGTACAAACGTTTTTGTAGATTAAGAGCGAGTCATGTGAAATTTAGTAAAACCGCTAATTGGACAAAATGTGAAACCATCTACCATCTACTAGGGATCATCAATATCTAAATCCTCCTAGTGTGCCACACTGTGATGGGGTCTCAGATAAAGAACTGTTTGAAACAAAAGGAATTGATGGACACACTGGTGCACCATCTGAGGTAATCATGTCTATCTCGTTCAGAACCAGATTATACCATGAAATTTAATTGCTGCAAGTGTTAACTGCATGCCTCCAATTCCTACAAAATTGACTCTTTTGAAACTGAAATAACTACATTTGGCAGTGTAAACATTGGATTGCCGTATTTTAGTGAACACTTCAGATTTATGTATTGAATGAATTCAAATGACATTTTTGCTTCTCTAGCTGTCAGGAATGTTTGTGAATTTTGCTGAGTAAATTGTTTCTTCTTGCACAGATAGTATGAATGAATTTAGTTTGATTGCTATCAAGAATTTATCAATTAAAATCTTCTCAACGGTCTGTTTTTTCTTTCTGGTTGGTCGAATTATTTGGTCAGCATTTTTTTTTCCTCTCTAAAAGTGCATGGTTTTGATTTTGGATTCTTCTTACTCCGTCAATGTTGATTTTATGCCTAACATGATGCTTTAAATAATCCAGTTTCCATTTAGTCAGCTTTTTGTTAGAACTCCATTCTCCTTTAACTCTAGCTTTCAATCATATCCAACAGACATCACCACCAGTCTTCCACTATTTGCAATGTACACCTCAGGGAAAGCTGCAATGACCTGTCACACTTGCATAGCATTCTAATCTGAATAATTGATCAGCCATTACTTCTTGAAGGTGAAGTATGTTTTTCTTTGCAAGACTACCAAAGTTCATCAAGAGCTTTGCATTTTAACATTTTTAGTGGTCAAGACCATAACAGTGATGCTTACAAATAGAGCACAAAGCTGATTAGTTACAATGTTGGTTTGTGACTGGAAGAACAAAACAAACAAGAAGAGACAATGTAAGCATGTGTTTTTTTTTTTAATAGCACATTACATATGTCTAGATTATTAAATATCACCTGAAGTTCATTTAAAATTGCCACAACTCCCATTAAATTTTTGTGACCTCAGTCTTGCCTCGTCACCCTTAAGGATTTGGAAAAAAATGACACACTGATAGAATTGTATTTAATTTTTTCGCAATGTTTTTCATCCAAGAAATTACCTTTTAGCTTTCCCAGGGGGGTATTTTTCGTACGTCGCTTAAACCATCCGAGATCAGGTGCCTCATCTTGAATGAGTTAATGCCAGTGAAACTCATCCAGATAAGTCGGTTTTTCAAACGCAGCTGTGTATTAGATTAGTGTAGCTGGATCTAATCATACGAGATGAATGCAGCGCGCCCCGCGCTGAGTGAAAAGCCCATATATATTGTGTCTAGAAAACCTGATCAGCAAGTCTTTGATAGGCTGTAACAAAATGACGAAAGAACGGGCGCATTTTTTTTTCACACACGCGGCGCAAGACCTTTTATGCGAAGGACCACGAAGAATTTCAAGATTTAATATACACAAGCGGTAACACTGCAAAAAGCAGCCCAGACCAGAAAAGACGGCTGGCAAAAAGTGGCCGAAAAAATTAAACGCTAAGTAGTGTACATTGTACTTAGTGAATGCAGCGTTTCATTTCCTATGTGTCAGATTAATTATTATTTAATATGTCATAATTCCAGATCAAACGTGAGCGCAAGGAGAACAATGGAACAGGTTAAAGTGAAGTACAAGAATATACTTCAAACTGGTAAATATTGGTATATAACTATTTAAAGAATTGTTGACATAAAGAATCATATATAATAATAATAATACATTTTATTTATACAAGGCACCTTTCAGGGAACTCAAGGACACCGAACAACAATAAATAAATAAATAATTAAATAAAAGACACAATTATAAAAAAAAAAAAACTTAACATCAGAAAATCTAGAAATTAAAACCAAACAAAACCATTATAATCAGGAGGAAAAAGAAAAAGCCAATAATACAAAAAACATTAATTTTAAAGCTAATAAGGAGGCAGACAAGCAAAAAACAGGTGGAGGTACACGCGGTCCAGACCTAACCCCTGCAGAAGAGTTGGCTCTCCAGCAAAATGCCCATCGCCCTGTTTCTGAGGGCATTCCAGGGGGAAGCTCCTCCTCAGAAACAGTGGCAGGAAGTAGTGGTCACTTCATTTCAGGTAAAGGATGGTCATTGCATATTTGTCCTCCATGTGTGCTATAGGTATGTTCCATATAGCCCTCTTTTTTGTTGGGTCAGTTGCAGGGAATGTCATATCCCTTGAACCTGTCTGACCAACGAGATATGAACGAAGCTCAAATATTTGATGAAGACACTGTGTCTGATTATCAGGAGGAGAGGTACATTTTCCAAATAATGTTTGATCAAACTCCACTCTGATCAGTTCCATGTGCCCCAATCACATTTGGAAATCCTGGTAATGAGAATGTTAGGCTGATTGTGGGATTCTTTATGGAACTGTGGGTGTTTTAGCCTGTGTATTACCTACCTGCAATGGCATGAAACGCCTCTTTTATTGTCTGCACACGCAGGTGTCCAGGAAACACAATGAAAACCTGAAGGAAATGTTTCAGAGCCAAACAGACTTTACGAATTGCCTGGCAAACTGCACTTTTCGATAGATGTTCCGCATCGCCTACAGTATATAAAAAAGTGCCGCTTGCAAGAAACCTCAAAGCAATGCCTACTGTCTGTGTGGTTGTGAGAGGCCGAGTTTGACTTCGAATATACGGAGCTAATAAATCTTTGAGGTACAATATTCCCCCTCGCCTAAAGCGGTATCTTTCGTACAGAATTTCCTCCAGGGGCAATAAAGGATCTTGCCGATCGCGCAAAACCCTCTTTATATGAAATTCTCTTCGTATAATTTGCGCACCAATATCAATTGGTCGCTCATTCATGAACGGCGAAGCCCTGACTGGATGACTTCCCACACCGTCACTGATCACGTGTGTAAACTAATCCTTGTTTACGCAGAACAAACCTGCTCCGAGCAGGTTTGCGGATTTGGATGTGTTGCTATGACAACACTTCCAGCAACAGTTTCAAAAAACTGACAGATCCAGGATCAGGCCAAATCGTCAACAATTACATCCGGCTAAGCGAGTAATCCACGTACGAAAAATACCCCCCCAGGTATGCAGAGTTTTAAGAATTTGTTTCCAGCAGAAGGGCTGTTGTGCAGTCCCTACTTTGTGAATTTTGGGTGGGGAGTGTTTAGTGATTTATACACTACTTAAAACATTGTGTGTTTGAAATGTAAAGACGTGTACTCCCACATAAACGCCTTACTTGAAACATTCAATGAGTGTATGAGCCAGTGCAGCAAGCCTTCTCCATGCCGTGAGCACTACACTTGACCTCCTAACGTAAAATATATAAACCTGTTTCAAATAGATAAACCTTTGTTTGAAAAGGTGCTAACAATAATAATTCAATTTGATGTGAGGTGTATCGATTTCTGACTTAATTATTTAGCAATCTAATACTGAGCTAGATCAAAGCTCAGAAGGTCGGATCTGTTTAGCTTTTACCACTTTGATGTTAGGAAATTGAGGAAAAGAAGAAAACACCTAAATTAAATGAGTCCTGTTTCAAGACCCATTACCTTTTTATAGTTTTTTGGGTTGCAAAATTTGTTTCTGGATTAAACTGCTTTAAAATAGAGTCTTATACACTCCCTACTATGGTGGGATTATTTTCAAGGCATTACTATGTAGGGATTGTCAGGAGTGTGTTTAACTGTAGGCCACTTCCTCTGACATCACAACATGGCTACTGATTGCAGGAAGCCATCCATTGAGTATTCTCCAGAGGATTATGGCACTACCAGGGGAGACAAGTTGCAATTAGTGTATCCTTTTGGAAAAGAGGATCTTGGGGCTCATGATCAGAAGACAGCAATAGCAATACAGAAACACCTTGTGAATGTGTTCGTAGGAGCATGTAAGTTACTTCTTTAAAGTTCTTCTTGTCTTTAAACACTTAACAGTAAACATTGCCTTGTTCTATAAGGATTTTCATTTCAGCATCATATCTATGTTTATTCACTATCCATTAATATCCTTTTGAAGTAGTAGGTGCTATATGCCAAAAGGTGTACCGCTGGGGTCTTCAGTGGTCAATAATGGAAGTAACAAAGATACTTGATGACCACAAAGTGTTCTGGCTGCCCCTCTGAAGTGAGTGCTACCCACCTAGATCTGCTGCTCCCTGATACAGTGCCAGTGTGAGGCAGAGAGTTGCCCTCTTCCTTTGACATACCCCTCTTCTGTAAAATGAGACGGCCCAGGGCTGCATCTGACATGCTTCTTGGATAAATTCTGGGTCGTCATGATAAAAATCTTGTGTAGTTATAAATAATCATAACTTCAGGGGGTCTGCTGGAGCCAATCCCAGCCAACACAGGGCACAAGGCAGGAACCATTACACTTTTACATAGATGTATTTTTGAGATTGATAGTTTTCAACATGTCCACCATCATTATGTAATTTTGAAGATCTACAAATGTTTTGCAGTAATACCTTAAATCAGATTAGTTGTCCAAGTTTGCAGTTCATCTAAAGAATGTGATTTAGTGGTGTGCTGTATCTTTCTTGTAAAGGTTTATAAATTTTCTTTGGACCATGATAACCGATTTGGAAATTGGCCATCCACAGGATAAAGTTTACTTTCTCTCCTATGGAAGCCATGGATCAGTCGTAATTTTGAAAACTGGGTCTACCACAATTTAATAGTTTTTTCATTTTTAATTACTAGACTACATTTAAAATACATGAATCACACTTCAAAATGTTCTTTACATTTTAGCATGCTTAGAACGGAGGTTATAATTTAAAACTGCACAAGGCCTTTCTAATGACCCTGTATAGTAAGCTACCGAACAATGTAAAACCTTCATGTACTGTGGTGAAACTGACACGATTTCATGTAGTGAAACTCTATCTTAATTGCATCATATTGTAATAGTTCTCTAAATTGAAAAACATACAGTACACTTCTAAAAACACATGTTTCAAAGGCAAAAATACTGGGCGGAAAAGGCAAACATCAGTGCCACATTTTAACAATAGTCATGTGAAAATGGCATATTAATGGTGGTCTAGTGGATCATACAGTATTTATACAGTTGCATACATGTATGTAGCCCCAGAAACTGAAACCCATAAAAGTGTACGCAATTGAAAATGTTTTAGGTACATTAACTGGGCATTGCCAGTGTTCTTGTCAAGGCTGTTGAGATTTTTAAAGGCTACTTCCAAATTATAAAAATATAAATTTGTGAAACAGATTAACTCGAAACATTTTTCCTTTTTAGGTAAATGCATTTGCACTCAAGTAATACTGGGATTTGATTCAGTGATACATTGCTCCATTTTGAATACTGCATCCTGACCACAGTACTGTGATGTAGTATCATATCTATAGTAATTGCCAATGGATGATATCTTTGTTATTCTGATACCCTTGTTTCAAAACTGTGTGCTCTTCAGTGCACTATTTGAAGATTCAACTGTATTCATTCCTATCTCTCTTTCCATAACCTGCACAATCCAATTGTAAGATTACAGGAAGATGGCTGCACTAGTTGTGGCCTGCTGTCTATGATTAATGAACTCAAAGGTATTGCCAGCAGACAGAAACAATACAACTTTCTGTCCTGAGGGATTTTTTTTAGGTTTATACAGAAGCCCAACAAATTTAAGAAACAACAACATTACTCATACACCAGAATTTCAAAAAAGAAGAAAAACTTCTAACATGGCTGAAGATATAAAGAGTAGTCACAGTGTGAGGCATTATAAAGGTGTATTGCCATTGGTATGAAGGAGCCTCCGTAGGGTTTCTTAATACACGTCTGGTGAAAAATTTATTGGCTGAAAGTAGTCGGTGTTTCTGTATCAAGGAAAGGCAGCAATGTTTTTTAATTCCTGACAGTTTTGTCTTCGTGTGTTCTCTACTACCTCTGTTTCAAGAGTGTGTCACATAACCGAATTGGCTTGGTAGTTCAGTGGTCCTCTCCCAAAATGTTACCGGAACAGCACACCACAGCACTGGAAATTTGCATTGTTATAGATTTAGTATTTTCTGGCCAGTTTATTAGAGTAATTTAGCTGTTGAATATGTGGAGACTGAATTAAGACCTGGGGCCTCATGTATAAATGGTGCATATGCACAAAAATGTTGCGTAAGAATGTTTTCACGTTCAAATCACAATGTATAAAACCTAAACTTGGCGTAAAGCCACGCATATTTCCATGGTAGCTCATACCTTGTCGTACGCAAGTTCTTTGCTCGGTTTTGCAGAATAGCAGCACCCAGCATCAAAGCAGTGCTACTGTTCCTGTGTGGTTATCCTTTCTTTAGATCCACATCCCTGACGTGGCTTTATAAATACACTGAAATTAACCGCATATTGTTTATTAGTTTAATGCATCTGATTGTAATTAATCTGTAACAATATAATGTTCCACAGAATGGTCAAACTATTCCAAATACCATAACTGCTTTAGCGTTTTTACTCTCGCTGCATCTTCTTCTTTCAGCTGCTCCCATTAGGTGTTGCCACAGCGGATCATCTTTTTCCATATTACTCTCACTGCACTACTTGGAGTATTTATATCACTGTATCTGAGTGTGAATCACAGCTGTACAGCAGCTGATCGGAAAGAGAATTATCGGTATACAGCATCAAGCACATGCTGTCTCAGCCATGCGCACTGTCAATTGAACTGCTCTCATATGACAAATGCTTCAGAGCCTTTCCTGTACTGTCCTCGCAGTTCAGAAACAGTTTCATCCCAATAACTAAACGCACTCAATCAGTCCATCAAATTCTCCTTGTATAGTTGTTTGTACTTATAAGTACAATTACCTCACTGTAAACTTGCGATTAATTATAATATTGCACAACCTGAGCCACTTTATAAAGCGCATATTTACATATGATGACGATATCATTTTTAAGATGAAATGCAGCAAAATATGTTTATTATACAGATTTAACTTTAACTACACAGTGCTGCAGCGCTCGCGAGCTACTGGCACTACGTTCACGGATTGTTCCTGCCTCATGCTGTATTCTTGCTGATGCGACACTGGAAGGATAGATGGATAGAATAATTAAACACGTACTACGAAGATATTTCGATGTTCCTTAAAAGTTTTGAAGAATCATCATTCTAAGCTTACAGATGGCTTAACGTCTATTACAGAGCTGATTGTGTGGCGATTGGGTATTTGGAGAAAGAAAAGTAAGGACATGAATTGGAGGTTAGTACATTTGAAAGAGAGTACTGCTACAATAAAGTATTTCATCGAAGGTCGCGCATGGCGCAGCAGGCATCTTGCATGAGACATGAACAATCAATGCGCCACCATGTTCTCATGTTTAATAACGTGCTTTAACTCCTATCATCATGAAAATGATATCACATATACATCTCAGTATTTTAATTATTCAGAGAGCTGTATTATCACGAATGTAATGGATTCTGTGTCCTGTCGGAGGAAGAGAAAGCCCGGAAGCACGTAGTGATTCACACACACAGAGCACATAGAAGATCATATACAAAACAAAGCATTTAACGTGCTACTTTAGTTACGATGGGATGGAGAGACTAGTAAATTAAACGTTTTAGGATGAAGTTTATGATGTTCTACTTTAATGACAACATAAACTACGTGATTAAAGTGGAAATTTAGAGATTAAAGTTGACATTTCATGCTTCCCCCCCCCAACTGTGTGCCTTTTTTTTTTTTCTCTGTACCCCTAATAAGCTTTCATGTGACACTCAGATGGTGGGCTATGACTCGCCTTTTCACGGGGACTTTGATATGTGACACCACCTTTTTTTTTTTTTTTTTTTTTTTTTTTGGGCATTGTGCGACTTTGTGAACTTGAGCTTTCGAGTTTCTCCAACACGCTATGTCACTCGATCAACTTCCTTTTGTTGTTTATATCACTGTTTAAACCAACAAATAGTATGTTTTTCCTTGCCTCCACTTGGTATTCACTGAAATTCTTCTATTTTCCCTCTTGCTTTTGCCATTGTCTTTTCACAGAAGGCTGAGCTTAAGGGCTATTTATATTGATTTGCATATTCAAAGAGGCGTAATTCTGGGAGGAGTTGGGGCAGGACAGCAGGCGCGTGCACATGCATTAATTTTTACGCTGACCGGGAGCGGAAGAACGTGGAAGTTGGCGTTCGCACAGATTTATGCACCTGGATTTTTTTGTGCGTAAGCACATTTCCGCTTTCTTGCTTACATCATGTTATAGTGTGAATTCTACGCACGGCGTTATGCATGAGGCCCCAGGACACTTGCTTTACCTGATGACTAACTTGTGCATTTCCACACATACACACACACACACTGATGTCTTTGAGAGGAAAGCATAGAGCTTCCCACTCAGTGTGGAAGATCTTTTAATTAAACAGTGTGTCTTGCTTCTTGAATTTGCCTAATCAAGGTTTTCATCGACAATCTTAATTAGATGACTCTTACTAGCTTAAACTTATTTTAATGGCCACTATGTGTTTATACTGATTGTAAGAGACACTATAGATCTGTTATTGTCAGGGTTTCTCATCATGTGGAGTTAAAGTATTACATCCTGTAGTGTCTCAGATTTACAATTGTATATGTTTGGATTTTCTTGTGCGTAGCAATATAAAAGAGGAGGGGTGTTATTTTGTTAAGAAGCACAAAGTGCCATCTGGAATTGCAGGTTTCATAGAAATTAATTTTAAATTTAGTGTGTGTGTGTACAGTGAAAATATAAATCCAAAATCATTTCACTGTTTTCAAACAGCAAAACTTTAAATGTATTAACATGAGTGAATGCTTCATGCAATCTTAAACTGTGTACCTAAATTTTCATTTTTACCTTTTTTTTGTAGCCATTAGCAATGGTTTCATCCAGCTTTTATAAGCAGAAGGATATTGGCAAATTTATTATGATTCAGGGATTGTTGATAAATGTGAAAACAACTCCTTGCAGTCAACAAATGACTGTAACATTACTGTTTCACAGAACGAAACTGTTCCAGTGAGGCCTGCTATATTTTTGGCTGTCAGGGAAAATAATCTGTTAGTCACAGCAGGAGCGAAGGTGTGCAGAGGAGGAGAGGGAGTGAGAGAGAATTTGTCATTTTATAAAATTAGACGCCTAAATGCCAATAATATGATAACTTTCGCTTGTGTGTTTCTCCTCTGCCAAAACTAAATTGTGCTTTCTTCTTTTTTTTAATTTAGCAAATGGCTTTCTATCTCTTTTCATAAGGTTTAAAGACCTAAGTGATTCCCAGCCTTCATTTAATCTCCAAACACTGAAGAACATATGAGGTGCCGCTGCCCCTGCTCCCAGTACTCCTTTTTCTACCACTTGTTTTATAATTCCATTATTGAGGCAACCATCTATCCATGTGGTTCAGGATCACAGCATCGTGACCCAGCTAGACAAATGGTGGTAGTTTTAGTGTTTTTTTTTTGTTTTTTTTTGCATAAGGTAAGCAGTTCTCAGATTCACATTTGTTTAGATTTTAAATCTGATAAACACTTTTACCGTAATTGTTTTTCTTTTCTTTTCTTCTTTAAACGTTCTGCAAATTATACAGTGTGGTAGTTGTAAGGTTTTTTTCATTTGTTTTGTTTTTTAAAATTTTGTCCCTGGTATATCCTCTTTTCTGAAAGCCCCTTCTTTTTTACTACAGGATTACTGTATGTGGAGCCAATTCGATCCCCACAGTTTGAGGAGAAAAGCAGAAAGAAATCCCCCCTTTATTGCACAGCACTGTGCCCTTGAAGCAGGCCAGTTCAGGGTGACCAGCTAACATAATGCACATTGCTTTAGAAGGCAATTTAAGGGAGCATGTCACAGCTGACCAGAGTTTGATATCAGACCAAGAATTGGAGTGAAGCTCTGGGGCAGGAATGACTGCCACTGCACTGCTGTCTTTTTTTTTTTTTTTTTTTTTTTTCTGGTACCTTCCAAACTGTCATTTAGTCTCTGCTTCGTTGACTTGTGCTCAGTGGTGCACAGAATTTCCCCTCCACTGCTATCCAAACCAGCAACACTTAACTATTACGACACAATGAGAGGAAACAGAAGAATTAACATTTGCAAACCGGTAGATATGTTGGAAATTAGGTATCCATATTTTTACCCACACTTTAAGGATTTAGATATAGTGTGACAGTAGGGGATGCTATCGCACCTCCAAACCCACAGACAACATACCAAAACACCAGGTAAAAGTCCCGGTAATTAATTTTTTATTACAGTAGTGTGCACAAAGCACCTCCACTCCCACAATACACAATAATGAATCAATAATAAACAATTCCTCCACTCCACCCAGCAGTTCTGTCACACTCCCACCCAACTCCGGCTCAGTCTGCTGGGTTTCCCACAGTCCTTTGTATAGTTGTCGACCAGGAAGTGCTTCTGTCCTTCAGTACATGTGATTCCGTAGCACTTCCGGGTCAGATGAAAACTCTTCTTTTCTTCAGCCCGGAAGTACTTCATTTCTTCCATCCCCTTGACGAGGTAGTATTTCCGGGCTATAATAGAAACACTCGTGCGTCCCCTGGCGGCCCCCATGGTATCCAGCAGGGCTGTGCAGCCAAACTCCATTGTTCATAATGCCCTGTGGGAATTCGGGGCACATCCATGTTGCAGGGAGGACTCCCTCTAGCGGCCTAGGGGTGCTGGCCGAGATAAACTGCCGGCCATCCCTCACAAAAGATAGATGGATACTTTATTAATCCCCAAGGGGAAATTCACATACTCCAGCAGCAGTATACTGATAAAAACATTATTAATTAGTGATAAAAATGCAGTGCAAGTTAAAAAAATGCAAGGTGAGAGTGCGAGGCAGGTATAATAGACAGTAATCTTGTATAATGTTGACGTTTACCTCCCGTGGAATTGAAGAGTCACATAGTGTGGGGGAGGAACGATCTCCTCAGTCTGTCAGTGGAGCAGGACAGTGACAGCAGTCTGTCGCTGAAGCTGCTCCTCTGTCTGGAGATGATACTGTTCAGTGGATGCAGTGGATTCTCCATGATTGACAGGAGCCTGCTCAGCGTCTGTGGCTCTGCCACAGATGTCAAACTGCCCAGCTCCGTGCCTACAATAGAGCCTGCCTTCCACACCAGTTTGTCCAGGGGTGAGGTGTCCCTCTTCTTTATGCTGCCTTCCCAGCTCACCACTGCGTAGAAGAGGGCGCTCGCCACAACCGTCTGATAGAACCTCTGTAGCATCTTATTGCAGATGTTGAAGGACACCAGCCTTCTAAGGAAGTATAGTCGGCTCTGTCGTCTCTTGCACAGAGCACCAGTATTGGCAGTCCAGTCCAGTTTATCATCCAGCTGCATTCCCAGGTATTTATAGGTCTGCACTCTCTGCACACAGTCACTTCTGATAATCATGGGGTCTGGGAGGGGCCTGGGCCTGGGCCTCCTAAAATCCACGACCAGCTCTTTGGTTTTGCTGGTGTTCAGTTGTAGGTGGTTTGAGTTGCACCATTTAACAAAGTCCTTGATTAAGTTCCTATACTCCTCCTCCTGATGCAGCCCACGATAGCAGTGTTGTTAGCGAACTTTTGCATGTGGCAGGACTCGGAGTTGTATTGGAAGTCGGATGTATATAGGGTGAACAGGACCGGAGAAAGTACAGTCCCCTGCGGTGCTCCTGTGCTGCTGACCACAATGTCAGACCTGCAGTTCCCGAGGTGCACATACTGAGGTTTGTCTGTAAGATAGTCCACAATCCATGCCACCAGCTATGGATCTACTCCCATCTCTGTCAGCTTGTCCCTAAGGAGCAGAGGTTGGATGATGTTGAAGGCGCTAGAGAAGTCCAGAAACATAACATTTTACTGCACCAGTGCCTCTGTCCAAGTGGGTGAGGGATCGGTGTAGCATGTAGATGATGGCATCCTCTGCTCCCACCTTCTCCTGGTATGCGAACTGCAGAGGATTTAAAAGAAAACTATAGCATTCTTAAGAAAATCTATACAAACCGATGGAGAAGAGGCAGACTTCCATATAACAATAACTGGATTGAGCCCAGAACATTAAACCCATGAGAGAGCAATGCCTCCCTAGTCATATTGCGTTTTAGTTTAATATGATGAGTTTAATTAGTTGTAGTCCTTAAGCAGAGTTTTTGTCCATGGTAGATACTAGAAGATCAGTTTGTGTTCCTCCTTGATAATGCTTTAGGTGCTGCCAGTAAACTGCTATTGGTTGGCACTGTCAAATGCTAAGTGACATTTGTACATCTTTCCCAATGTCTGCACAGTTGGTCCTTAACTGAAGACTCTAAATTGGTCTGGAAAGGAGTGGCATCCATGCAATTTAGGCCAGCTGTTGTCTTGCACCTTATGTTAACAGGACAGGCATGTTCCCCATACCCTGAAATGGATTGTGTTTTTGAAAATGGATGATTGATTGGATTGTTGGTGATATCCTGTCTAGAATTTTGATGCACTGATTCTGTAAGGTTTTTTTGCATCCCTGGCTAGAGGAAGAAGCAAATTCTTTGGTTGCGTGCATAGCATCCTGTTCCTCAGCTTCAATATACTGACCTCCAAGCTTCTACCACTGATACCTCTTGGTTTACATGGGATTAAATCCCAAAATTAAGTAACATCACTGCACCAGCATACTGCTCTTTAATCTCCATGATATTAACCCCAAGTGTGACTCTGGCTCAGAATTCTATGTAAATACATTTAAGCCTGACTCGAACTTGGAGTGACTTGTAATTATCTGCTTTACAATGCAAAGCCCAAATAAAACTTGATACAGTATTCTGCTGCCATCTAATGAATGAAATAACATTTTGCAAAAATCATGAATATTTTGGAGTTCTGCCCCTTAGTGTAGCTCTATGGTAACTCATTAATATTCAGGAGTGGGGTGTTGCCTTCAGCCAAGAACACAACAGCCAACAAAAAGCCGCAAAGCGAGTTTTTCAATACAGTGAAACTGAACTATTGCTCACATTAAACAGTGTTTATGATACGAATTGATCATAAGACATTGACACGGATAGTGAAACTGATGCATGTAGCACTGCATAACCATATCACTTCATTGCGGTGCAAAAGTAGCTGTGTGGCAGAACGGCCAAAATGATTCCAATCAAGTGCAAGAACAAGAAAGGGTAAGCACTGTTGCACAATGTAGCAACTATTAATGTTCATGTCCAGGGAAAATCGGGAAGTCACGAAGTCTTGTGCTGTGGTAGCCTACAGTAACACAATGGGCACATCAGTTTTGCAGTAAGCAACAGGAAAAATATTTTTGAAGTGTGCCAAGAAACTACTATCCCAACTGCGATGTCAGGCAGTGTGTTGGTGACTCAAAATGTTAGATGAAGAAAGTGAACTAAATCTTCATCAGTAGTGCAGTGGACACTAGACATACTCTTGTTACATGTTTCTATTACTTGAAACATTTTTTTCATGTTGAAAACATTGTTTGACAATTTTTTCCTGGGTTAAACAATGCTAAGTAGGCAACAAGCCTTTCATGATGGAAAGACAGAAAACTTGGCTCATTCAGAATCGATGCTAATAATCAAAGTAAACCAGCAGTAATGTGGCATGCTTTGGTGGTAACACAGTAATGTCAAACATTACATTTATAACAGCCATCTTTTCTAACCTACTTACCCAGTTCAGGGTTGCTGGGAAGCAGCAGCATTGAGCTTAAAGCAGGAACCACTCAATGGGGTCAATTTAAATTTGCCAAATAAACCAAAAAGATGGGGTACAGTCCATTTAAATGAGTGTCCAGGCATACATTTTGAACAAGGAACTCTGGAGCAATGAAGCAACAGTGCTAACCAAAATGCTGTTCTAAATTATGAAGTGTTGTTGAACAGCCAGCCCCAGGAGGTATGCTTTTTATTCAAGTGTTTTCTTATTCATAGAGCCTTTCTATGGCATATTCCATTTCACATCACTTTACAATCACACATCCTTAGTAGGACTGTTTAGAGTTGGGGCACAGACCAGTGAAGAGAGTGACTCTGGTTCACATAGTGGATCAGATGTGGAAATTGAAAAATCATGCCCCCTGGTTTAAAGTTCATTGTGCTGGATTAGGAACTAGAGATTTCTAGATTAAGTGCAGGGGTCCCCAACTCAGGTGCTGGAGAACCACGGTGGTTGCAGGTGTCATTCTAACCCTTGTTGTTAATTACTGTAAACCCGTTCTTTAATTCCATGGCTTGTTGCTGCACTCATTGTGCAATGGCGCATATTTCCAAAATTGTTGATTTGGTCTTTTCTAAGAGCACTGTTAAAATATTTTGGGAACCCGAGCAGATCAACATTCCTGACCTTAGTCTTTATTTTCAGATATTGTATGATGGACACAGTTTGCTGGTCATGTTTTGGTTCATTTTGTATCTCATTATTGTTTGGTAGCTAATTTAAGGAAAAAACATTTAAGGGGTCAGAGTCTTCAAGAGCAAGTCAAAAGAAGTTATTAAACACATGTCACTTATTAAGAAATGGGTTAGAATGAAAACCTGCAGTCACTGGGTCCCTCCAGGAACAGAGCTGACAACCCCTGGTTTAGTGCGGGGTAGGCAACGATGGTCCTGGAGGGCGGCAGTGGCTGCAGTTTTTTGTTTTCTTAATTAGAAAGCAGTTCTTGCCAGTCTCAGACCTATATTTAATTTTATAAATCTGCAATGTTACGTTCTTATATCATAGATTTTGTTTCCTTACCAAGAATAACTTCCCAGTGATTTGAAGCCTAAAGCAGATAATATTTAGTCTGTCACATTTTTCTCGTGTTTTATTAAACCAAATAGTGCATGATGAATCCTCACTGCTGGCTCCTTTGTCATTTGCATCTTATTGCTAATATGTAGCCATTAAAAAGGATGAATGCAGCTATTTAAGACTGAAATAAGTAATTAAGGGTGGGAAACCTTAACAAGTGAGACCACTAAAATGAAGCATCAAAATGTCACTTGAGCAATGAGTGCTTCATTAGCAATAACCGACTTCTCATTAAGAAACTGGGTTAGATCAAAAACCTACAGCCACTGTGGCCTTGCAGGACAGGCATTGCCCACCCCTGCTTTAGTGTCCCATCAGTCAATGGTGGGGACAGAACCTGCAACTTGTTGACTCTAGTCCAATACTGTAGTAACCAACTTGATTCTGTAACTGTTATTTGAGTAAATATTTGTTGCTTTTATTTTTTTAAAACTGAGTTAGATTTACAGATATGGGTGGAATATTTTGCTGCTGATTATGGTCTTGTGCTGTGAAGATGCCTTATCAGTAACCCTGAACCACCCACATAAGTGGTAAAGTAAGTGGAAACCAATTGTTCAGAAACAATTCCTATATTTCAGTTTCTGGAAGTAAACTACTGAACAAAAGTTAACTGCTAACTGTAGTATGACACATAACTGCATCCTATATGTCTGCTGATGGTGACAGCTGGAACAGTTGTTTATCTCTTCCTGGCTTTAATTCTGTGACAGACAGGAAATGCCGAAGTTTAGTGCCCTTGTAACTTTAGTTTTACTGGTGATACAAGGGATCAATGTGTTGGTAAAGGTTAAAAGAATTCAGTTGTGGTGTTCTGCCCCACATGTTGTTAGTTAAGACTGTTATTTGTTGAGCTGTGCTCCCACTTCATCTAGTCATTTATTAACACACCTGTCAGTCACGTCCCACACTCACAGTGGTGCCATAAATGTCTATGAAATTAACGTAAAGCATGTAGGTCGCCTAATAATCATTTGAATACAATACACCCCATGTGTCTCACGTAGGCACCCCTTTATCTCTTGTTTCGATCACGTCCGAAGCGTATCTTTAATGTATATAAACCCCTGGGTCTGGTTAGTTGTGGTACGAAGCAATTTGAATCTCTGTCTAGGTGCTTCTCTTTGTCTTGATCCAACTGTGGAAATAATTCGCCTTTGTAAGTGTCTTTAAAAGCTTCATTGTTTAATGTATACTCTCGTGTTGCTTTGTAAATTATTTATTGTCTTTGGTTCTACACCTGTATGTTTCTTTTGTATATATTTCAGTTTACAACAAGGTACGTCCAGTAAAAGCCTTCAAGAAAGCTCACCCCTTGTCGTTTTTAAGGGGATGTGCCGAGTTGTTTAAGCTCTCTGCGGCCATGTTGCACGGACAGCGTGGAGTGAGGCAGAAAATGTGGACTGAAAATAATGATCCAACTCCATATAAAGAATGTGTTGCTATCATGTAGTTCACTTCCTCTAATTTATCTTAATTCTACCCTCACTAGACAGCAGTTTGTTTACGCTGACCTGCCATAATAAAACAGGAACTGAAACTCCTGATTGCAGTTGTCCTTGGAGTATGTTTGTGTTGCAGTTTTATCTGTATGGGGTTATCCAATCAAAATTCATGCAGGTGATGTTGTCATGGTAATAAATAGTTTGTCAATCATTGCAAGTGTCATCTGGCTAGATGTAGAGGTCTGGAGCTGTGGGAACAGCAGGGCTAAGTGTGCACTGGGCCACAAAAGTAAATAAAAGCAAGGTTCTGTCCACTGCGATATCTGCAGACCACATATGTAAACTAAAACATGGGTTTATCTATTTACAATGGTGTAGGATTGCATTGGGTATGAAGACTATCTCTGTAGCCCTGGGTGCAAAACAGGAACCAGCAGGACAGGATATCATCCCATCCAAGGGGGCATCCATGGCTGACGAGTTTAGAGTTGCCAACTAACCTTGTTGGCATTAACACAAAGCATCTTTTGGACTCAGGATTACCTGTATCTACATAGAATTCTAACTAGCACTTGGGTTAATAGATGTTTGCGGTATGAAGCGTTAAGCCAGAATAATGCTTGATACGGTATTCTGCTGCCAAATTGTAGATGAAATAACATCATACTACAAAAAAAAAAAAATTCATGAATATATAAATATATAAAAAATTATTCCTTCTGCATTTCCGTCTGAGTTGGGTCCTTAGTTGCACCCAGTACTGCCAGGAAGGCTTGGATTGAGCAGTTCAGAAAGCATCTGGATTGATTTGACTCAAAGAGAATCAATGCTCTGCCACTTGGCTCTGGCCAACCAATTTCAGAATGCGTTTTCTTCGTTGAAAATGTCAGCAGTGCAGTGCTTTATCTTTGTGGAGGTGTCTCCTGCGTCTCTCAACTGTGTCTGATTTATTTATTTATAAAGAGTATGCCTGCCCGGCTGCCCTCGAAAGCTAATTAGCTAATGTGACTCTTGTAGTTTATGGCTGGAAAATTTAAGTTGCAGATTTGAACCTCCTGATTATTAACCTTCACAGCAGCTATTCCATTGTATTTCTCCAAATTCTCTTAATTCATTTTTTAGTTGTGGTGCCTGACCTAGCAGCTTTGGGCATGAAGTAGGACTTCATGCCCAAGCACACTCCATGCTAATTTAGTGTTGCTGAGTAACATGATATGCATGTCTTAGGGATGCAAGATTAGAAGCCACTCAGCCTTAAGGAGAATGTGTGTATGGCTGTTATTAGATACAAAGAGTAATGAGGCAGTGGTACTAACGAAAGCAAATTGTAAACTGTCATAATGTGGTACCACATACAGGTATCTCCATTTGGATCCTTGGCAGGGCATTCATATCCGCATCATGACTGGCTAGCTTGTTACCAACATCCAAATGAATTGTTCTTATATTGTTTTAATATATAAGGGGAAGCACAAAAGACTTTATTTAGTACCTTTCACACAACTCCTTCCCATGGCAGTTATTTCTTAAACTGGATCATTGGCACTTTCACTCACTGAGATGTTGAACAAGCATCCTTGCCAAAGGCAGTGCAGACCCTCATTGAGTAGCCCCCCCTGCTTGCATTCTCTTCATTCCTTATGTTATCCACTTTCCAAAATGCCAAGCTTTAAGAGGCCTCGTAGTTCTTAATTTTGCACATTCACCTCTGTGCGAAATTTAAATGCTTTAAGCATAATGAATGTTCACATCTGCCTTATTTAAATTTAAACTTGACACCTGCTTTACTATATATAAATATAAACCTGTGTCATGTGAAAAAGACATGGTATGTGAAAGCACACAAGGTCAATGGTTACACACACTCTGTGTTCCCAATTTGTTGTTCTTGTTCCTCCTGTTCCAATCAGTGCTTCTATCCATCCATTTTCTGAACCTGTGTCTTCTGTTATGGAGTCATGGGAAGGTGGTACCTGCCCTGAGGATAATGGTGCAAGGCAGGGATCTGCCTCAGAGTGGACTGCAGCACATTGTCTACAAGCAATAAACAGAAGTCAAATCTGTGAATAATGTGGCGATGCCACAAACACAACTCCGCTATCTCCCTAACATCTGAAAAGGTGACAGGAAATGTTTGCCTTTAAATCTTTGTTCATCTAAATGTGGAAGTATTAAAAGCTAGCAGGGGAGGACACATCATGACTAATGACATCACCAATGCTATGTAATCTCTTGTTTCACATCTCCCTCACGTAGAACACATCATTTCCCATCCATTGGCGTTTTACCTCCTTCACCTCTGTAAGGTTTTTCCAGGATCTTTCTAGAACCTGTATCTTTACTAAGGCCAGTTCAAGACTACTTCACCCAAGATGTCATGTCCTGTAGGCATGGGAAGTTATACAGAGGAGAGCAACCACGTGCCTCCCTGGATTAAATGGGCATGTCCTGCAATAACAGACCTGGCAAACTAAACATCTTTTGCCTCAAGCAGAAAATGCAGTTAGGAGACCTAATCCAAGTCATCAAAATTTTCAAGGGTATCTGTAATGTTAATCCAGCAGTATTCTTTTGACTAAATATGTGAGGACACTGATGAAAATTAAAGGGAAAGTTCAAAGCCTTAAATACGCAGAGAAAAATGCTGACAAAAAGACCTTGACAACCTTTGTAAAGTATCTGGATGACAAATGGGGACAAGTTAGCTATTTGTTCGTCAGCTGAACTGAAAGGTCTCCCCTTGCTGGTCAAACTTTTTACTTTATTAATAATAAAAAAAGCGTATTAAACCCTCTCCCAGTGCTAGAGAATAGCAATAGTTAGACAATTACATGCACTGCCTCATTATGTCTGAAACAAAAATCTGCATCTAGTCCAGTTATGTGGTGATTCTGTGATCTGGGAGAATTCCCACTGTAGTAATATGGCACCTTCGGGTAACATACACTGAGGAAAGGTAAAATGACATTAGAATGCTAGAATACTTTTGACAAGAACAGGCCACTTGGCACAAAGCAGCTCACCCATCCTTTTGACCTAATAACAATAAACTGACATTTGAAGGTCCCTAAAGTCCTACTTGTCTACCACAAAACCTGCTCATTTATTCCATGTGCTATAACCCTCTCTGTAAAAACCCACGCTGTCTGGCTCAGGGTCCTGAGACTAGAGCCTATCCCAGCATCATCAGATGCAAGGCAGGAACCAGTCCTTATCAGGGTGTCCATTCAATGCAGGACCCACTCATACCCACACCCCCATACTCACACAGGGCCGGTCTGGAGGCTCTTTGAGGATGTAGGAGGGAAAATCCAAGCAGACACAGGAAGAACATTCAAACTACACATGTAGCTGCTGCTTACTCACCCATGGTGTGAGATCCATAGTGTGGCAGCCCCACCTCCTGTGCCATCCACTAAGGAGAGATGCCAAATCAATGTCTTTGTGCCCACTCTTGCATTTAATTCTTGGAACAAGCAGCATAGTCACACTGTTGAAACGCAGAACTCACTAGCCAGTGTGACAGGATGAGCAACTGAAATTAATTTATGCTTCAGTAAAGAAGGCTCACAGACCCATCAGTCTGCACTCTGAGCTGACCACCACTTCTGCAGCATGCATTTACAGCAATTTAGAAGCAATTATGAGACCCTGGGAAGATCAAGGCCCATAGCTCAGCCCTTCCTGCCATGCTGCCTCTCCTGTCACATTCACGATAGATGAAGTTTATTCATTTAATGGCTCACTGGAGGAACTATCCCAGTTTTCTAGGCAGTCTGGCAGACTGCTCAGCTCTTGCATATTTGCTCATCAATTAAACCTTAAATTTTCTACATTGCTTCAGGCATTCAGTGGCTTATGCTGCATTGCTGACCACTGCTTTGTCTTCAGTCTGTGGCATAGTCCACTCAGATCAACGTGTCTTGTGAAAAGAGGACTTTATTCATGTTATTGGAGTTTTCTTTTCTTTTGTGACTTTCACCCAGGATAGACAATGGTGACTCAAAATTGTTCTGATATATGAATGGGCCTAGTGTGGGGAAGAAAAAGTAGAAATAAAAGATTGATGCTTAGTTATTAATCAATCGAGCATTACAGTAGCTTCATTCTGAGGGATGTCAATATTTGAGGCAATAATATATTTCAGTAAGGCTGCCCTGTTATCTTCCTCACCTTTCCCTGAGAATATGGAAGCCTGGCCATTAGATTTGAGCCACATTTATTTTAGGAAAGAGAGTGATAAACGGAAAGATTATAAAATCAGATTAACTGCTTAAGTATTGACATAAAAAATGGGCACAACTGTAACACTGCAGATCCCACTCTTGCGTATAAGTTCTCTGGAGTCTCTTTATTTTTCCAAGCTCTTCCATTTAGCCGCAGTCCGCTCGTCCTTGCTTGCTCGAATGCACAGCTGAAGGTGACAGAGGGCTTTAATGACCTGCTGTGACTCTCCTGTCTCCAAATTAGTTACAAACCGCTGAAAGCTTAAAGTTTACCAGACACAATTATGCATGACCGTGCCACAATTAAACCTGGGAAAGTGGATCCTTGTCTGGCTGTTTACCAGTCACTTAGACGTCTAATTTATCTTGGCTCTGATGAAGTACTTTTACTAATGTTAAGCCTTTAAGGATGATTTCTAACGCTGTGTGGATTGGTGCTGTCTTTGATCTGGGTTAAAGTGTGAAATTACTTGAGGTGGAGTGTACTTGTTTGTCTTTGTCACCTGGTCCTTTGTCCATGGCCATAGTATGGCATAGTCTTTCTCGGCTGCAACTGAGCAGTCGGTTCTTGGCCATGTCCCGTGGAATGCTACAGGACAATGCATAACTCCAGTGGCCACCTGGCATTGACCTGGAACTTAGAAGACCCAATCTTAGAACTAGTGATTCCTTAGAGAGTGCAGAGGGATTTCCAAGACTGTACAGTTGTCCTGGGGAGAGTAAGTCAAAGGAGTTTATGCTGAGGCTTTATAATGCACTGGTGAGGCCTCATCTGGAGTACTGTGTGTCGTTTTGGTGTCCAGGCTACAAAAAGGACATAGCAGCGCTAGAAAAGGTCCAGAGAAGAGCGACTAGGCTGATTCCTGAGCTACAGGGGATGAATTATGAGTAAAGATTAACAGAGCTGAGTCTAAACAGTTTAAGCAAAAGAAGATTAAGAGGTGACCTGACTGAAGTGTTTAAAATTATGAAGGGAATTAGTACAGTGGATCGAGACTGTTATTTTAAAATGGGTTCATCAAGAACACGCAGACGCAGATGGAAACTTTTTAAGGGTAAATTCTGAACAAACATTAGGAAATTTTCCTTTACACAGAGAACCATAGACATTTGGAATAAGCTACCAAGTAGTGTGGTAGACAGTAGGACTTTTGGGACTTTGAAAACTTGACTTGATGTGTTTTTTTTTTTTAGAAGAATTAAGTGGATAGGACGGGCGAGTTTTGTTGGGATGAATGGCCTGTTCTCGTCTAGATTGTTCTAAAAGTATCCACTCTATGAAAAAGGAGTGCGATTTTAGGCTATAGAGGGGTTGTAGCTTCTGCTGACTACAATAGTTTGGGAGGCAACAAGAGAAACTCTGAATGCATTTTAGGTTAATTGTCAACCTTGAGAGCGTGTGTGCTCTGTAAACGACTAGCAGACAATCCAGGAGTGGAGTATCAACAGGCTTAAGTTTTTATTCATTATTGTTTGAATGCTGGAGCACTATGATATTTTCATGTTTCGTCCATAGTTGAACCACTTCTTAAATTCCCCCCAGTCTGAATACATTGGATACAGTCGTACATCCTTTCCCAAGTATGCTCAAACCTTGTTTATTTAATTGTTCCTGAAGAACAAAACCTAATACCAGCCATGTCTTGTTATCCATTTCCAGCTGCAGGTCAGTGCCTACCCATAAATGCAGACATAGACAAAAGGCCAGGTGCCAGTTACAAATCAAGATAAAAGTCCTTTCAGTAGCCTTTTGGTCTGGCAAAGTCTCCAAAGATGTTAAGATCTGTCTGATTTACAACACTAATAATCACAATCAAGAAGGAGAAGCTGAACAAATATTACAGAAGGATCTTAGCCAATCCAATGAACATTGTTGTGGCATTCTGCATTTCTATCAAGTCTGTTCTTGTAGCAGTGACGGCTTGGCATGCTGCTGGAAGCCCACTCTCTGCTAGACTGGGTGGTTCCCAAAGCTGCTTTGATAAATTTCAGCTCCACACAACCTTTAAATTGATGTAATGGATGTGATGGGTCACCCCTTCGCTTGAAGGTCACTCCTGGCTGCTTTTCACTTTTTGTAGTTGCAGTTGAAGAACATTGTCTGCCTTTTAACATAATTCAAATGCAGTTTGTCACCTTGTTAAGTACAGATGCCAGGGCTGCCTGCCGTTGCTGTGCATTTGGCCAGGGAGCCTGTCTGTAAAAGACAAGATGATGTCCTAACGTGTGTCCACTTTTCAGGCCAGTGTTAGTGTGGCAATCAGGACTGCCAGAGAATTTGTTCAACTGTACTTGCAGATTATTTGCTTTACTTTTGCGCAGCAAACCACCCAAGAAATGACAAATAACTAACATCATCTTCCACTACAACACAGAATTTGTAATTGCACTTAGTAGGATGCCTTTTACGTGGTCCTGGTGATGTCACAGTCACTGAATGACTTTTGATGCAGGTGGTTAGGCTGCTGGTTTGTGAGAAATGATGTGCACAACTTCAAAACAAGAATGTAAACAGGAGAAGAACAAAAAAAAAAAACAGGAAAAACCAAGTGTAGCGTGCACCATAAATAATTAGTGGGAAAACGAACACTCAAGGATGAGTTGTAAAAAGTCGTTAAGAACAGCAATACACACGGCAGGAGTTTCCGCCACATCTTTGAAGAGGGTAATTATCTGCTTGTTATTTTTGATGTCACCCATGGACACACAAAGCCATCTTTAGCCTTCCTGCTCGGAATGGAGAAGCACCAACAGCTGGGCCTACACCCTGATTCTGCATCTTAGGCTTTGTTCACATACTGTGTCCCATTTTCTATTAAATGGTTTCCTTATGCCTAGTGAACTTTTATTATATGTTTATGTTATTGAAGCGGTGGCTGAATGTTCTCTGCTTCTGCCGGATGCAGACTGTGGATGGGGAATACCACTGTTGGCAGTCACAGCAGGGCTGCTGTTACTGTAGAATTGTCTCTCATAGTCTGGCATTGTGCTAAATGCTCAGTAATTGTGATTCCTTTCTGCATGAAAGCCTTGCTCAGTCAACATCAGCATTGCTGTTTCTTTTCATCCAGTCACTTGTAGGATTGTTTCCCCTTTTGTGGTCGGTTCCTACAAAAAGAAACCAGATTAAGAGACAGCAAAAGAAATATTAGGAAGTGTTTGGGTAAAAATGTTGTTACTCCGTCAGGCACCATTGCTGTGCCACTGAGCGTGTAGGCAGAAAGAGCTCCACAACCAACATGGAGTCGGGCTAAGCGATGTCAAACTGACTAGGCAAGTTCATTACTTGTGTTCCAGGTCCAAATCTTCCTGGCTATAGACTGACAAAACAAACAGGCTGTGGTGCAGCATCGCAATCTTTCTTCTGCATCCTCTTGTTTCTGGTTTTACAGGAGGCAGGGCCCCACTGGTACTTGATGCCTCTCTTTTGTATCATCCTCCATTTTCTCCTTCATATGTTGCTGATTTGATTATACCTTATTGTCCACGCAGATCACTGTGAATTTCTGACCAGCACCTGTTGGTGGTCTCAGCGTCACATCTAAAACCAAAGAATTGATTGTGCTTTTTCTTGCGTAGCACCCAAGTTATGGAACACATTACCTCTTGTCATCTGATCAACCTCCTCAATTATGCTTTTTAAATCTAGTTTGAAAGCCTATTTGTTTTCTTTGGCTTATAACTGATTTGTCAATGTGTTCTTTCATGCATATTTGTGTATTCTGCTTGTATTTTTTTAATTTATATTCTGTACTGCACTTTGGTCAACCTTGGTTGTTTAAAACTGTGTATTATAAATTTAACTAACTTACTTTCAGTCAATAACTGGAAAAATTCTAATGCTCCACCAGCGAGCCTTCATTTGTTCTGTCATTTAGAAATCCATTTAGGCAGTAAATTAGAAAAGGAAAGGAGCCACACTCTACACCTTGGGGAAGTTTTTAAATATGGGGAGCTATTAGTGCCTCTTGCACATATAGTGGGTAGAATTTAACAAACAGCCATTATTCCCTTGAAGAGGAAAGTTAATTCAACTATTGCACATTTGTCCTCACTTGCTCAACGGCAGTAATCCGATTACTTCAGATGGTGACCTGTACTGTGTGAGCATTTACGGATTTAAGAGAAGCAGCTGATCAAGCATCTCTTTATTTTCTGATACTTGCAATGCAAGATGAAGCCGTCTGAGCCAAGATCACTGAGTCTTTACGATTTGAAGGTTCACTAACTCGCCCATCCAGTGATTACAGTCCCCACTGAGGGTTTGGCTGCCTGTTTCCTGAACATAAACCAGTAGAATATGACCTTTGTGTCTTTGAAATACATCTCCTCCCTCCTAAAGCACTGCTTCAGTAAGGAAGTATGACACTGTTAAATGCATAATAGTTTAACAGTGATCTTTTCATTTAATATATTACATTCATACAATTTTGACAACACTTAATCAACTTCAGTGGGGAGGAGACCAGAGCAGCATCATGGATAAGCAAAAACCCCTTTAAGAAGACAACTTACTAGTTTCCACTAAACAGTGAATGTGTCCAATTTCTTAGCCTGGTTGACTAAAGCTGTTAATTTCCAAGGTGGCCCTATGTTGTAAGGCAGCATTTCCCTGGTACCGTCTGGATGGAGTCTTGACATTCTGCCCCATCTTAGAATTAGTGATTCCCTAGAGAGTGCAGAGGGACTTCCAAGACTGTACAGTTGTCCTGGGGAGAATAAGTCCAAGGCGGTTATGCTGAGGCTTTATAATGCACTGGTGAGACCTCATCTGGAGTACTGTGTGCAGTTTTGGTGTCCAGGCTAAAACTGTTTGTAGACTGTTACTTTAAAATGGGTTCATCAAGAAGACGCGGACACAGATGGAGACTTTTAAGGGTAAATTCTGAACAAACATTAGGAAGTTTTTATACACACAGAGAACCATAGACACTTGGAATAAGCTACCAAGTAGTGGGGTAGACAGGAAGACTTTAGGGACTTTCAAAACTTGACTTGATGTGTTTTTTTTTTTTTTTTAGAAGAATTAAGTGGCTAAAACTGGCGAGTTTTGTTGGGATGAATGGCCTGGTCTCGTCTAGATTGTTCTAATGTTCTTAAAGTATCCACTCTATGAAAAAGAAGTGCGATTTTAGGCTATACTGTAGAGGGGTTGTAGCTTCTGCTGACTACAATAGTTTGGGAGACAACAAGAGAAACTCTGAATGCATTTTAGGTTAATTGTCAAGCTGGGGTGTGTGAGAGTGTGTGTGCTCTGTAAAGGACTAGCAGACAATCCAGAAATGGAGTATCAACAGGCTTACGGTTTTATTCACTATTGTTTGATCTCTGGAGCACTGTGATGTTTTCATGTTTCATCCATAGTTGAAACACTTCTTAAATTCCCCCCAGTCTGAATATTTAGCTTAAGCTTCCTCCTGGAACACTGGATACAGTCGTACACCCTTTCCCAAGTTGACATGCTGGGTGCCAAGTATGCTCAAACCTTGCTTATGTTTAATTGTTCTCGTGTACCATCACTGTTTGGTTCCCCAATGTTTGGCAAATCATAAAGCCAGCCAGACATGGGGGTCATTCTTTGGGACATGTCTTTCCATTGGAGATGAGCTGAAGAATTTGGTTTACTGCTACAAGAAGGGGTCTGATCCTAGTACATGTTGATTAGGCACAAATGAAGCAAGATGCTCACTGTACTGTAAACCGCATAAGCCAGAAAGTAATCCCCACCTTGTGCTTGATGCTGCCAGACAGCCTGTGATGGGAGACATGGGTTCAGCAAATGGGTGGATGGATTAGTTTTGATTAGTCTGCTCACAAAGTCTAAGCTGTGGCCAGTCTTCATGCCCTATAGGGACTGAATTAAGGGTTACACAAGGGGTTTAAAATGTTGTGATGTTCTGGGTTTTGAGTTGCACAAATGAATAATCAGTTCTGTTTCTGAATACATCTGTAGAGTCTTTCAGCAACAAGTAAAATGCAATACAATCTTCAACAAAGCCTGACTCCAATTACAGTTTTCTCAGACTTGATCAAATTTGAAATCATCTTCTCAGGGCCGCCCCACTAGAGAGGGCTGATTTACGACTGAGCAAAAAGACTGATGTCATCAAGCTGTGGAAAAGCCAAGGCGTTAGTGAGAGCGACACTTTAAATGGCCTTTATTACTGTGATATTTAAGAGTTGGGCATTAAAGCAGTTGACATGCAGCTGATCTCGCAGCTTATGCAGGCTTAGACTGGTCTGGTAGACTACAAGAATTGACAAACTAATAAATGAATAAAATAACTCAGTAAAGTAATAATAATAAAACATACACAGAAAAAAACAAATTTACAAAATAGTTTACAGTTGGGCCAGGCATGAAACCCTAATTATAGCATAGCATGAATATACAGTGGTGTGAAAAACTATTTGCCCCCTTCCTGATTTCTTATTCTTTTGCATGTTTGTCACACAAAATGTTTCTGATCATCAAACACATTTAACCATTAGTCAAATATAACACAAGTAAACACAAAATGCAGTTTTTAAATGATGGTTTTTATTATTTAGGGAGAAAAAAAATCCAAACTTACATGGCCCTGTGTGAAAAAGTAATTGCCCCCTTGTTAAAAAAAAACCTAACTGTGGTGTATCACACCTGAGTTCAATTTCCGTAGCCACCCCCAGGCCTGATTACTGCCACACCTGTTTCAATCAAGAAATCACTTAAATAGGAGCTGCCTGACACAGAGAAGTAGACCAAAAGCACCTCAAAAGCTAGACATCATGCCAAGATCCAAAGAAATTCAGGAACAAATGAGAACAGAAGTAATTGAGATCTATCAGTCTGGTAAAGGTTATAAAGCTATTTCTAAAGCTTTGGGACTCCAGCGAACCACAGTGAGAGCCATTATCCACAAATGGCAAAAACATGGAACAGTGGTGAACCTTCCCAGGAGTGGCCGGCCGACCAAAATTACCCCAAGAGCGCAGAGACGACTCATCCGAGAAGTCACAAAAGACCCCAGGACAACGTCTAAAGAACTGCAGGCCTCACTTGCCTCAATTAAGGTCAGTGTTCACGACTCCACCATAAGAAAGAGACCGGGCAAAAATGGCCTGCATGGCAGATGTCCAAGACGCAAACCACTGTTAAGCGAAAAGAACATTAGGGCTCGTCTCAATTTTGCTAAGAAACATCTCAATGATTGCCAAGACTTTTGGGAAAATACCTTGTGGACTGATGAGTCAAAAGTTGAACTTTTTGGAAGGCAAATGTCCCGTTACATCTGGCGTAAAAGGAACACAGCATTTCAGAAAAAGAACATCATACCAACAGTAAAATATGGTGGTGGTAGTGTGATGGTCTGGGGTTGTTTTGCTGCTTCAGGACCTGGAAGGCTTGCTGTGATAGATGGAACCATGAATTCTACTGTCTACCAAAAAATCCTGAAGGAGAATGTCCGGCCATCTGTTCGTCAACTCAAGCTGAAGCGATCTTGGGTGCTGCAACAGGACAATGACCCAAAACACACCAGCAAATCCACCTCTGAATGGCTGAAGAAAAACAAAATGAAGACTTTGGAGTGGCCTAGTCAAAGTCCTGACCTGAATCCAATTGAGATGCTATGGCATGACCTTAAAAAGGCGGTTCATGCTAGAAAACCCTCAAATAAAGCTGAATTACAACAATTTTGCAAAGATGAGTGGGCCAAAATTCCTCCAGAGCGCTGTAAAAGACTCATTGCAAGTTATCGCAAAAGCTTGATTGCAGTTATTGCTGCTAAGGGTGGCCCAACCAGTTATTAGGTTCAGGGGGCAATTACTTTTTCACACAGGGCCATGTAGGTTTGGATTTTTTTTTCTCCCTAAATAATAAAAACCACCATTTACAAACTGCATTTTGTGTTTACTTGTGTTATATTTGACTAATGGTTAAATGTGTTTGATGATCAGAAACATTTTGTGTGACAAACATGCAAAAGAATAAGAAATCAGGAAGGGGGCAAATAGTTTTTCACACCACTGTATAAGGGGGGCCCAAAAATTCCCAGGATCTGTCCCATAGGAGTAGAGTGTAGTCTGCTGAGGCGTCTATGGACAATAGTGCACCCAAAACTGGATTTTGCATCTTGACAGCTCACCTGTACATGCCACATTGACCATAAACAGTGTGGCTGTTACTTCACACCCCTCATATTCACCTCATCTCACTCTCTGTGACTTTTTTGTTCCTGAAATTTTTTTTACTGATTTTTATTTAAAGCAAATATCATTCCATACAATCAAGTCAAACTTAGCAAACCAAAATTCAACCCCCACCCAAGAGAAAGAGAGGAGAGCCAACAACCAAAGCTCCTCTATAAAAGCAACAGGAAACAAAGTGTATCCTTTTCCCTGAAATGGATGCTTATTCTAAAATGTTATTGATTATATCCTGCCATATTCTAATAAAGTTTTGAACAGATCCTAAAAGAGAGAATTTGATTTTTTACAATTTCAAATAGCGTAGAACATCAGTTACCCACTGACTTCAATGAGGTGGGCTAAGATTCTTCTAGTTGAGCAACATAAGTCTATGTGCTAATAACCTCTATTAGTGAAGTAAAGACTATTACAGTTTGTTTGTCTTCTCCACAATAAACATCTGGAAGTACATCAAACACATCTGTTAATGGATTAGGATTAGATTAGGGGAAAATAATGCCTTGATGTTAATTTGGTGCACGCCCAAAACATGTGGCCTGGTGAGACTAGAGCTCAATTGCAACATTCACATGTTGAATCTTGGCCTGGAAACAATTTGGATTGTTTTAATTGAGATAAATGTGCTTGATAAAAGATTTAAAATTGAATAAAAAAGTGTTTTGCACATTTGGAATTAGAGTGTGTTCTGTTCATGGCTGCCTTCCACGCCTTTTCTGAAATATTAAGTGAATGATCCTTTCCCTGTTATGCCCTGGGATCTTTGAAAGGAAGGGACTATAAAATGTTTATATAAATTTTGTAAATGCTATCTGAGTCTTCAAGATGGATCAATATTTCTTCTAAAATAGAACTAGGAGGGAAGTGAGGAAAATTGTGCAGGTTCAGTTTAGCAAAGTTTCTAATTTGAAAGTAGTGGAAAAATTGTGTTGGTGAGAAGTTAAATTTGAAGCTTAATTACTCATAGGATTAAAAAACATTATCGACATACAAGTCTCTAAATGTTTTAATCCCAGACATTTTCCAAGCATTAAATACTGTGTATGTTTGAGACGGTGGAAAAGAGTGCTTGTCATGTAGAGGCACAACAGATAAGAGCTTCTCTGTCTTAAGGTGCTACTTACATTGGTTCCATATTCTGAGTGAATGAAGGGCAATTGGATTATTAGTTTATTGATGATAACTTGTATTTACTGGGGCACAGAGCAGGGAATATAAAGAAGTACTGCAAGATTTTATTTCTTTTGAAGACCAGGTCTGTGTTTATTCATCAATTTGTGTTGCTGTCTATGACTTCATAGCTTATATATTTGACGTTCTGTAATAAAATTGAAAGTTAGGTAGTGCCATGCCCCCTCCTGCTTTAGGTCATTGTAAAGTCACCCTTTGGATGTGTGGATGTTTTTAATTTGAAATAAATGATGTTATGATTGAATCTAATTTCTTAAAAAAATAATTTAATGTATATGGGTATGCTCTGAAATAGAAAAAGAAGCTTGGGAGAATGTTAATCTTAACAATATTGATTCTCCCTGCTAATGTAACATGGAGTGTAGACCTATGTACATCTTGTTTAATTTTTTCCATGCAGACAGCAAAATTTTGTTGAAAAAGAGCTTTATATTTACTTGTGATATTCAACCCTAGATATTTAAACTGATCTGCTATGACAAATGGGAAGGTGTCTAGTTTAATATTGTGTGCTAGAGAGTCCACTACAAAAAGCACACTTGTATTCAAATTGTTTTTGAGTCCAGATAACTTTTGAAAATCTGCTAGAGCTTTTAGGACTGCTGATATGGAATTTTGTGGGACAGTACCATGTGATCTACATTTAATATTTTCTTTTTAAGTCCTTTTCTGAAAATCCCCTTTATCTCTGATGCATTTCCAAAGGAAACAGCCAATGGCTCAATGGCGACTGCAAAAAGCAAAGGTGATAAGGGGCACCCTTATCTACTACCATTCTAGTTTGAAGGAGTTTGAGATATTGTTGTTAATACCAACTGAAGCTTCTGAACTGGTGTAAAGTAGTTTGATCCATGCACATATGTTTGGGCTGAACCCAAATTTGTACAATGTGGTGAATAGGTACTCATATTCAACCAAATGCTTCTTCAGCATCCAAATATAATATGATCTCCGGGGTGCTAGATTTTAATGGGTGAGTATATTACATTAAACAAATGTTGAAGATTAGAAGCTAAGTGTCTGTCTTTAATAAATTTGGGTTGTTCTTGTAATATTATAGAAGGAAGCACTTTTTTTAGTCCTTCTAGCTAGAACTTTGGAGAGTACAGAAGTGAAATTGTCTGAATGATGCACGTTGTATTAAGTCCTTATTTGTCTTAAGAAAGATGGTAATTAATACTTGGTGAAAAGTATGAGGTAGAATTTTGTTGTCTTCTATAAATGTTGCTAATAATAGTGGAGCTAACGTATTTGATTTTTTTGTTTTTATAAAATTCCACTGGGTAGCCATCAGGCCTGCTGCTTTCCCACTTTGAAGTGAGTTTATAGCATCTCGTAATTCTGAGAATGTTAGAGGTTTGTCCAGTTCCTCTGCACTAATAGTATCTAGCTGTGGTATCTGAGATGGGTCAAAAAACTCATTAGATTGTGTCTTATCTTCTTTAAACAGAATAGAAAACAACGGCTTATAGTACTCTCTGAATGTGTGGGTTATATTTTTATGGCCTATGATTTTATCGCCATCTATGTTGGTGATTACTGCATTGTGGACTCCCTAGTTGTGGATTTGTTGAGCTAAGATCTTATTAGCCTTCTCTCCTCGTTCATAATAACAATGTTACGATTTAAAGATGAGTTATACCATTTCTTTAGTTGTGAAGATGTAGAACCTGTCTTTTCCTATAAAGTGCCTAATTTGGAGACCTAGTGAATTCTTGATATATTCTGGTAATTTTGCTGATTAACTCTGATGCCATATTGGTTTCCAGTTTACTTTTGTGGGAAGGAGGTGAAGTCTGTCCTCTTAAAAAAGCCTTCAGAATTTCCCAGAGTATCCCTATAGAGGATGCAAATGTCTCTAGAAAATAATCAATTTGCCTGGCTATCAATCCTGTGCGGTTTCCATCAGCTAATGACAGGGGGTTAAAATGCCAGCTACAAAGATGAATGTGTAGTGCACAGTGATTTAAGCTCCATAATCAGAGGGGTGTAGTTGGAGATAACAATAGCATTGTACTTGCAAGATTTAATGGTGGGCAAAAAATTATTGTCTTTGAAGAAATAATCCGTTCTTGAGTAAGAATGATATATTTGTGAGGAGAAGGAATATGCTCTTAAATTTGAATTTAAAAATCTCCATGGGGTCTGATAAGTTATGATCTGAGTTCCTGAAGTTAAAGTTGATCTGAAGTAAATAGGATTTGTTACCATATTAGAATACCATATCTAGACACAGTAACAAAAGATGAGTACAGGAAATGTTTCTAGAAATGGAAGAAGGTCTGGGACAAGTGTATTGAATCCCACTCAAGGAGAGTCAACTGACTGTGACTTAAAAGGCAATTGCTGTAAGTTTTATAATAAAGGGTTTTTGCTTTTTAACAATTCCAGGAATTTTAAATATTAATGTATAGAGTTTTGTGTGTGTGTGCATGTTATGTATCTGTATACACATGATGATGATGATGAAGTTGAACTCGATTACTCTCCAGGCCAGACATCCTGCACCAAGAAGAGGACAACTATTGGTGCCCTGTCTCTGCTCCTTCTAGCATCACTTGCCACCAGTAATGACCCTCTCATGCTTGCACTATTTGCTCCAAATGAGAGGCTGTCCCAGTGTTTGTCCAGCAGTATATCTCTCCAGGCAAGTCAATCTGTACCACCTAATGAATAGGACACCATCATGGATGCCAAACCTCTTTCACTCTCTGGTATGTTTCATTGTACCATCATTTAAGCAAATGTGTGACAGACCTGCACCATTCAGGTAGTGATGAAGGCAAATGATCTTCACTCAGTGTTGAGGCTTTCAAAATAATTGCCTCTCAATTATCTTATATAGGGGATCATTTGATCAGGAAGAGCAACCATGAGATGGAGCACTTAAAGAAGCTGCAAAGAACATTTTTGATAAGAATTGCTTCACATTCTTATCATGTGAAAGCGGCAGATCTTGCAATGTCTTCTCCTTGCTGGGAGTCTGGATTTGGGTAAAAAGTGAGAGATGGCTGTGAAAACCATGGCTGCAACATGCACTGAGGACAAAGGACCAACACAAGAACAGTTTGTTGAGGTCAGGAAAAGACTTCTGTCGGTCAGTCTCAATTCATTTTCAGCACATTTTGTGACTCAGAAGTTGTCACCCAGATGTCTGCACACGGCAAGACTTCAGAAAAGCTGACCTTGACGCAGATGAATGCCGTAAGGTGAATAATGCATTTTAATAAGGAAGTGCTAGTGCTAGTGCCAGTGAGCCTCTGGACCTTAACTTGTTGGAAAGTATTCCAGTCCTGCATTGGCAAGTGGGCGGTCAATTCTCCAGATGATAAGGCATTTGATAAGGTGCCCCATGAGAGGTTGGTCGTCAAATTAAAAGAAGTGGGAGTTCAGGGTGATGTTTGTAGATGGGTGCAGAATTGGCTCAGACACAGGAAGCAGAGGGTGATGGTGCGAGGAACCTCATCAGAATTGGCCGATGTTAAGAGTGGTGTTCAACAGGGGTCAGTGCTAGGGCCGGTAGTGCTTTTAATACATATACATGTTTTGGATAGGAATATAAGTAACGTTAGTTAAGTTTGCAGATAATACCAAGGTAGGTGGACTGGCAGATTATCTGGAATCATCATATCCCTTTTTTCTCTGCTGCTGTTTCAGCTGCTATTTGGATATTCAGTCTCTGATGTCATCCAACCATCTTTATGGCTGTTTTGTTCATGTTTTATGTTAACACTGATGACTATTTAGTTTCTGTGTGTTTATGTAGCATGTGCCTTGTGGGTGTTCCCTCTAAGAGGCAGAGCCACCTGCCCATTGCTGTCATGGGACACACCCTATAGATCCCTATAAATGCTAAAGATTCATTGCATGTGTTGGCATTAACCCCCATGTCAATGTACAGTAAGTCATTTTGCATTCTTTTTTAACAGACACATTTAACATTTTACCCAAAAAAAAGAAACACTTTCCATGAAAACTGGTTTCTTTGATAATATTTTTTACAATTTGAGGGTATTGTAAAATTGCAGCAGCGTGTCGGTGTTGTGCTGTGCTCTAATAATAATAATAATACATTTTATTTATATAGCGCCTTTCCCATGCTCAAGGCACTTACAGAATATAATAAAGAACGGCAGCGTATACAGTATATAGCATTCTACAAACCAGATAAATAAATAAAGAAGATTAAGACAGTGAATTCTGAAGAAAAAAAAGAAAGAAACAGACAACATAATTGATGGTCTAGCACACACACATACAGGTTACATTAGCATCTTGACAGAGAAGTAAACTGAGAGAAGGGTAATAAAGTCAAGTAGAGCTAAAAGCCTGCCTGAACAGATGAGTTTTGAGTTGTTTTTTAAAACAATTCATGGAGTCAGCTGACCTGATTAATTTCGGTAGGTCATTCCAGAGTCTGGGCGCTATACAGCTGAAGGCCCTGTCACCCATGGAGTGTAGATTAGTGAGGGGCACAACAAGATTGCCAGAATCAGAGGACCTTAGTGGGCGGGCAGGTACATAGTGATGGAGGAGGTCACTGATGTAGTTTGGCGCGAGGTTATTTAAGGCTTTGAAAATTATTAGTAGGATTTTATATTTGATTCTGTAAGACACAGGGAGCCAGTGAAGACGGAGCAGGATGGGTGTGATGTGCTCGCTGCTGCTGGTTCGAGTAAGGACTCTTGCAGCTGAGTTTTGAATAAGCTGGAGCTGTGATATAAGATTAGAAGGGGCACCTGCCAGTAGGGAATTACAATAATCGATGCGGGATGTGATAAAAGCATAGGCAAGTTTCTCAGAGTTAGAAAAGGAGAGGAAGGAGCGAACACGGGATATGTTACGGAGGTGAAAGTAAGAAAGTTTCTTAATGTGATTTATGTGGGCGGAATAAGAGAGGGAGGAATCAAAAATGACACCAAGATTTTTTACAGTAGAGGCAGGTCTGATGAGATCACTGCCAAGATAGACTGGGAAGGAGCTCATTTTATTAAGTTGCATTTTAGTCCCAATTTGCAGGAGTTCAGTTTTATTGCAATTTAATTTTAAAGAGTTCTGCTCCATCCAGGTTTTAATTTCACTAAGGCAGGTTGTGAACTGAGAAAGCTCTGATGAAGTTCCACTTTTACCATTGAAGTAGAGTTGAGTATCATCTGCATAAAAATGATAACTCTAGACTATTATATAACTAAAAACAAGATAAAATAAACGTAGAGATAAGCGTCATTGGAGTTGGTGTATCAGTCCATAAGGCAACAGGCTGGACACAAAATCCCAGCAGAGCTCCACTGATCTCTGTAACTTGCTAAGCTGAGCCTTTCTGCTCTGCTGACATTCAATCCTAGTGACGCTCTTGACCACCTGAATTGATGTTTGACCCACTTTTAGATTACTGGTCATCGAATACTTCCTAATTATGCAAATAAATGTACAGTGGACTGTGGGTAAAGGAACTGAATGATGCCCATAGATGTCATTGTTAGCATGTGCTTATTTTTTTCTCTCCCTTCCATCTTTAGTGACCTAAATTCAACTGACAGCCTGAGAAGAAGACAATGATGAGTACACATCAGAGCTATTTTAAGTTTGCCTGGCGCCTCCCTACAGGGATGCTGCTCTTTCACGTGTCCTCTGGCGTTCAGGAGAGTAACAATAGTCCCTGCTCACTGGCATCATCTGCTCACGTGCCCCTTCTCAGTGCAGCACTTCACTCCACTATTGTATTTCCTTGAGCTTTGGCCACTTTGAATGTGGTCCTCTGTGGTGTAGCGGGTCCACAGCTCACGTTAAAAAGGCCACTTTTTAAATAAATAGTCGCCGCACTCGTGACTTAGAGAGGGGGCGTGGTATGTGGCCGAAGCGGTTTCCCGGGTGATTCGTGATGCGGACGGTCCTCACTTAAGTGCACAGGTGAGGAGTTGTCCGCATCTGTAATTGTTGCTGGGAGCCGCTGATTGCCACATCTGAGCCACGTCCCCGTAATAAATAGAAGCACGAGGCGGCTAGGAAAGGGACAGAGAAGAGAAGAGGAAAGAGAGAGAACGGGTGGTTAAGGGAGAGGAAGGCTGGAGAAGTGGGGAGCCGGTGCGAGCGAGCGACAGTAGGCTCACTTGGGAAATGACAGGCAGCTGGTAGGAGAGCCCCGGAGGAGTTTGGCCAACTCTCGGAGTCGGCAGATTGAAGCGGTCACTCCAGCTGAGCAATTGGGAGGGAGCTGGAGTGACCGGCAGTGGAGACAACTGGCCATCTAAAGGAGCAGAGTCGTGGAGACTTTGGGCGTGTTGAACCCCAGCATGAGCACCCTGGCCGCTGGGGAAGGAACCCAAGTCTCGGTCCGGCTGGAGCCCGCCGTAGCCGGGGATCAGAGGGCTACTGGACCAGTATTGAAGGAGATGCATATGCTGGTAGGGCGACTCCCATGTTGCGGGGCCCAGAAGGGAGAAGCAGGGGAGTTGCCGGGTTAAAGAAGACTGTTTCCAGTTGTTATATTTACCTCATTGTTTTAAAGGATTTCTTCATTGTGTTTTTAACCTCCACTAGTTCACTTGTTTAATCGGATTATTTATTTAATTAATTTTTTTTTTGATGCACTGCACTTTAATTTGGACATTTTGTTTTTGGTTTGTTGATTTTAAATAAAAGCACTCTGCACTTTTTGCATCATCCCCTTGCTTCATTGTTGTTGATGTCTTCACTGTCTAGCTCATCGGTGACATTACCGACAGTGTCGGGTTTGAGAGCTCCCCAGAAGCTAGACGGGAGCCTGGAGTTGAACCCGCATCGTCACATCCTCTTTCACCTTTTGAGGCAAATGCACAAGTAAAGGGTGGCACAGTGGTAACAGCTGGTACAGGGCCAGGGACATGGCTTACATTCTCACCTGGGACACTGTTGGGGTGAAGTATCTGTCTAAGCATTCAGATGTGTTGGTACAGAAGTATGAATCAAATTCTCTTTATGTTTTCTTGCAGTCTTTATTTCCTTCGTTTTGACCAGATGCCCTAAAGTGATGGATGAAATGCACCCACCGACCACAGTGCGCCACAGAAGCCTGCAAATTTGGACTTATTGTTCCATAAGACCCTCCGCCATGCATTGCCAGGGCTGACCAGACTTGGGAAATAAGTTCTTCAGTAGTGCAATCTCAGAACTTTCATTACAACATGCCACATGTCAATGATGCCATTAAGAAGAGAGCGCCACCATCAGGAGCAGAGAAGAGGAAGTAAGAAGAAGTGAAAAAGAGTCCCATTTCCATTTTGTAAAACAACATTTTTATTCCTTTAGCTTTGGCTTGTAGTTAGAGAGCAAAGGTGAACCGAGATGTGTCAGCTCTGAGCCACTCTGGGGAGGGCCTGCTAATCTGTTCAAATGATTGTCTATAAAATTATAACGTACTGTAATCTGAATCTCAAGAAGACATTAACACCAATCATTCATCAATAGTACAAGTCCAAGTACAGAAACATGTTAGCCCGATGATGATTTATGTCATTTAAAGACATGTTACTTTCGTAGTAGTTGTTAGCTCTAATTGTATGTCCCTGACAGCTAAGATGGCAAGATCAGCCTGAGGGATTGTGAGCGGCATGAAAAGACCCAAAGATTTTTGTGTCATGGCTGAACAGTCGATTATTACTGACAGTACAGTGCAAACAACAATACTGTACTTTTTCAATATGTGATTAAACCATTGAATCTGTAACTGCTTTAATGAATCTTCCCAGAGGCACGTTGGAAATATCTTGTATCAAAAACACAAGCACGTGATGAAACGGTTGGTGAGCCACATTACCACACGTTGTGTGTAAGCATGTCGGTCAAATCTGTGATTAGTGTAGACTTCCTACAGTTTAAACCCATTTGAGAAAATGAAATGTCTGTGCTCAGTAAATGTTTGGTGACCTAATTCAATAGACAAGCTGGGCCACTCATCAAAGACGGGTGGAAATCTAAAGAATAAATGTGTTACTAATGTTTAGAGTACACCGTCTACTGGGATGTATTTTGTAATGCATGTACTAGCATTTTTCATTCCAAAAGATGCCACTTTGGCACTACTTTAAAAAATCTGATACCAAATGGCACTGAAACAGAGACACAGCAACTGGACGGACACACAGATGCACAGACACACACTGAGACACTTGACTCGCAAACAAGTTAGTATTAGGGTGTTGTACCGTGTTAGCCATTATGGATGTGGTGATACCTGAAGAAGGGGCCTGAGTTGCCTCGAAAACTTGCATATTGTAATCTTTCTAGTTAGCCAATAAAAGGTGTCATTTTGCTTGCCTTCTCACCACAAACAAGTTAAAAATAATAAACATTTCAACCAGTATTCATTTTTTTCTTGCCATACATCTCTTCATTCTGCTACCACCACAACCCCCATTGTTTACAAATTTCTGTTATTCCACTTTTTGTATTTAGCAACTCAAACTGTTATTTTTGCATAGTAGTATTTTTTGAACCCTTATTTTCTGTGCACTTATTTTGGTGCCATTAAAACACTTGCCTGCCTCATGCTATTTTAGTGCTATCTGTGATAACAAGCTGCATGCTTTTTTTAGTCTGACATCAATATTTTCATTTTAAATATAATCGTACTTTATCTGACTGGGCATGCAACACAACTTCTAGTCCAGGCTTTGTCTCTTGTAACACCTGGATTACTGTAACTCAGTACTACTTGGAGGACCTGCATGTGCCATCAAGCCATTGCAGATGGTCCAAAATGCAGCAGTCAGTCTTGTATTCCACCAGCAAAGATGGGTGCGTGTCACTTCTCTCTTCAGGTCACTACATTGGCTCCATGTAGTACCAAGCATTAGTTTCAAACCCTTTATGGTTGCTTACAGAGTAGTCAATGGCTCAGCACATTTGCATATGGAATCACTGGTGAGGTGCTACGCTCCTCATCAGCTCAGATCTGTCAGTGAACAGCTTCTGGTGAGGTTACCTCTGCATGGTATCAAATCTCATCTCGGACTCTTAATATGTAGCTCATAGTTGGTAGAACATGCTGCCCACCTCCATCCGAACTGCTGACTACCTCAATGTGTTTAAGAAGTGATTGAAAACTCCACTGTTATGTGAATATCTGTCAAATTGTTAATGGATGTTCTTTGCTCTGTGGATATTGGTCATATTGCTAATTGATTATTTTTTTGTCTGGCTAGTTTTATAGATCTCCATTTGTGGTGATCAATTTTTGTAACCTGTACTGTTATATTTGTTCAAAACAGTCCCTAAACTGATGTTACTCAATTTTGTAGACCCTCTATCTGCTCAGCCAGTTGTTAGTTGGGCAACCCTTTGGCCTGGTCCAGCCACTTGGGTCCACAACAATGAGGATCCTGTGAGCCGGATAACCCTCAGGGGATTGTGACACATGGCGATAGTGCCATAATCGATGCTCCCTCACAATGTAGGTAATGTGTCTCATTCTGGACTCCATGAGCAACCGCTCATTCAACACAAAATCAAACCAACGGTACCCAAGGATTTTCCGGAGAGACACAGTACCAAAGGACTCCAATCTTCATCTCAGGTCACTGGATAGCGTCCATGTCTCGCAACCATATAGCAAGACAGGAAGCACCAGGACTCTAAAGACTTGGACCTTCATCCTTTCAGAGATATCAGGAGCGCCACACACCCCTTTCCAGTGACCTCATGACCCCCTATGCTCTCCCAATCCATCTACTGACTTCATAGGAAGAGTCACCAGAGACATGAATGTCACTGCCAAGGTAAGTAAACCTCTCAACAAGGTCGACATTCTCTCACCAAACAGACACACTGTTGATGGCTGTGCCCAAGAGGTCATTAAAGGCCTGGATCTTGGTTTTTATCCAGGACACTCGCAAGCCCAGACACTTAGAATCCTCTCTCTTGAGAGCCCCGATCAGAGCCTCCATTGACTCCGCGAAGATCACAGCATTGTCAGCAAAGTCAAGATCAGAGAATCTCTCTTCACCAACAGATTTGTGATAGAATTGGTTACATTTCTTTGGTTTTCCAATTGGATCACAGGCAGGTCAAGAGACTTGCTCATGGTCACACAATGGCAGTAGTAGGATTTTAAGTGCAAAGCATTAACCAGTACACCCCACTGGTCACCCTGCGATGGACTCTCCAGGGTTTGTTCCTGCCTTGTACCCTATGCTAGCCAGGATAGGCCCCAGCACCCCATGTGACCCTGGTCTGGATTAAAAGGGTTAAAAAATGACTGACTGACAAATTCCTTCTTCTGGCTCCTTAAATGTTAAGGCCCATTCTGCGTGTTTTGTCTCCAACATTTTGTGTATCACAGTCTCTTTTATTTGACTGCTCTCTGCACGAACAGTTTCTTCCCTATGAGAACGTTTCTTATAAGACTTTCTTGCACAATCACAGCACTTAATTTGGTGCTAGCACTTCACTGGATTTCCTTTTCCCTTTGAAGACATAATTGTTTGTCAAAGGCATGCAGACGTGTTTGATCTTCTACTTAATTTTTTTTTCAGTTTTTTTCAAATTTCGTAATGGCACCTTGAACGCCACATCATGAACATTTAGCTTAGTACGCTATTAGTCATTAACTGTAGCCTTGTTTGTACCAAACTATAATTTTATGTCTGTGAAATTGTGTGAGTTTAGCCCTAATTCTACCCCTAACCCTAATTTCCAAACCACTCATCGAGGTGCCTTAACATTTGTAGTTAACATCCAGCCCACACATTTATTTGTTAAACAGCACCAGGAACAAACCCAGTAGAGCTCATCAGTGCCTCAGGTGTCATGTGTGCTGTTGGTGGAATTTAACAAATACAAGGAATCGATGGCCTGTCGTCTTCCAGAGAAATTTGGAGGCCGTACCTGTGCTGGTCTAGACATCTCACAGGAAAAAACAAGAAGTTCTTGTCACGCTTTATTGTAGAGATGCTTGTTTGTATTTATTATAATGCTAGTGTTTTATTATTAAGCAAAAACTTACTGTTAGCTTTAAGAACAATTTTCTTGGGTGTCAGAAGACTGTTTCACAGTACAGACTATACAGAACTGCAGATGTGTAAATGTGGAAACAAATGTGCCATCGACTTGTCATTTATAGATTACAGCGCATTACAATAACAGAAAGAGTTAACAGATAACAAAAATACAAATTTATTTTAAAGGATCTGGTTTAATGATAACACGTTGTCACTGTGTGTATGTAGGGTCCTCAGGGTTGCCAGATTTCCACAATCACAGATGAGGATTCCACCATTTCGAGCGACCAAAATAAATACGTTAGGGAACGAAGGAAGACAAAAAAAGATCATTTTAATTAAATTGTATGTATAGATATATAAACATGTATAATCTAAACATACGGTGCAAGTATATGCAAATAAGTACATATATAGAAGAGTACATATACAGTATAAAATAATTCACAGAATAATCCCAGTAGTACACCTTGGACGATGTACAACGACAAGAACACACACGATCCCAACACTCGGATTCAGCTGACAGTTACAAATTTTCTTTATAAACGGTGGCCCGCCAGGCTGCCTACAAAAATGTAGTGTGCTCTTTAACTAGATATTCAATATTAAATATTGAACCAAAAAAAAATTTCTACCTACAGTTACTGCTCTGTTGAATTCTGGACAGTCTGTTCAAATCGGGACGTCTGGCAAGCCTGAGTGTCCTAAAAGAGCACACCATCACAACGCGCTTTTACAATCAAAACTTGTATTTAAGATAAAATCCCAGACATATTTAGTCAGGTTAACTGGTGACCTAAACCTGCAAGTTTTCCAATTATGGAGACTGGTGAACAGGAACACTATAGACTTGTGATTTTTAATTCAGTTTGGATCAGGGCTGCCCGCATGAAGGTTAAACGCTGCTGTGTTTACTTCGCCTGCAGAATTAGCCGGCAAATTTAGTCTCACAAACGGATGATGAAGAGAACAGCGCCATCTCCTGGCACAAAAGTAGTAATGGAGACGAATACCGACTGGAAAGGCTCATTCTCCTTCAGAAATGAATCTTCCACAGTTCTAAAACGGGCGGAAGTAATGGCTACATGATTGTATAGACAGGTTCTCTTTTTATTGAAAGAGTAACCAATGCGTCTTCAGGGTTAAGACGTCCAGCGGGTAAGCTGATTTGAGTTTTCCATTAAAGCAAATGAAGTTCTGTCTTTGAACACGTTGGGTTTCTCATCGAGCCCGAGGCTGGCGACGAGCGGCCTGCAGGTCTGACGAGCACGCCAGGCAGCGCTACGACTTCATTATCGTTAGTGAACGAGTCTCGGATGAATGAAGAACTGGAAGGTCTCATTAGGTATACATTTACATTTGAGATACAGTGAATTGCATTATTACATTTGTGTGCTCAGCCACCGGCGTGAAAGCGGAGCTGCTTTTTAACCGCTTCATGTCGCCTTTAGTTATTCGGCTTCCCATTGGCAAAAATAAGCCCCAAGGAAGCTTTCAGGCGTGAGAACATTTAAAAAGCAGTGGTGTCGGTTTACTTCTCAAGTCATCCGTCTCTCCATTTATTATGACAAAAGCTTAATCCATTTCTAGGTTGCAAGGAGGATTCCACCAGCATTGGGTACAAGACATGAACCAGTCCTTAATGGGACATCAGCCCCTTTTCAGACACGTTTTGGAATTTCAGTTTTTTTCTTCTTACATATGGACACTTATTCATCATTCTTAAGTGGACTAAATGTAGTCATTTTTTAGTGGTTTTCTGTGAACCATTCTAGATATAATACAAACAAAAGGACAGAATGGTCGAAAAAGCAGACAAGCCCCCTTTGTAGAGATTGAGAGTGCCCACTGCTGTGTTACATTGACACCTACAAAAGTCAGAACTGTGATACATGCAACGTGTTGTCGTTGTGCCTGGCATCCCTTAAATTCCAGACGGTGCCACACAAATCATGGGATGTGTCTGCACATTACTGTGAATCAGTTTTTATACATTTCTTTTATACATCTCTATGTTGTAATATGATTGGGGTACATTTTGTTTGTAATAATAGATGTTTAATAGTGAAGAACAGCATACAGTCATATTTAGGACATGACATGGATAAATTCCAACCCTCCAAAACATCAGTTTTGGTTTCATGGACCTGCGATATTGGGTTCTGTTGTTATGTTGTAAGGACTGTGGTGGTCCTACCTGACCTAGAAGAGCTTCCCAGGGGCAATAGATTAAGCACCAGCGTGTCAGATCTGGTCAGGTTGGGCAGCATGCACTGGTACAGAGCGTTGCTGCACCCACCACACGACAAAACAGCCCAGGCAGACACATGGTCCAGTCCCATCCTCTGGAAATGACGCAACCAGGTGTTACCTGTGCGACCCCTTGGCCTGGTTCAGCCGCTCAGGACCTCAACAGTGAGGATCCTTTTAGTCCGATCACCCTTGGGGAAACACGTCACATGGCAGTAGTGCCATAACTGACGTTCCCTCACAATGCAGGTAATGTGCCTCATTTTGGACTCCATGAGCAACTGCTCATTCGACACAAAGTCAAACCAGTGGTACCCAAGAATTTTCCGGAGAGACACAGTAACAAAGGAGTCCAGTCTTCGTCTCAGGTCACTAGATAGCGTCCATGTGTTGCAACCATATAGCAAGACAGGAAGCACCAGGACTCTAAAGACTTGGACCTTCGTCCTTTTGCATAGATATCGCGAGCGCCATACATCCCTTTCCAGCGAGCTCATGAACCCCCATGCTCTCCCAGTCCATCTTCTGACTTCACAGGAAGAGTCACCAGAGACATGAATGTCACTGCCAAGGTAAGTAAACCTCTCAACAAGGTCAACACTCTCTCCGCAGACAGACACACTGCTGATGGCTGTGTCTAAGTGGTCATTAAAGGCCTGGATCTTGGTTTTTATCCAGGACACTCGCAAGCCCAGACACTCGGACTCCTCGCTTAGTCTCTCGATTTCCCCGATCAGAGCCTCCATTGACTCCGCGAAGATCACAGCATCGTCAGCAAAGTAACAACCACAACAACATTTATTTCTATAGCACAGTTTCATACAAACAGTGTAGCTAAAAAAGTGCTTTACAAGATGTCAAAAGAAAATTACAAGTAAAGGAAAAAAAAGATTAGGCAAGAATGATAATAAATAAGAAAAAAAAAGAAATCGATACAATCTTATAAAATGTAGATATATAATTATTAGAAGGGTAACATCCTTATATACAATATCATAATGTAAGTCTATAAAGCTGAGTCCCGTGATAAGGTCAGATGGCCTAGAGGCCAAAAAAAAACTCCAGTCAAGGTGGAGAAAAAAACCCAAATTTTCAGGGATTCCAAGACTAGAAGACCACCCGGCCCCCACTGAGCATTCTGCCTAACATAAATGTTCTTAAGTCATTCCTCATTGTCTCCAGGCTTTATCGGAGAGGATTCTATGAAGTTGGTTTGGTGGACAGCTGGGGCACCCGTCTTCATTTGAACATCACAGGTTAGATGCGGTTAGGTTAAGCAGAGGCCGTTCTTTTATTCTTGGACTTGGTAGTTGACCAGAAATGATGACAACCCTTCTCCAGCTTGTGTTAAAGCATTCCAGAGATGGAAACCAATACTGTGAACAAAGATGTGGCAAACCTGTAGTACACCCATCTGTTCCTTTACAATTAGCCTGAGTAAAAGACCCAGCAGTCCCGCGTATGCAGTATTCCGCGACAATGCGTTATCCCTCAGTGGATACACAACATCTTGAAATTCTCTCTATTGTAGTTAGCTTTATTTCCAAGTATGTTCTAGCATCAGGATTCCTTTTTGGTTTCAACTTTCCTTTGACTTTCAATTCTCATTCTGCCCTTTTGATTCCTAGTTGTCTGGTATTTCTGACGTCTCAGCTCTGACCCCTGCCCGACTCTGTCCCTGTCTGCATTTTATCATCTCCTGGTCTAATTTGGCCACTAATAGTAATTTCTGGACACTCATTTTCCATTTAACAGGTGCTGGGTAAATATGAAGCAGTCCAGTTGAGCAGCTCATCTCTACAGGGGTAGAGCAGAAGCCCAGTTGATCTGGCCAGGTGTGCTGCAGGCACAGTTACAATTGCTCTTCATCATCATTTTGTGTTATCTTCATTGAGTTGAATTAGGAGGACAGTCTCTGGATTGGTATCGAGAGCATGTGCCCAGTTTTAAGATTGATTTATCATTTGTTGTATTTAATAATTGACTATTATTCGTTTATAAATGTTTTCTTGTTGCCATTTTCTTCTGTTTTGTCAGCTGTTAAAGACATATCAACAATACCCTTGAAAATGCCGGTGTGCATTATGATGTACCCCAGTGTTTGGATTCACTTAAAAAAATCACAACTTTGCAGCTAATTTAGGAAATGATCCTAGACTTGGCTCAGAGCTTTGTCTTGTTAATTCAATGGAGATTTTAGCCATTAGTTTAAAACCTTGACACTTATTATTTATTTATTTATTTATTTTTGGCCTAGTACTCGATTCTGTTTACGGATAGCGCTTTTGACTATCATTTACTTTTCTTTGCCCTTGTGTCTTGCCAAATTTTGCAATTTGCATATCAACTGAGAGATTGGGGGACCAGTTTCCATTTTCATGAAGACTGGAGGTATACTGGAAAAAGTAGAGTGAAATGACACCTTTTATTGGCTAACTAAATAGATTACAAATGCAAGCTTTCGAGGCAGCTAAGGCCCCTTCATCAGGCAAGGTGTAACAAAGAAACTGAAAAATACTCTAGCTTATATTGGGACAGCAAAGTGATTTTTTTCTTTCAACTTAACAACCTTTTTGTTCAAATGTTAGCAAAATGAATACATCTGAGATGAATTAACCCTGAAAGAAGAGAACAATGAACTAATAAAATGTAGAGATAAGATAACCATCACTAGAGAGAGTCCTGTAAGGTTTTTTTGAAGTGCAATGTCTGTAAGATAGGCCACTGATGTAGTCAGCTGGTCAATCAGTCACATATCTGGTCATAAAACTCTTGTCTCTGTTACAGATAGATAGATAGATAGATACTTTATTAATCCCAGGACCTTGTCTAGTGATGGTTATCTTATCTCTACATTTTATTAGTTCATTGTTCTCTTCTTTCAGGTGTATTCATTTTGCTAACATTTGAACAAAAAGGTTGTTAAGATGAAAGAAAAAAATCACTTTGCTGTCCCAATATAAGCTAGAGTATTTTTCAGTTTCTTTGTTACACCTTGCCTGATGAAGGGGCCTTAGCTGCCTCGAAAGCTTGCATTTGTAATCTATTTAGTTAGCCAATAAAAGGTGTCATTTCACCCTACCTTTTCCTGTATCAATCTATGGCTAACACGGTACAACACTCTACTTTTATGGAGGTATACCAACAGATATGAGATAAAGATGACAACTTTATAAAGTCATCTGCTTTACTTCACTACTCCACTCCACTCTCTGGTTACTACATCATCTTTCCATTACTAAATTAGCTCAAGAATACCTAGACCTCCAAGACCTCACTTTAATCATCTGTTTTCCAATGGGCTTCTTTTGGCTGTTCTTACTGGAGAGTGTAAGCAATCAACATTAAGAGAAAAAGCTGCAATTTTCTTTGGCTTTGTAGAGTTGTGCTTTCTGGGTTGCACTTTCCAAGGGAACAAGGACCTCCATCTTGAATATACACACCCTGGGTGTGTGTGTGTGTGTGTGTCATCTCTTAGGAGAGATCATACTCCTTGGCAGTGCTGGCCTATACTTGGTTAATAAATCAATTTCTGATATTTTTGTGTTGCCTGGAACAAAATAATAATTTTTATTAATATGTGCTTATATTTTTAGTGACATCACCTCCTCACCAAGCTGAACATTAGTTTATTCACGGGCATCACCATTTTGGAGCTGGGGTTGTCAGAATTAACATGGTATTATAGATTACTGCACACATTTAACACTATTCAAACTTAATGAAAATAAAGGAAAGACTTTGAGAGATACTTGTGCAAAGCAAACAGAACAGCTTAGGGTTAGGTTTGGGTTTTGATTTAGCTCTTTACACTCTAGTGATTTAAGTACAAGTTAAGCATGTGTCTTTGCAAAAAACTTGACTATTCTCCTGCTAATACACTTTAAATTAACAAACCGGCCATGAGGACTTGCAGGAAATTCTAACAGCTATAGAGCCTTTATAAATCAATGTAATCTAATTTTTAATTTGCAACCAAGCTATTACACCACTGAGAAATCAAACTTTACCTTTTATATTGTCCTTTTTAGTTGGGAAAACCCTTTAATTATATTAGTAGTAATAATAATATTATCATTATTATGGATTACATTTAAATAGCACTTTTCTAACCTATTCAAAGTGGGAAGACACTTCAGCCATCACCAATGTGCAGCATCTACTTAGATGATGCAACTGCAGCCATTCCTACACCAGTACTCTCACCACACTTGCTATTGGGTAGTGGACGAATAAAAGATAGTGAGCCAATAAGGGACAGGGGATGATTGGGGGCCAGAATGACCAGGCCGTGCTGGGTAGTTGAGACACAACATCGTGGTACACTTCACTGTTTTCAAAAGATGGCCAGAGATCTTTTATGACCACAGAGAGTCAGAACATTGGTCTTACTTAATTGAGTGAGCATCTGTAACACGTTGTAGAAATGAACAATTTTCCCATCATTTACAATGTTTCTCTGTGAGTTATATTTAGTTTTTAAAAGCCAGGATGAGAATACTTAGCTACCAGGAGATTGTTTCAGCTCAGCTAGAGTAATAGGACCACAACTATATTATAAATCTTAAAAACACTAGCAGCAGATTTTGGGGTGGAAACATAATGCATTCATTTTAGCTTTTAAAAATTGTCTTTTTGAGGAGTTAAAGGACAACCTGATGTATCGTGGTGTTGGGGACGCTTTACAGGATGTTACAAATCTAGCTCTAAAACTAGGAACATTTCTAAAAGCCTGTCTGACAGAAAAGGTAAAATGCAAGAGGTCAATCCACTCATTTTAGACCCCATACTAAAAAATTCCAGAAGCTTCCCTGGAGTTAGGAAAATCTGTAATAGATTTGAAAGAAAGAATGTGCAGAATCCAAGAAGGTTTGCAGTTTTGTTTGTGGAGGTTCAGGTTATTTAAGGAAAATGTGTCCTAAGATGCAGTGAATCTGCTTAGTTCACCCTATTCTGGGTTTTTTTATGGTTAGAAGTTGTTGTTTTCAAATCCAAACTGAAACAGTCCATTAATGCCAGGTCTAAATGAGCACAAAATACAAATCCCATATCTTGTTGATTAGGTTGCAGCAGAAGAACTTCATCATCATGCTTGATTAAACAATTGATCTGCACAGGACTTCAACACCAATTATAGCATAAAGATACCAACTGGCACAGAGATCCTATTGGTGTACAGAATGTCTAACTTAACGTCTTGATGTGAAAAAAAAAACCACATTAATTCTTCAGGTCCATGGCTTAAAGACCATAATGATAACGTCAACTGGGGAAATAAGGACTTACAGTTTTGTGGCAAAGCTTTTGTCTTCTCCCTGTTTTTCAATCATCACCATCCCCAAGGAATATTCAGAAAATGATGATGTTTTCAGTAAGCAAATGCCCTTTACCACCTTGGAGACACGATGACTGCACCACAGATCTTTTGCCTGGGGCTTAGTTACATTGAGGAGAAAAAAAGCAAACAACAAACACTTTAGTAGATGGGTTTAGAAGTGTTTTGTTTTTGTTGAAAAGAATAAGTTTCTGTACCCTTGTATTCATAAATAAAATAACAGAAAAAAAGAATTGTACTAATCTGTGCTTTCATCCCATATAAATAATTCCACTGTATTCACCAAACTTGACCAGAGAAGTACTCATAATTTAATTAACATATGGAAAATGTGAAAATCATTTGGACAGTGAAAATCATGTGAAGTGTTCTTGTGCGTTGCTTCTTGTGCTAGAAACTGTTGTTGAAGCCTATCACTCAAAAGGTGCAGTTTTGGCGTTCGGTCCTTAAAATTGTGAGACTGAATATGGTAACAGCTTGTTCTATAGTATCCATTTTTTTTAGAAATAATTTAGCTATGACTTGACTTTAGTGCTCAGTTTAAAGAACTGTTAAATGGAAACTGGCATTGGGTGAGCGATTTCCAAACTGAATAGCTAAGGGTGGGGCTCATTTGGAAAATTTTAAGTAAAAAAGAAAGTTGTTTAAAACAGAGTGAGTAAACTACACCAAATACTTACTTTCTGACTGCTTTATTCTTTATCTAGCTCCAGGAGTCAAGTGACTAATTTAAGAGACCGTTCACACTGTCCTCGTGCCACACGTGTCTAGGGAATCCATTCCTGGTTGGGTTTATCCATTCCCGGGAAATCGGGAATCCCGCATGTCATTCCCGGGGATGACACAGTGCACGGGCATCTCACATATGAACAGTTTTAGAATGACACACTTATTTTTAATAAAACTACTGCAATATGTTGACACAAATAAAAGACTAACCTTATCTACAAGCAGTTCATGCTGTCATATAAGTACATGTATCTTTAGTTGCGGTAATAAAAGCGTAGAAAGCACAACGTGTTGAGCGTGCGGTCGTCCAGGCGAGATCGCACCTTCATGCAGAGTACGCCAGCCGCTAAGAAAGCACGCTGTGCCTCCACTGAAGTAGGCGCCACAGTCATCAGATACTGAAACACTTGTTCTAAACAACGCCCGCGCTTGCCGTTGCTCTGACACACCGCCATTTCAGCTTTTACTGATGCATCCAGTTTCTTGTCATCATTCTGTGATGGCAAGTTTCTTAGCACAGATAATGCGGATGCAACAGACTGACGCATTGCAATTTCAAATTGTTGTTCAAAGCTGTTGCCTGATGAAGTGCAAGCTGCAGCAATGGCTCCACCTTAATTATTTTCAACTATAACTCTGTTATTTCTCGATCGATTTTTTACACTTTTACACGCTATATATGCAAGCTTGGCTGTTCCCGTTTTTCCAGGAAATTTACAGCAGTTTCATTCCCGGGAATGTGGGGATGAAAAATGTCCGGGAATCCCGGGAGTGGATTCCCTACATGTGTCATAAGAAGAATTTCTTGCTCTCGGCATTTCCACTGGCAGTGCTACACTTCAGGATACTACTCCCTGTTTGGGATTCTAATGTACTGGCATAATCCTTGTTTGATTATGAGTATGTTTGCTTTCCAGTTTTCTCTTTCAGTAATATTCATGTGATAAATCTACATGAATGAAAACTTTTTTTTTATTATATGGCCATTGTTGTTTGTCGTTGTATGGCTCTGTTGTCATTATGGCAATAATACCCTTCTTGGGTCGAAATACAGTACCTAATACATTTTCTCATTCGGGTCCTCAGATTACAAAGTTTAACAATCGGCTGTGCACATTAAACAGCATCTTAATTTGGTCAGGCAAGGAAGACATTCTCTGTACTCCATATACCGTATTTACTCGTGTACCACGCACCCTCGTGTAAGACGTGCACCCTAATTTTTACAAAGAAAATCATGAAAAAAAATTGCCCCGTGTATGACGCACATTGTGATTGTATAGGAAGAGTTTAGGGCACGTTTTCAGCGAAATGCCCTTCTGTTTTTGTTGCATGATGAAAGAGCGAGAGAGAGAGAGAGAAAGAAAGAACACGAGCGAACGAGCAAGAGAGAGAAAGGGAACAGGGAAATCCATCATGTTGTCCATATATGATGTCTTTGCTCCGTTTATGGGTTTTCAAGGATAGTTGCAGACCACACTTGGGGAGTATTCAGGTTGAGGACCAAAGGGTTCAATCTTTGCTGTCTAAAGATAAAAAAAATAATTTTAGTTTTATATATAAAAAGTAAAACCTGTAAGTTTATTTTTTTAAGGATGAAGTTAGGGTAGACAATGGTTAAAGCCGGGGCGGCACGGTGGCGTAGTGGGTAGCGCTGCTGCCTCGCAGTTGGGAGACCTGGGGACCCGGGTTCGCCTCCCGGGCCCTCCCTGCGTGGAGTTTGCATGTTCTCCCCGTGTCTGCGTGGGTTTCCTCCGGGCACTCCGGTTTCCTCCCACAGTCCAAAGACATGCTGGTTAGGTGGATTGGCGATCCTAAATTGGCCCTAGTGTGTGCTTGGTGTGTGGGTGTGTCCTGCGGTGGGTTGCACCCTGCCCGGGATTGATTCCTGCCTTGTGCCCTGTGTTGGCTGGGATTGGCTCCAGCAGACCCCTGTGACCCTGTGTTTGGATTCAGCGGGTTGGAAAATGGATGGATGGTTAAAGCCTTGTTTAGTTTCATGTCAGTAGCCATTTAAGGCAGATAATTTATTGTGTCCTGGACTTGGATGTAAGACCACTCTTAGACAAGGTGCCACATGCTATTTTTATTTGTATACACTTAATTCTGAAAGGACATCAAGTAAAAGTAGTTTCTGATAAAAGCTAAGCAGTCCTTCATAAACTGGAGTTGCAAGCCCTGGTGAGCTGGAAAAGCACCGATCATGAGGACAATGAGTTCCATGTCATCTGCAGCTTCCCAAAAGGTGACATGACCAAATCATAATCTCACCTGCACATGTAATTCTGAAATTGTCTGCTTGCTGGAAAAAGTGATTCTTTTGACAGTGACTTGGCACAGATGGACCCTGTGTTTGATGCCATTCCTAAAGAATATGACTGCACTGCTAGATAATAGACATGGCTGAGAGTATTAGTGTTATGTCTGGAATGAGGAGCCAGAGCCAAGGTGTACAATTTAATTAGCAAGACCTCCTTCTAGCCAGCATTTGCTAATTACACTTCCAAAATTTGGAAAGCATAAGGTCTATTAATCCTTGTCCACCTCCTTATTAATCAGTTTAACCTCCAGCCCAAGAGCTAAAACTACATAAATGTGTGATGATGTGGTGACTAGACTTCTGTTCATTTTTTAATCATCCTCATGGCTTTAGTACAGTACACCCTAGAAAGTATCATGTGAGAGAAGATGGGCACCTTCATTTCACTTACCCAGAAAGGAGTAGGCGGCCAGATGGACGAGATCTCCAGGACTGTGACTTTAGTTTGACTTTCTCTTTTATAATTTTGATCTCCTCCGTTGTCAACTGGCCATTCTTCATCTGTTAATTAATGGACAGATATTGTTGGTTTCCATTTTTAATCCGTTTCTACCTTGTTCTCTGTGTTTTAACAAATCTGCAATTATATGTCTACCGGTTTTATATTTAGTAATTAGTATTACCCATACTTGTATTTTAACTGAGAACTGTTCACAGCGCTCTGTGCCTGCACTCAGTGAAGAGAGCTATACAGAAACTTTTTTTTTTGTTGTATTGTACTTGGACCGAGAACCTGGAGTTTGCAGGCAGAACTGTGAGAACAGGCACCCCTTTGGTGTTCATAAGAATTTGTTCTGAATGCTTTGAAATCACTTCATTTTAGTTTTTGTCTGGTGCTTTCTGATTCACCAGTATGAGAAAGTCCCCATATTATATTATTCTGTTCAACTCGTTTTGATGTCTAGTTATTCAAGATGTTGAGCTTTTTGGAGTTTCCTTCTATTTTTGGACCTGTAGACTCAAAAACCCTCACCTTTGGACCATCTTTTTGTGCAGGAAATTACACCCAAATGATAAAGAGTAAGCCAATAGGTGTCTTTAGCAAAAATGATCAGAAGGACTTGAAGTTGCGCATGCCACAACAACCAACTCCCAGTATCCCATCGGGGTTAACCCTAACTCTAATGATATACAAGAAATCCTTTTCAAAAAATGTTAAAAAAATGGGGAACAGTAATATTGATGTGAATTGTCTTTTTTGGCATTTCCAGGTTGCTGATCACAAATATGATATTTTTGAGATCTGATTATTTTATTGGTAGTCCCATCTTTCTAAGGTTCTCTCTCACAAGGTTAAAAATGACACATTTTAAAATAACCATATAATGTATCATTTTAGGCTATTTCAAGGTCAGTGATTATGAATATGTTATTTTTTATTTTAGATCCTTTACATTGATCTTCTAGCACTCTATGGACCTCTGTCAGAGGGTGAAAAATAATAATAATAATAATAATTCTTTGGATTTATATAGCGCTTTTCTCACTACTCAAAGCACTCAGCAATTGCAGGTTAAGGGCCTTGCTGAAGGGCCCAACAGAGCAGAGTCCCTATTGGCATTTACGGGATTCGAACCAGCAACCTTCTGATTGCCAGTGCAGATCCCTAGCCTCAGAGCCACCACTCCGCCAATGTTAAAAATTCTATTACAACTGAGAATATTTAGACTTTAAACATTTAAATTGAAGCACACATTTCAATATTTCCAATATTTTGACGCAACTATTCTTGTTTACTACATCATGAAGTAAATTGTTAAATTTCTTACGAACACCTTGAATTAGGGCGGCTTACTTTAATTCAAACAGTTTGTCAGTTACAGCCATGAGGGAATTCTGCCAGGGATAGTAACTGTGTTCTTGTTTGTTCGTTCTTGTGGGGGTGAATTCTGAAATTGTCCCCGAGTGGACACATTGCTTTGGAGCTTAGCAGGCAGTTCAGGAACATTTCTGGCTTTAAGGGTACAGTCACACTTCAGATTCAGATCCTGTTACAGCACAGCCTTATTAAAGGTTTACAACGACCTCCACTTCCTACCTACTGACGCTGGAGATTCTGCCATTCCTCATGCGATTTTTAAATCCTGCTTTGAACAGTATGTAGGTATCCAAGGTAATGTCATCAGATGGTTTAAATCTTATCTAAACAATTGGAGTTTTTTATGTTCACTTGGGTGAGTTTTCATCCTCTTAATGGCAGGGTTCCATTCTTGGACCACTTCTCTTTTTGATATACATGTTACCTTTAGGCTCCATTGTCAAGACGTATGGCTTTTCCTTTCACAGCTATGCTGATGACACTCAGATCTATTTGCCACTAAAATCAAAGCACAATGAGACCATACAGACCCACCATGCATGCATGAATGAATATTAAAATGATATCAAAACCTGGATAGCAATGAATTTTCTTAAACTAAATAATAAAAAAACTGAGATTGTGGTGTTCAAAAGCCCTTGGACTCCCTTGCCATATATCATAAAGCTTCAGCTAGAAACCTAGGTGTGATTTAAATTTTTTTTTTTATCCAAATTTGACAAACAGATACATTTTGTGGTTAAATACAACTTCTTCCAGCTGAGACTTTTCATTAAGGTAAAGACTTTTCTTTCTTTTAGTGATCTTGAAGAGGTCATTCTTGCTTTTATAAGATCTTGTTTGGACAGTTCCTTGTAGGTAGGTGTTGATCAGGCCTCGTTACGATGCCTATAACCAGTCTAGAACACAGCTTGCACTTATTGACTGGCTCTCGTAAGTGTGATCATATTTCACCAATACTGACCTTGGCTTCCAGTTTGTTTCAGAATTGATTTTAAAATTCTATAACTTGTTTTTCAATATTTGAATAGAACAGCCCCGTGTTACCTCTCAGAACATCTTCACTTGTATGTGCCAACAAGAGCATTGCAGTCTACTAGCCAGATGCAGTGGTGTAGGTGTCTCCCAGGGGATGTTAGTTTGGGTGGGGCGGGTTGTACTTGTACTGCTTAAAGTGCCTGCTCTTTATTCATTTCATCACCAGAGTTTCCAGGTACAAAAGTGAGAATCCCCCAGATCAGCAAGTCAATTTCCTTCCATTTTGTGAATATCTTCCCATTCTGAAAAATTATATCTCTTAAGTATTGTTTACTAATCTTCACACTCACGGCTCTATTGTAAATAAAGGTCATGTCACTACAGATGTGCTGAAATATTTTAAATTATTCTGATAGAAAAATCCTGCTATGTCCATCTTGATTCCTCCATTTCTTATTCTGCCATCATTCATCACATTAAGAAACTTTCTTACTTTCACCTCTGTTACATATCCCACATTCACTCATTCTTGTCCTTTTCCACACTGACTACTGTAACTCCCTTCTGGCAGGTGCCATTTTCAATCTTATCTCATAGCTCCAGTTGGGTCAAAATTCCGCTGCAAGAGTCCTTACACGAACCAGCAACAGTGAGCTCATAACACCCAGCCTGCTTCACTGGCTCCCTCTTCAGGACAGAGTATACAATTCTATTACTGACTTTTGAAGCTTCAAATGGCCTTGCGTTGGATTACATCAGTGACCTTCTCCATTGCATTGCTTCTGTTCACCCTCTAAGATCCTCTGATTCTGGCTATCTTGTGGTGTCCCACACTAACCTGCACTCTGTGGGTGACAGGGCCTTCGGGTTGTATGGTGCCCATACTTTGGAATGGCCTCCTGAAATTAATTTGATCAGCTGACACCATTCATTCTTTTAAAAAAACAAACTGAAACTCATTTGTTCAGGAAGACATTTAACTTACCCAGACTTTCTGACCCTTCCTTTGGTTATCGTCTCTGTCCATGTGGTCAGGAAGATTTGTGTTTGTATCACAAATGATGTTGCTTGTTCCTTGTAGCATTTTGTATTCTGGTCTATTGTCTATTATTCTAATTCAAAGCTCTGTATTTCCTGTATTTATCTTTATTTAATGCTTTATGTAGATATTCTCATTCTAATGTTGTATAAGCCTTGTTCATTTTTAATTTCTAAAGCACTTTGAGGATAAAATGTATTCTTCTTCTTCTTGTTATAGTGTTTGTTCCGAAATATAATACAGTGATCCCTCGCTATATCGCGCTTCGCCTTTCGCGGCTTCACTCCATTGCGGATTTTATATGTAAGCATATTTAAATATATATCGCGGATTTTTTGCTGGTTCGCGGATTTCTGAGGACAATGGGTCTTTTAATTTCTGGTACATGCTTCCTTAGTTGGTTTGCCCAGTTGATTTCATACAAGGGACGCTATTGGCAGATGGCTGAGAAGCTACCCAACTTACTTTCTCTCTCTCTCTCTCTCTCTCTTGCGCTGATGTAGGGGGCTGTTCGCACACCTAGACGATACGGACGTTGCTACCTTCTGTGTGCAGCTGCTTCCTGAAGGACATGCTGCACGGTGCTTCGCATACTTAAAAGCTCAAAGGGCACGTATTGATTTTTGACTTTGTTTTTCTCTGGCTCTCTCTCTCTTCCTGCTCCTGACGGAGGGGGTGTGAGCTGCCGCCTTCAACAGCTTTGTACCGGCAGTGTTTCGCATACTTAAAAGCCAAACAGTCCTATTGATTTTTTTTTTGACTGCTTGCTTTGTTCTCTCTCTCCTGACGCGCACTCCTTTGAAAAGGAAGATATGTTTGCATTCTTTTAATTGTGAGACAGAACTGTCATCTCTGTCTTGTCATGGAGCACAGTTTAAACTTTTGAAAAAGAGACAAATGTTTGTTTGCAGTGTTTGAATAACGTTCCTGTCTCTCTACAACCTCCTGTGTTTCTGCGCAAATCTGTGACCCAAGCATGACAATATAAAAATAACCATATAAACATATGGTTTCTACTTCGCAGATTTTCTTATTTCGCGGGTGGCTCTGGAACGCAACCCCAGTGATGGAGGAGGGATTACTGTATACAGTTTCATCACAAGGCAAAAGCATAGTTAAATAATTTAATAAAGTTAAAAACAAAATAACCATAACAGTACAGGCTGGGCAAAATAAGAATGCTGCAGTCTGATGGCCTGTCAATCCATAACCTTGTCTCCAAGTACCCCTCGCTGCATCCAGTAGAACGGCTGGAACTGGTTCTTCTGGGAGGGGCTGTGTCATTTGGGAGGAGCTGGATGTTGGGGTGGTGCTGGATGTTGGTTTAGGGAGAATGTTGATTTACCATATTACACAGAATCTATGCTAGATTTTTTTTGCACATTTATCATATTATATTAACCTTGACATCTACCATATCACCGTCTAGCTACTTTGGGATATGACAGCTAAAGCATCAACTGAAAAGCTGCTATATTAAGAAAGATTTTTCCCTAAACATCCATCTACTTAAACAGTGCATCCGGAAAGTATTCACAGTGCATCACTTTTTCCACATATTATTATGTTACAGCCTTATTCCAAAATGGATTAAATTCATTTTTTCCCTCAGAATTCTACACACAACACCCCATAATGACAACGTGAAAAGAGTTTACTTGAGGTTTTTGCAAATTTATTAAAAATAAAAAAATTGAGAAAGCACATGTACATACGTATTCACAGCCTTTGCCATGAAGCTCAAAATTGAGCTCAGGTGCATCCTGTTTCCCCTGATCATCCTTGAGATGTTTCTGCAGCTTAATTGGAGTCCACCTGTGGTAAATTCAGTTGATTGGACATGATTTGGAAAGGCACACAGCTGTCTATATAAGGTCTCACAGTTCATGTCAGAGCACAAACCAAACATGAAGTCAAAGGAATTGTCTGTAGACCTCCGAGACAGGATTGTCTTGAGGCACAAATCTGGGGAAGGTTACAGAAAACGTTCTGCTGCTTTGAAGGTCCCAATGAGCACAGTGGCCTCCATCATCCGTAAGTGGAAGAAGTTCGAAACCACCAGGACTCTTCCTAGAGCTGGCCGGGCATCTAAACTGAGTGATAGGGGGAGAAGGGCCTTAGTCAGGGAGGTGACCAAGAACCCGATGGTCACTCTGTCAGAGCTCCAGAGGTCCTCTGTGGCGAGAGGAGAACCTTCCAGAAGGACAACCATCTCTATAGCAATCCACCAATCAGGCCTGTATGGTAGAGTGGCCAGACAGAAGCCATTCCTTAGTAAAAGGCACGTGGCAGCCCGCCTGGAGTTTGCCAAAAGGCACCTAAAGGACTCTCAGACCATGAGAAAGAAAATTCTCTGGTCTGATGAGACAAAGATTGAACTCTTTGGTGTGAATGCCAGGCGTCACGTTTGGAGGAAACCAGGCACCGCTCATCACCAGGCCAATACCATCCCTACAGTGAAACATGGTGGTGGCAGCATCATGCTGTGGGGATGTTTTTCAGCGGCAGGAACTGGGAGACTAGTCAGGATAAAGGGAAAGATGACTGCAGCAATGTACAGAGACATCATGGATGAAAACCTGCTCCAGAGCGCTCTTGACCTCAGACTGGGGTGACGGTTCATCTTTCAGCAGGACAACAACCCTAAGCACACAGCCAGGATATCAAAGGAGTGGCTTCAGGACAACTCTGTGAATGTCCTTGAGTGGCCCAGCCAGAGCCCAGACTTGAATCCGATTGAACATCTCTGGAGAGATCTTAAAATGGCTGTGCACCGACGCTTCCCATCCAACCTGATGGAGCTTGAGAGGTGCTGTAAAGAGGAATGGGCGAAACTGGCCAAGGATAGGTGTGCCAAGCTTGTGGCATCATATTCAAAAAGACTTGAGGCTGTAATTGCTGCCAAAGGTGCATCGACAAAGTATTGAGCAAAGGCCGTGAATACTTATGTACATGTGATTTCTCAGTTTTATTATTTTTAATAAATTTGCAAAAACCTCAAGTAAACTTTTTTCACGTTGTCATTATGGGGTGTTGTGTGTAGAATTCTGAGGAAAAAAATGAATTTAATCCATTTTGGAATAAGGCTGTAACATAACAAAATGTGGAAAAAGTGATGCGCTGTGAATACTTTCTGGATGCACTGTATGTCATCAACATCCAGCTCCTACCCATTGTGCAGGCTGCAGCCAGTACAGTCTTGACCACTCCAACTCCTAACCAATTATACATGAGCATCACAATGAGTGGGTGCAGCAATGACAAGTGGCAGTTGCAATGTGGAGCAGTATTTTGGTATTGCTGGATGAGGCTTTTATGTACCTAAAGGTTTAGAAGACTAAGGGGCTTTGCTCCCTGCTCGTTTCACCCGCCAACACCCGGGCCAGGCGCTGGGTGCCCGCTATCTTGCGGCCGAGCTGCTCAAAGGGCGACTGTGTGCTCCTCCATTAGAGAAACAGATTGTATTTAAACAGATGGCATATAGTGGGGCAAGGGAGGAAGTTGGTTTGGTCCTTAGTTATTGTAGATAGAAAATCAGTTACTTGAGTATTTCATTACAACTGTCTATTTTAAATACCAATGAATATTAAAACGTAGTAAAAATAAAATGTAATAAAAAGTAAATAAAAAATTACACGAATGTCTTGTCAAAAACAATATTACGAATTACTTTATCCTCTAACTTTGTTTTTTTGCATTTCTGTTTGCATATTATTCAAGATATTTTTCTGTTTTTTGTTTACTGGATGATTCCCTTTGTTCTCGATTTTTACTATATGCAGCAAATTTTTGCTTTTTTGCCTTTCCATTATAACCAAGTGCGTTGAAGGGCGAGTTAGCACTGAGAGTGTCGTACGGAGAGAGGATGTGTGCAGAAGGAGTAATGATTGGGCAAGCGGTGTGGAGGGGAGTGGTCAAGGCTGAATAACGTGGACACAATGGAAAACGTTTTTAATATAATAGAGAGATGTGGAAGATATGTAAGCCTGTTTCCACAGAAAGGTAATTCACATTTTTAGGTATTTAGGTATTTTTAGGAATTATACCACTGTTATATTTTTGGCCCACCAATGAAACTCTTCCCCCTCACGAATTCTGTATTCCCTGACCAGACAACCCTATTTGTCATCGTGCGGCCTTTTTTAGTTTTGGACTATCTGCATATCCATTTTGCTCCTCTGTTGGTATAAATCTGTGAGGCTGCAAGTGCTAACTTATTTTTGTTAACTTTGTGCGCAATGTGACTGATGTAAGTAAACATATTTTTATTGTTTGCCGTGATTAGAATGTAACACAATATTATATGGTTCTGCATTTAGAAGTGCGAATGTAAGAAGGTATTAAACACATTAGTTGTTTGTGAATTTCTAATTAACATTTTGGCCCCTCGTGACCCTGAAATATACTAGAAATTTAGAAAATACTGTGTAATGCAAATGTTTAAAAAATCGAAACGCTTATGAGCAGTATTACCTGTGTGTCAGTGTGTATTTGCCCACATGTCCAAGGTGGTAGTGTTATGGCGGTATCTAGCTCAGACATTGTACTAATTAGCCTTATCTGGACAGCTTTAGGCGGACTTTTGCAAATTCCTTTCCCTGCCCGTCTTTCAGAGTCCTCAATTATTCTGTCCTGCCTCCTAATGGACTTGCACATGTAAAGCCCATTTCATATTTGCATTCTCAAACCCGCTTAATCCAACGCTGTCATTGGTTATACTTGTTTTGGGATGTGCTGTTTTAGGTTTTGCACATAGACGCAATTACACAAGACATTAGCAGTAAATCTAGTCTGTCAAAGAACTCGCTCTATTGATCCAGGTCAGCGTCTTCCATATGATTGGCTGCTATAAGCAAACCCGTCTGATTCACATAACAATGACCAGCCCCTCGCCCACCCCCATTCACTGTAGTCTAGGACCAGTTTTATTTGTTAATGTATAGGAGAGCTGCAGTGACCCCAAAACAGGGGGAAAAAAGAACATTTGTTTTACACATTTTAAAGGGTTGGTAGTTCAAACAGCATTTTAATGTTTCTTTTTTTGATTGAACATATACTTTTGTAAAACCAAGATGAATGAAACATAGAAAAATGGAAAAAGAGGTTTTGAGTAGAGAATGAAATTGTCAAAATAAGTATAAATAAAAATGGGACAAGGGATCACAACATTTGCATCACAAAGCACATGAGTTAAAGAAACAAAATCCTACTCACGGTCACAGACTTTAATCTACACAGAGCTCATGAGTACATTCCAGCTAAAGTCAGGAAATCTTTTCTGTTACCAGTGGAAAAACAAAGGAATGGGAATCTCTGACAGGACTGAAAACATTTCTCCAAGACGTGTGACACAGATCCTCTTTCATGTTCCAATGTAAAAACTAAGTGTGCAGCAATCCACACGTGTGGAGACACTGAGAACGACAATGAGACACCAGCTGACATGGAGTGAAAGAAATGAAGCAACAGCTGAGTCGCGGGCTTTTGTGCTCGACTCAATGATGACATGTTACGCTTACGACTTACAATAGCGGGCAGACATGATCAGCTGAGGAAAGCAAAGCAGTGAGGGTGACTCCTTTATCATCCCATTGTACAGCATACGCTTTCCCCTAGAAGACAGGTGTCACTTCTGCCTGATTCGCTTTTTCATAATTTCCTGCTTAGATGGCGGTGGGGGCTGGGAATTGTGGGCATTGAACAGGGAAGAAAATGGCAGTGGTGGGAACAGAATATATGCAGCAAAAGAAAAGCCAAAAGATGTCAACCCCTCGTATTGTCCTAAAATAGTTCGTATTTACAGAGTGACGGTAAACCTTATTGTATAAAAAAGACTACATTTATTCAGTCTATCCCCAAATAATGCACTAGTAAAACAGAAAACATAAACTTGTTCAAGTTATTAAGAACTTTTCAATAGCATAAAAGTTATATTCTTAAATGAGAAAAGACCTGAACAGGAATAACCATTAGCTTTACCTTGTTGGAAATGAATTGTTGTAGTCCAGGGTCTCCAGATCGAGGTACTGAAGTATCCGAAATAAAAGGCCACCTGCAGTTTGGTGGTGTGTTTTTTTTTCATTTTCATAAGAAGTTCATATGAATAAAAGTCATATTTTCAAACTGGTGCATGTTTTGTTGTGTGTACAGGAAATGTCAGGCCACCCCATTTATTTGTGTATGGCAGAAACAAAAATAACAGGTGCGTGATGGTGCTATAATTAACAAAGAGTATAATTAGCCATCTACTCTGACAAAGCTGGTGGAAGTAGTGGTGAGCTTTTAGAGTGTTGTGGGTTTGCTCATCTCCTAAATGAGACTCCTCCTCCTCCTCAAGGAGCACCCTGCTTTTATAGCTTGTGGGCTGGAAGGGGCGGGGTCAGTTGCCCACATTGGCAGTCTCCTCAGAGCTGTAGGTGGAAAAGGTGAAGAGGCAGTTAGCAATTGCTCCCCCTGGTGTCCCGGGGTGGTAGTGCTTACCTCTGACAAGCCCGGAAGGTGACCCTCTGATGCCCATGTGCGACAATGTGCGTTTTGACTTATTTTATGTGGTATTGTGTCAGCCAAAATTCCCTTTAGTCAGGTTTCAATGTTTTAATGTATGCTTTATGAGCAGAAAAAAACAGAAAAAACTCAGAAGACGAACAGCTTTGCATCTGAACGTATGAAGGGGCACTAATGCTCATGTATCGTGTATGATAGAAACAATGGAAAAACAGTTATCAGTATAATACAGTGGGTCTCTGCATTTATATGATTCAATTTGAAAACACACACGTGATGGGTACAAAAGCGTCTGAAGATGTGTGTCAGTAAGTTTATACAAGCCACGGATGTTTGCTGTACATGTCTTATATAGTATGTAAATAACATTGGGGGTATTTATTAAGTTTACAAGTGTGTGTCATGTGCATAATGCCATGCATTTGTATTAGAATATATCGTATGGAATGTACTGTATGATCATCATTATCGTTTATTTTTCTGATGCTGTTATGCAAGGCAACTTACTAGTTCAGCACACACCAAATATGTTTTTTGTAATTAGGGAGCAGACAGGTTAAGTGACTTAATGTACTGTGTTACAGCCTTTTCATTATATGTGTACAGCAAGTAGACATGTTCAAGGGGTTTAGTTGTTGTTGTCTGACCAGTTCTTGGAAGCTTGATGATGGTGGTAGTGTAATATTGAGGATAATGACTTTTTGTCCCACATTAGACCTTTTAATCCAACTCTGCATCTTTCAAACGCCACTGCATACCTAACCATATCTGCTGATCATGTGCATCCCTCGATCACAGTCTACTTTGTTCAAATGTATAATCGCAGCAGGATAAGTCACAAAGCACACATCCCCTCAGGCTGCTTCCACAAATATGACAGTGACTTCAGTGGCCTGCAGTGACACCAGACAAAAAAATGCTACAGGAGTTGAGGGATGCAATCAAGCCACCATAAACCAAAGTCCCAAAGTTTATTCAGGACTTTGTTGAATCCAAGCCTTGAAGAATTCCTGTTGTTCTGGGGGCAAAAGGGGTCCCACCTACCACGAGATAAGTGAACCTGATAAAGTGCCACTGACACAAATTGACTTGCGTGATACACGTGTGTGTGTGTGTGTGCGTCTTATTCAAATACATGTGTGTTTTAATAAAATATAGTGCGCACTCTTATGAATTGTGTTTTTTTCTCGGTTTTGGGTTCTCTCAGCTTAGTGTAACCTTTGAACAGTATATTGGTAGGACATTATATTACTGTTTATTATCACGAAATTGCATATTTGTTAGATTTTAGAATCCGTCGACAGATCCTTTCATGATATACATTTTTGAAACTCCTACAAGATGCATACATGTTATATAACAGGTTCATATTTAGCTTACCATGTGAAATTTATATTAAGTTCTTTATGGGCTACTTAAGATTTCTTCATTAAAACTGATTTGTATTTAATTGGTAACTGAGAGGATGCTGTAATTAAACAAAACAAAACTAAGTTAAATAAATTAACCCTAAGAGACAAATTACTGCCATACAAGTATATTAGTATAGTATTATTTTTTTTCCTCTGAAGAGTTAAATGCAATTTAGATCATGGACTTTTTATGACTTGTGCTTTATTAAAAACACAGAACCGTGAAAGAATACATTTCCTACATAATATTCCAAAGTGGAGAGAAACCTTTTTTTTTATTATTATTATTTCTGTGCTGCTGTACAATTTCCCAGCAGCAGAGGGCCACATTTCCTAACGTAAGAGGGGAATTCCTTTTCATTATAAAATTAAATAAAGAGAGAAAGAAAAAGAAAGAAACTAAGCAGAGCTATACATTGCACACCAACTTGCAGTCTTGCTTGTAAATCAGTAGCCTTGCATTTAGTCCAGGATCCCACAGTGCCTCGACTCGTGAATCAGCGAGCTCTTTAGTAAGCTAGTGTGGAGTTGTCCCATTCGAGCTGCTCTCTTCTCTTGCCCTGCTCTTTGCTTTGCACATTCACTGATTCCTCTTCCTCACTATCTTCAGACTCTGCACTTGTGATGTCGTCTTCTTCTAGCTCATCCTCTTCCTCTTCCTCCTCCTCCTCCTCTTCATCAATTCCTTCTTCCGCTAGCTGTGGTTCTTCGTAATTCTGTAATAAACACAGAGGCAATTAAAGGTACTCAGACAGTTCATTTTGTGTAAGAAAGGAAACAACAGCAGACTGCTATACACTCTTTTTTATTAATCGTAAGTGGCACGTCCACAAAGTCCACTTAATGTGCTTTTCATTTCCTGGCCTAAGCACTGGGGGCTGTTCTCCAGCTCTTTCCAGTTTCAGTCTTCACTGGGGTTGCTTTTTCATGAACAAGTCAAAGAGTGTGTTTTGGGGAGAAACCTTCTAGAAAATAAAAACTTTTCAGATGCGTTAAAACTTGACATTAGACCTTTGACTAACTTTACTATGCAGGCATTGAAGGCATTGTGTTCTCTGAGTCCCTGTTTTTATCATAAAGGTACAATACTCTCTGAGCCAGTTACACTGATTTCGGATTCAGATTTCCAGTTCTTCATTTTCTGAGGAATCACAGCATATCTGAGGAGACTTTATTTGGACTTTGCATTTTCTACTCTTTGTGTCTTGCCTTTAATATTATTCAGATAAATATCATAAAACACACTGTATTATCAAGAGTGATTGTATTTGAAATTCCTACTGCTATATAGGGGATGGTGAAGTTCTGGGGTGTTAAAATCTTGAAGGTTGAGTTGTAAGGTTTTAATTGTATTTGTAACCGTGAAGTGGTCTTACCTTATATTTCATATAAACTTTGATTTGTATTAACTCATAACTGGTTTTAGCCCACATTTATTTTTCATCTCATCCCTTAGCATATATACAGTATAGACTTATGACAAATAATGCAGCAGCAATGTTAAGACTCTTAATTCTCTTTTTGTGGTTTGTACTAGCAAAAGCTGCCTATGAAAGTTGGTTTCAGAAGGCCAAAGACAAAAGAATAGCTCAGACATTAGACTTTGGAGTTAATTTATAAATTACCCTCACCATTTCTTTTTAAAATTATTCTGTTCTTTCTGAGAAGTGGCACTTGGTGAGAGATAAATGTGAACACATAAAGGCAGCCTGCTTGATGCACCAAGTTCACACACAGGAACTGCACCAGGGCATAGGGCATTTATGCGTTAATAGCAATAAACCTCTACTGCACACCGTTCAATGCTTAAAGTTTTTGACAAATCTTTCATATAGGTTTGGTGTCAGCAGTGGGATTGAAGACTGCCAGCCTCAGACCTGGCCTTGGGCTGATTGTTGTACACTGGTGTATAAAGGTTAGATCTGGGGAAACCTCTTTGCTAGAATGACCCTGTTTCCCTTCATCCTGCTGCTTACAGCCTTGGATGGAGCCATTGGCTGCCAGCCCTTGCATTCTACTGTAGGTAAAAGAAATACTGGACAAGGACAATGATTATTGCTAAAAATTCAAGCTTGGTAAAACGAGTCATACAGCTGGATGCTCAGCATGGCCATTTCCTACTTGGTAAGTTGTTTGGCATTTGATATGTCAACTAGTTTTGGTAGTAAGGTTAGCAAATATAATAAAACAAAATGTGGAACAATGTCACAGAAAAGCCAGTGAAAAAGAGAAATGTGCCCACTTGAGGGTGACATGGTGTGTTATTCAAAGGTATGATTAATCAAAGAAAATAAGGTGCCAGCAAGGAAACAAGAAGTGTGGAATCTGAAACCATAGTATGAGCAGTGGCATAATAAAATTATTAAATGTCATAGAGCTGCAATTGTAGTTAGTAAACATGAAAAGGTGGTTAGAAAAAGGAGAATTCTAAAGATGTCTAATAATGAGCTCAGTGCACAGGGGTGAAATAGTCTGTGAGCACTTGAACTTGGCATTATTGCCTGGCCATTTTCTTTCTTTCTACCAGTGTGGTTGTTCCTTAAGAATCAGTGGTTTCTTTTTACTTTTCAAGTTGAGATGTTATTTGCAAAGTAGTAAATATTGTACAGCAACTTGAGGAGAATGCTATAAATGCAGGGCTGTGGAGTCAGTAGATAAATCCTTCGACTCCGACTCCTCTGTATTTAATATGCTGATGTATTTTCCATGTTGATTGAAGGAAGGCAACATACACGTCATTTAACCACAGAACTACTGGCTAGGAAGCTGACTCTCTACCGTATTGGCCAGTTTAAAAAAAAGACAAGAACCCCTGAACACACTTCAGGCAACAGCACACACCTACACCTACAGCATTACACTTGTTTACACTCAAATGAACTCGTTAAACACATTATATCTGAAATAAAATTCAAACATAATTTGTAATGTACCATAATCCAGATTACAATATGTGAATGTCAGGTTGTATAATAGCTCAGCTGAACTTCACACTAGTAGTAACACAGCTATGCACTGGGCTTTATTCTTACATCACAGAAGTACTTAATTATGACTATTGTTTGTGAAATGGAACATTTGAACTTGCTGTATTTTTTTTTTCATTACAATTTAAAATTATTAGTAGTCGGAATCTGTAAATTTTTGCCGACTCCGACCCTGATTCCAGGTACCCAAAATTGTCTCTGACTCCGACTCCACATCCCTGTATAAATGTAGCCAAAATCAGGACGGTGAAGCCAGTAGGCGTCTCAAACTCCATATTTGACAAGATAAATAACTAAGGAAAGGTTTAAGAATATCACTAAGGTAGAGTTTTCAGGTGAAATGTGAGACCCAGTGTCCACTTGGATTCATTTTTAACCTTACTTGCTCCTTTTAGTCTGTGTAGCTGTACATCCAGTCTGCTACTCAAAGGCTGCCATGTCTCAGAGGTCTGCCACTCCATATTAACGCAATGCATTCTGACAGAATTGCAGACAGGGGCCAGAGGCAGCCTTTTCACTGTCCCCAGGGCCAAGTGGACCTTTACCTTATGTGGATCACTAAATGGCATCTGCTGAAAACAGGGAACGGAGCAGGGACTATGCTTTACATTGATACCAGCACAATAAACCATCTCCTTATCTGCACACTTGTTTAGTTTTATCTTTCTGTCACCAAACTCAATGGAGAAGCAAATTAGGTTGTAAATTTTAGTCAGTAAATCCTGGCAAACTCAAGTGGCTGGAAACCTCACTCCCAGTTTGTTAGTGCAGTGTAACCTGATGTCACCGGTCCGAAGACATTGATGTGCTCGGTGAGCTTGTGGGACATAGCTGTTCAAGTCTGATAAAGAGTGGTGCAATGCATTTACTACAAGCTGAAATAACACATAAGGGGACGAATAACTCCGGGGATGGCTGCAAAATGCTTCATTCAGATTTCTGCTAGCTGAGGATGCCGAGATTTAAACAACATGATGCACGTAACAATAACCCTTACTTAATGATATGGATGCACCACCAACATGTTGTGGACGTGTTAAATTAATTTAAGCAATCATCCATTCATTATCAAAGCTACAGAATATAGTACAGGGTGTGGGGCATATTAAATTATGAATGGACTATGTAATAATAGTTGTGCGGTGGACTGTAAAGTAGCGGCCAGGTTTTCTATTTTCAGATTAATTTCTAGTGCAATAAAAAGGCTACATATTATAGTATTAAAATTCTGTAGTTTACAAAGTCGACATCAAAACTAATGCAAACAGTGCAATAAGTATGAATTATACCACCCAAATCTGCTACTCTAACTCAAAATTCAGATGCAGTAGATGTAGCAGTGCAGACACTGAAATGTAAATCTAAAATCAGACCACTTCACAGTTCTCTCTGCTGCTGAGGCCTGCAATAATCTCATATACATGCAGTTTGGATTCTTGCAAATTCTTTTCTTATTAGTCAGTTAAACATTGTCAATGTTAGTTCATCTAGAAAATTATGGGAAAAATCTGTCAACAACAAAAGAATGGACAGATCAGTATAATTGTATTAAAGAGAGCAGGGCTCATCTAAAAACTACCAAGGTCAGTTTAATTCAAATATTGACCAGAGTCATGTGGAAGTTAGCACATGGGACCCCACAGTCCCCAAGAGTTCCACCGTTATTCTCATCAGAGGGGCTCTGCACTGCATGTAAGAGTTAGTCTCCAAAGCACAGCTGACTGTCACCATGTCATTAAAAAGGTCAGAGCAGGTCATCTTACCTCCATGGGGTTGACTGTGATGGTCAGAGCTGAGTCATCCCAATCCATTTCATTCTCCTTTGTCCCAGCTGTGCCCTTTGCAAAATGCCGGTATGTTTTCCTAATTCTGTAGACGCCCAGGACAATGATGAGGACTAGAAAGCTGACACACACCAGGATGACTGCAGCTGCTGCACTTGGAAAAGCTGAATAAAGAATATGGATCTGTGTTACTTTATAATATCTAAATATATACATATACAAATATAATAAAATATGATCAGAATTAAAGTAATATTTGCATAATCTGCAGCAATTCCACCACAGTGAAGAGATGTCTAATTTGTTTTACTATACAGCCATTGACTGCATTGGCCATATATGAGATACACACATTATTCAGAAGAGCATTGCAGAGAAGGCATGCTGCTTATAGAAGTGAACTGGGAAGAACACTGTGAGCAATCGTGTGGTTCACACATAACAGGAGCAGAAGATGAACTGGAGGTTGTAGCTTCTGTACCAGCTGATCATCTATTCATTTTTATTATTATTAATGTTTTTGTAGTAACAAATCTACATGACTTAGGTTGTAATCTTCTCATAACATGCCCTCCCGTAAAATGCTCTCATTCTTGTAAGCATCTTGAAGCACTTCAACGCTCTCAGTAAAGATTTCATCATGTTCTACATACAAGGGGAGTCTGATGGGAAGTGAGCCTACCCATGATGGAAGTGGCACAGCACAATGCTGTTTTATGATATTACAATGTAGTCTCCCTGAAGGTGCATGCACTACTCCTACTGGTGTTCCAATCTCTGGATGCCCTCAGAAGGTTATGAAACGTTTTGCGTCTTTCTTCACATCAGGAAAGAGAAATAAGTCAGAAGGTGCCAAATCTGGTGAATAAGGAGGATGGGGCAGCAGTTTGAAGTTTCATTCTTTGTCTGTTTCCACTGTCACGTGTGCTCTGTGTAGTGGTGCGTTGTCAAGATTAAAGGTATGGATTGACCTAAGCCATGAAAAAACCTAGCAACTTTGGTCCATGGTGGGTTGAGTTTTTGGCAACACATTCATGAAGCAAATCTCCCGTTTAGCCCTAGATCTGGGGTCACTGTAGGCCACTGAAGTCACTGTCATATTTGTGGAACCAGCCTGAGATGATGTGTGCTTAGTGACTTATCCTGCTGTGATTTATACATTTGAGCAAAGCAGACTGTGATCGAGGGATGATCATCAGATATGCTAAAGTATGCTGTAGATACTGTGTTGGATTAACACTATAATCCCTGAAGCCTACGAAAAAACTTGTAATCCCAGGCCACATTAAATTCCCTCGCACCTCCTCATCAGCGTCTTTTGTTTGCAAATATGTTGATCAGCACCGGCAGCCTGCTATCCCATCCCATCCCTCCCCCCACCCCAAATCCCCAAAAACGCAGCTTTAGTCATACACAAGGGTGCCTTGAATTGTAGAGGGTAAGTAATATATCGTTATTTGGAACACAAATGTTTCATGTGTGTTCTGTTTCTACAATGATCTGTGTAAACGTAGGATGACAGGAAATGCGAGGCGAGAAATGCTGAACCCATAACTAGAACAGAAACTTTTTAAATGTTCTACTAATTGGCCAAATGTTGACATGAAGTGTATAATATGTGAAGACTGAAGTCCAAATATCAAATTAACACTTTCACAAAAGACACAGATATAACAAAACAAGTGCACTTTTTTCTAGAGTTTAACCAAAGTAAAAGAAATTGAGATTGGGTACGACATAAACACACACATATATATATATATCTGTTTGGCTAGTGTAGAGGTGAGAACTGCTGTCTCCAAGTCGCGAGGTGGCAGGTTTAATGCATTAACTGTTTTGAGTAGTGAGCAGCTGTTTATTACTACCATTATAGAATATAAACATACATTTGATTTATTTGAGCCTTTAACAACCGGTGTATATTTATGGTACTTGTAAAAGTTAGCGTTTTGTTTCATTATTCACTTTTATTCTCTCAGTCACATTCACGCTCCCCCTGATCTAACACTATTAGTTTTCAAATAAAGACATGCTATAATAGAGGTGAACTCAGATGAGGATGAGGGTTCTACATCTGAGAAAGAGAACAGAAGCCCTCCCTGCAAAAAAAAAAGTCCACACACATATAAGAACAATGCAGCTGCAACAGGCGTAAAGGCGAAAGATGGCACCGTTTGGATGCAACAAGAGGATGGGCATCATCCTGCTAATGAATCTGCTACACACATGTCCTTCAATGAAACAGCAGGGCCTACAGAGCTTGCCAACATATTGTGCAAAGTCCTGTTTGTGATTATGTTTTGTGGTGGTCTTTATATAATATAACATTTATATGTTACTTATATAAATGCCAGATTAAATGTTATTTACCTTGATTTATTTATTTATCTTCCTACAGCGTAAAGTCACAAGTAGACTTCAGAGCTTCCTCTGTTTGATTGACAAGGGCATGCTGACTAAGTACATGTGCAATGCCACTTCGGTATGCGAGTGACTTTAGCTGCAGCTGGAAGCTCCTGTCGCACTTTACACAACTGTTGTTCCGGTTCTGCCTTTGTCCAGAAATGGCTCCATAAGCTTTATGACCTTAGTCTCGGAAAGTCTTTCTCCTGTGGGGCGACTGGGGTATTTTCCTGAATAAGGAGTGGCATTACACATATACTTAGTCAGCATGCCCTGCTCTGTAAGCCCTGCTATTTTGTTGCAGGACATGCGTGTGGCAGATTCATTACCAGGATGACGGCCAACCTGTTGCTGCATCCAAACGGAGCCATCTTTCACCTTCACGCCTGCTGCAGCTGCGCTGTACTTACATGTGAGTGGATGTTTCATGCGGGGAGGGCTTCTGTTGTCTTTCTCCAATGTAGACCCCTCATCCTCATCTGAGTTCACTTGTTTTATAGCATGTCTTTATTTGAAAACTAACAGTGTCAGATCTGGGGGAGCATAACGTGACTTGAGAGAATAAAATTGAGTAATGAAACAAAATTGTAGCGGGTTGGAAAATGACTGAATGCTAACTTTTATAAGTACCTTAAATTTACACTGGCTGTTACAGACTCAAATAAATCAAATGTATG